>NW_020456087.1:867940-908000 GCF_003342845.1 Nothoprocta perdicaria | reverse complement strand
AGGAAGGAAGGAAGGAAGGAAGGAAGGAAGGAAGGAAGGAAGGAAGGAAGGAAGGAAGGAAGGAAGGAAGGAAGGAAGGAAGGAAGGAAGGAAGGCCTTTCAATTCAAATGCAAAAACCATCATGTGGTTACAAGAGGCAGTTTCTCAGCATTCATACTTTCTACAGTTTCATATCTTGGGGACCTTTACAAAGCTTCAGGTAGGAATGTTATTTTCATGAAAGGGACATCTGGATCCTTTGATCACATACCTGGCAAGGACACTATTATCCACTTTTCTGTGTTTTCTGAATACATTTGGATAACTAAAATGACTGATGCTGCACTTATTCTGCTCTAAGGCCTTCAGCAACTGCTCTTCCTCTTATCAGAGTTCCTCCTCTTTGTAACATGACATTTAATCCTTCAAGAATACAGTCCCATTAGGTGGCTGAATCCTGATCTCCAAGTTCCTCAGACACTTTTTCTCAGGATGTTTCATTACTCTCTTAAAAAAAATAGGTCTTTATTAATGCAACTCTCATATTTGCCACCTGGCAAGCTGGAATAATTTTAAGACCATTTAGAAAACATTTTAGGACAACTGAGAAAACACACTGCTAGAAAAAGAAACACTCCTCCCTGCTCCCCCCCAAATCAGTAGCAATGCTAACAGAAGATTCCCAGGTCTAATCCCACTTCTAATCCCCAGCATGGGAAATATTTTTTCCAAGTATTTAACAGGATTCCCTTTGCAACTGCAGAGTCATCAGTGATCTTCCCTTCCGCTGATGAACCTGTGAGAGTGGGTGTCATCTTCTCCCATCCCACACTCGCAGGGAAATGCTGATCCTGCACACTCTGGAGAGCAAAAACATCTTCGAAAGTACCAGGGAGCTTCTGAGGAGAATATTCTAGCATTTTCAACTGAAAACAGTCTTTTCCAGCGTTACTTTTCCTGTTTTCAAATGAGTTTTGCTACTTTTTATATTACTTTTTGATGTTTTTATGCATAGATCACACTATTCGGCTTTAAAGAAACCGTTCAAAGTCTCGTTTTAGTCAAAAAATGCCATAAAGGCTTTTTTTCTGTTGCATATTCACCCTCATTTGCCCTTGGCTGAATGACAGGCTTTAATTTTTATTCCTGTCAGCCATGCAGAACCAAACACTTAGTAAAAATGAGCCCAACTGTAATCTGTTTGTGTGCATGAACAATAAAATGAAAAATTAAGTTCCAGTTGCACTGAAAATTATTATAATACAAAAATATTATAATACAAAAAATTATTATTATGTCCTCATGGTCTTATTGGAAACCAAGCATGGCACAAGGGTCACTGACACCATAAACTGAGGGAATAACGTAGTTTTAAAATATTTTTTTTTCCCCTGAAAAAGTCCCAGATCTTTATGATGACAAAAGACTTGATTTTGGAACAAAAATTGGGGAAAAAATAAACAAATCCCTATTTATTTGTGACCTCTATAAAACTACAGTAGCTTGTAACCTGAAAACAGAGTAAAACTGGATAATACTTCTAATGACAATTCTGTGAATGAAACTTCCCAGAATGTTGTATTATTTTTAGAATCAGAAGCATCAGATTTTATATGCAGTTACAAGCTCAAAATGCTCATTAAGAACCAGGGGCCTGCCTTTATAGACTCTGAAATGATTTAAGCAGGAAGAAATGTGAAATACTATCTCTTCACAATGCTACTTGCTTTTTGGCACTTAAAACATGCTTGTGTGTTTTGTACTTCATCAGTCCATTTGCAAACCGTCACACAGAATGACACGAGTACTAACAGTGGTGGGAAGACACACTGCAAACACAGTGATAGTCTGGACTATTTAGGGAAGAGCTAAATAGCCACCCAATTTTTGCTAAGTGAGCTGAGGAAAACAGACTGATGGGTCCTCCCTGGAATGCCATAGAAATCTTATCCTTCATCCAGCTACAAGGTGCCACGGGGTCACTGCCTTCATTCACTTGGGAAGTCTGTACAAATGCAGAAGTCTGTATTCACCTAGAAGCTGGGACCACAGTTCCGACACATGGTCATATGCAACTCATGAAGTGGTCTCTGCACTGCTCCCATCATTTGTCCATATGTGCTCACACTATGGACAAAGTTACACATATTTCTGTAATTCTTAATATATGAGTCAAATCTGCCATGAGAGTAATCTCTTAAAATCCTCCTTTCTCTCTCTTCCGCTCTCATAGCCTTATGTTATCTTTTGGGCCTCTCTCCAAAAATCTTTTGCTTCTCACACTGCAATGCCTCCAATATTTTATAAATGAATTTTATGTATCAATTTAAAAAAAAAAACCACTAGCAGCATTTTGTCCTGGTCACAGGAATGCAGGAATTCATAGCATCAGACCTGCGAAACGCTCTCTGCCCGTACTTCAGAACCACGCTGGGCTTCACCCCTCTCCCTTCTCGCCCAGCGGCTGCCGCCCGTGCTGGGGAGCTGGTCCGGGCCGCATCCCTGGATGCGGCCTCCGCAGCCGCTCCATGCCGCAGCCGCTGCTCTCTGCCACACCAGCCGGCCTCTGTGCCCATTGCCTGCAGAGGAACCAGCCTACGGGAGACAGACCACACTTCAAAATAGCCAGTGTGATCTTCCACATGTCCAACTGCACCTTAGGTCTTCCCAAAATGCGCGTATGTAATTTTTTACCATCTTTCTGCACGCTTTCTACGGTAAATCTCCTTTTTTGCTGATTCAAGTTCAAAGTATCAAGTTCTTTATCTATTCCTTAGCTGTCAACTGTAGATACTAGAGCTTCTAAATTTGTATTCTCCTTCAGTTTTTTAACCACTAGAGTAGTCATAATAAGCATCCCCAGTAGGCTAGCCAGTAGGCTAGCCTGACACATTAGGATGAAAAACAGGTACTGCCACTGAGGATTTATTATTATTTATATTTCACACTGGTTATTTTCCTAAGAGGAAAAAGTTACAAATGAAACAAGATACCATGGGAATACAAATGTACCATTTACAAGCTATCAAAAGTAGCAAGATTAAGGTCAGACATGATGTTTTGTACATTCAAAAGTGAAATCCTTTCAGTACATTAAAATACTGCTATTATTGCTATCCTGTGAAAAACAGAAACTCCAGACCCTCTAGCAAACTGTAGAACCCTTGCTCTCTTTCACTTGGTGTGCAATTTAAATCTCCTCCCGTACTACAGATTAGATTGAATAAGAACAAGCAACTTTCTGACCCGCACCCAGAAGACTTCCTTAAAATACATATGCTGTAGAATCACAAGCCCCCAAAACAACATTAAATTCCGTCAGATGAGGGGCTGGTTTGAAGCTGTAAGTGAAACTACAGTTACTAAAGCAAATGCATTTAAGCTGAAATTAATACTCTTAAAAAATGTTAGCATCTTCGATATATTTTTAAAATGATGTTTACATGCTCCTAGGAGTGGATGAGTACACATTTTATGATTCATTAATTACACATTTGGATTTGTAAACAAAGGAACACCGACTTCAAGAATAGTCAATTAAAAGAAAGAAAAAAAAAAGAGTATTGTGAGTACTCTGACTGCACCAGCATATTTATGTGGCTTTCGCAGCCACGCTTACTCATTTTGAAAATATTTGTCTTCTCCACTGCTTCAAGAAAGCAAACAAACAACTATATCTGATATACAAAAGAAAGAAGCTGACTATAAAATGCTCTGTAAAATAATAGATAACCTCATCAAAACAACCCAACAGCCTTCTGTTAATTTTCACAGAATAATTGTAGGTATTACTTGGTTAGCAACTTTCAGACAGGATTGTAATTTACACTGACAGACTTCCAAGCACAAAGAACAGTAATCACACATTAAAATACTGTGAAAAAGCAGAAGTCTCTAAAGATACATAGTATTTCAGCTCCTGTATTTTCATTAGCTTTTCTCCCTACAGTTTTGGTGGAGGCTACTTTTCATTACAAAGTCTGTTTGAATTTAAGCACTGCATTTTCACGGTTCTATTTTTTTTTTCTCCACAACACCAGGGTACACCACTAAGAAAACCCTTTACCTTCTTTTGTGTTTGTCCTCCTATTCATATAGAAACTACCTGACATTCTCTGACACAGCTTAGACAAATCTCATCAGCTGCTGACCGCATGCAGTCTTTATGCAATTATAGAGCCACTAACACCCAGGTGGGGACATTTAAATTGATCTTAGTGATTTGGTACACTTTCCACTAAACTGGTAAAGAATATGTATTTAAATTGCCTAGATGCTTTGGAAATCTTGATCTGTTGTTACTTAAAGGGTTGATTTAATAAATATGTGTAAAGATCTACATGCTTAATGTAGATTAATGCACTTAATGCTCTTCAACAAAATTACATAGTGGATTTCCTTCAGTAAACCCATCGCACCCTATATGGGTGCCTGATATTCATTACCAAATTCATCTTTACAATACTTAAAAGACAAGCTGCTCATACTTCATCCACATGAAGTTGAAACAGAAATCTTAAACAATTTACTCAAAGACCAGCAGTTGCATCATGTATTTGATTCTGGAGTTTAAATCAATTTTCAACCAAAGCCTGACCTTTTTTTCTTGAAGTAACAGGAGTCAATTTTAGCAGCTACCTACCCCTACTTACAAGCACCATCCCCATTTCATAAAAATCATGAAGAGCACAAGAAATGTTTTGTTTAAAACAATAGTGACAATTATCCACACAACAGTATTAACAGTATTATATTTCTTCCATTTGAAGAATTGGAAAACAGTGAAGTCATTGACAAAATTATCTCAAATTGTTCAAGGCACCTCTGACAGCAAGCGTCCACACTGCCTTATATAAATGACACCTGAGACAGTCCTCAGCAGGATGCAAGTCTCTTCTCTTCTACACAGCCTGTCAAAAACTCGTTCAGAGTTGCCACTCATTCAGAACAAGGCCAAAATTGCTCTTAGGCTGCAGTTCCTCAAGAGGCAATGAGCTGATTTAATACCTGACTCACTCACAGCCACAAACACAGGAAGGTGTCTGCCTCTGGCTGCCTGCCTCTGGTGCTCGCCTTCTGCTGGCTCTGGCACTTGTGTGATCCTTCTGTAAGCTCATTCAACTCCCTAAAACATAATGCAAAAAGACAGAAATTTTTCTCCTGTTAAGTCAAAGCATGGCAAGGTCTGACAAGTGTCAGAGCTGGCACGCAGAAGGAAGCAGGTTTATGCAATGCAAGTTATGGGAAGAAGTCTTTTTCCTTACGGCAATAAGGAAATGCTTGTCTACAGGTGAACTCACAATGCAAGAATGATCTACGGTTCAAGCAGTTTTTGTACACCTTTAACTTCTATTCTGAGGGATCAGCTGCTACAGCTGATCTGCTGTACAGCTTCTCAGACAGCCCACTTGCAGCTATGGCTGCTGGGATACCAGAGTGACAAGTTATCTCTGACAGAGCAGAAAGACTACTAAAAAAAACTGTAAATAAAGACAAAAAATTAAAAACAAACAGAGCAAATGTTTACTTAAAAAAAAAAAAGACAACCTTGTGTTATCTTACTATAGTAACAATAGGAAAGCTTTATGGGTAGATGTACAACAGCTACCAAATGAATTTTGCCAGTTGGCTTTTATGAGGGCCTGAGGCAACAAGCTACAGCAGTCTGGCTAGAACCTCTTACCTTACTTGACACCTATATTCCAGCTCCAAGTTAGAAACAGCTGGTACCGATACAGATTGCACTAGGTTCAGCAGCACACTGGTCTGGCATCTACAAACCACATAGGCTTCTTAAAAAAGAGCAGATCAGATTGAAGAAATTGTGCTACGTAAGAGGGTTCTGAGTTGCTTGGATAACAGATTTTTGGTGGTGGATGGAGTTTTCTTTGGGAGCGAGGAGTAGTACACTGCATCTGATTCTGACATGCAGAGAAACTGATTGAAAACTGGTCTATCAGTTACATGAGAGGAAAAAAAAAGTGTTGAATATTCCATATGCTCCTACCAAAGTTTTATTAGGATCCTTACAAATTCTGCTGCTTTTTACTCTTAACTTTTAGGAAGAAAATGTCACTTTTCCATCTTCTGAATTCTCCGTTTTCCCTTAAAGACGATCAAGGCCTCGAACAGACAGGCTGAAAGAAGGCAGACATACTGCTGTTCCGAACTTCACAACATGGAAGCAATTGTCAATACGATTAATTATTGAACAAAATGTGATTAAGATAATAAGTTAACATAGATTAATTGTCATATCACTTACTGTTAAAGAAAAGTAACTCAAGGCTTGTAAATCCTAGTATATAGCACAATAGCAAAGCTATTGGCTCTACCTTCAAAGAGCTGCTCCCTGTTTTTCCTATCAATTTTTCGGCAAGGGTCTGTTAAAAAAGGTGGTTGGCAGTAGGAAATCCCA
Source organism: Nothoprocta perdicaria (assembly GCF_003342845.1). NCBI lineage: Eukaryota > Metazoa > Chordata > Aves > Tinamiformes > Tinamidae > Nothoprocta > Nothoprocta perdicaria. The sequence continues at coordinate 901,602 of NW_020456087.1, read as the reverse complement.
GGTTTATATATAGGCTCTGTAACTTTGGTTAAAAACTGATTTCAGTATATAATTCTAGCAAGAATATTTCAATATCCTCTTGTCTCGATTAGATACCTTTTATTTAAAATACAAAGAAAAAACAAAAAAAAACTTCACTTAAAAAAAAAAAATCCTAACGTTCATATTAAGAAGACTGAAACTTCTGACTGACCAAAAAACAATGCTGGTCTAATGCTCATCCAGTATCTTGAATATTAACTTCATTACATGAACCTTTCTTCTGCAGTTTTTTGTTTCACATTATATTCCAAGGTAGAAACTAGAAAGACTACATATTGGCTTAGAATATGTAAGTGTTCAAAAACCTCAGAATAAACATTCACACTAGAGCTGATTTTGCTTGAGGTATGCGTTAAATCAATGTTATATACCATTTTTTGAATAAGGGAAACATTACCCATATTGCTTGGAGACTGTTACCTAAGAAGTCAGCAGTCATAAAAATGGAAAAGGACAGCATAACTGCCATTACAAATGTCTGTTTTGGAAAGAAATAATTCCATATGCTCAAAATGATTTACAGACAGTTGCTAATGGAGGTTGGCACATATGGCTGTCATTTTATTTTACAAATGTTCTTCTAATGGAAAATAATCAACTTTTCAACTCCTGAATTCACTGCTGAATAGCCTGAAAGATATACACAGACATGGTCAAAAAAAGAACTATTGTCAGTGACTTAGGATGTGTAAAGTTTACCACTACGTACACAATTTTTAAAGCTGAGCAGGATTTACTTTGTTACATGCTTAGTCTTTTTTTCTTTTCATTTTTAAACATTTGTGACTTGTAATTGGCCTTAAATCACAGTACCAATAAGATTAATGTACAGGACATGAATCAGAAGTGCTGAAGAAATGATACATGTGATTTAGAATAGAAAGATCCAAGATAAATATTCATCATATTGTGTCGATACCTTGGATTCATATTAAACCTGACAGAGCTTAAAGGACCTTCTGCAAAAGGATGTTTTCCTTTTTAGTCCTAAACTCTTTTTTTTTTTTTTTTTTTTTTTTTTTTTTTTTTTTTTGGGCAGAATATCAGAATATTATCAGAGTAATATTGGGCAGTAAAACGGAGTGGAAAGTTTTTAAATAAAGCTTATAGGCAGTAAACAGTATAAAATAAAATGATCCCATATATAATGCACATGATGAGTGGATACAGCAAATTCCTTTCTCAATAAACCCATGACTCAATTTTGAAAGAATTTGTTCATGTCAAACCTCAGAGAGAAAACATAAAAAATAAAGCTATCTTTAAAAGCAAACTCCATTCCAATTATCTTTGAAATAATTTCTTTATATATTGTCTCATCATTAAGACATTCATTACTGTTTATGACATCATATAATTTATACCATTCTCTACAGAGCAATATAATTAAATCAGTATATCAGTGACTTTACACAGATACAGTATTGAAGCCAAGTCTTCTTTTGCTTACTGTCAAGTACAAAACTGCTTAAATAGACTAAAAAAAGCTACACACAACAGTTGTAGCACTTCATTTTCATGCCTGATTAAAGTTTACAGTAGTGGCTTTTTGATCTTTCAAGACAAATAAACATGATACCACATAACAAACAGTTGTGCAACCTCAGGCCTAGGAGGAAGGCATAACTACCTCCTTTTCCCAGCACCACTTTTCCCTGCTTTACTGCTGCTACTACCAGACTTGCTGGAAGATTTTGAAGAGAAAAGTCTTGTCATGAATTCAGAGACATCTGGCAGCTCGTGGTTGGAATTCAGCATGTTCATCGACTGCTCCATTTCCTGCATACAAAGATTAGATAACCTCAAAAGGGGCTCATGACAGTACAGGCTGTTTCTGAGGCTTCATTTCAAAGACTGCATCGGGAAGATGTGAAATTTTCCCTATTACTGTTTTACTGTTAGTAGTCTCCCAAAGAATGTATTGCTAGGCACATTCTTTAAGCAACCACAACCAACCAACACAGGAACATAAAAAACAGAAACTAAAAGCAACGGTGTATGGAAAAAGGTAACCACGTCTTAAGTAGCCTTACAGGGCAAAATAATAGGAAAAAAATATCATTTGCTATAAAAAAGGACTCCATTGAAATAATCGTCATTTTCAGTATGACTTTCTTGCATTTTATTTTTAAACTTTTGTTTATATCTATGGATGCGCATTCTTATGGATTTTGTATATTTTTTGTGCTTTCAAAGTTTGACTCACCGATTATTAATACACATCTAACATCTGCATTTTTGAAGTTGTTCGAAGAGATAAGCAACAGCTCATGGAGAATGGGATAATATTTATACTACTCACAAATTTAAAGTTGTGCTGTTACCTTGCTTTTCTAGTTACCATTCAAAACTGCCTTGCACTGATACAGCTTAAACTATGTTCAAGATACAATTTAAACAAAAGCTGTAAAGGCAGCCTTTTGTTACTGTTACTTCTATACTTAGTATTCCTACAGTAAGTACAGTTATTAGATCATCAACTTTCTATATAAATAAGTACTAAAGGAAAGAAAAAGCTAACTTGAAAAATATACTACGAGCTCCAGACCCTTCACAGGCAAACTGAATTTGGATACACATTTTAGAATTTAATACACAGCCATTATATGACTATGTCAGGGATTGATTAGTGTATTTTCATATTCTGTTTTTATAGAAATTGAAGCCAGAAGAGGCATTACATACTTCTGATAAACTTTTTATAGGTATTACTTTGAAAAGAAAAAGCTCAAACACCCATAAAGTACTGAAGACAGTGGTCATTCAGAAGAAAAGCAATTTAAATGAACCAAGCCCCGCAAAAGAAGCCACCCAAGGCAGACAAGGAATAGTTTTAAAAACAAGAGAAGAAAATTTAGCAAACACCTTGAATCTCCACTTTGTCCTAGCCTTCTGCTATTGGCATTTTGCATGGTGGAAGGATAATAAATCAGATTGTTTAATAACTACATTAAGACTTCATACAATATGTACTACTACAGCACCTGACATTAACAAGCTTTTAAACTATGCTTTTCTGGGTTAAGAGACAACACATCCTATTTATTGTAACACACTACATGTCATTCATTATGCAATTTTTAAAAATAAAATGCTAAACTTTAAACAAAGTACAGAAATAGTTGGAATTTGAGAGAAAATCTAGCCTTTGAGAAATAAATTCATGTATTAAAGATCTGTAAAACACCATTCATGCTGTAACGTTTTCCAAGCTGTGCCAAGTGATTTGTGTGATACAACAAGCACAAAAAAATCACAAGTCCAAAATATCAGAATTCATTACTAAAACAGCAACATTTTACTAACTGAATAAACAACACTATTAGGCCTTCCCCAAAAGTCCTCTTTTGGTTGTATCACTTTTCTCTACCTTCTCTGTAGTTATCCTTGCTCACCATGTTCATCAGCTCATCAGCTGAACCTACTTACCCGTCTCATGTCAGGATCACTGGTGTTGACAACTTTGGGCAAGAGCACAAATATCAGTAATGGAAGAACCATCATCATCACCTACAAAGAAAAGACCAGGAATTTTTTTTCCAGCTTAGTTATCACGAAAAAATAATTTTAGATATTTGAGATATTTCATAAATACATTAGATATTTAGCCAAATTCTAAAACTACTGAAATCTGCATCAGTAACCCAACTGCTAGGAAAGAAACCAGTAGGGAAGAATTAAGTTACAAATAAATATGTGAAAGTTGGACCACTAATGTAAGTGTTTGACAATTCCTTCAACTCTTATGATTACAAGCTAGCACATGTTGAACTCCACACTACCAGAATCAGTATCAAGTCATCAAAAGAAGAGGTCAGAGAAAAATCTTTATATTAAAAAACAGGGCAAAAAAAAAGAAACAATTTGCACATTTTCATCAGATATTATTCTAAAGCTCAGTTTTATCAAAAAAAAAAAGCACAAAAATGAAGCGCCCTCACAAAACAAGTGCCAATGTCTTTATCTATTCAAGTCAAACATTCAGAATGGTATGAATGTTAGCACTGCTATTTTAAAACTGGAGAAACATTAAAATGAACATTTTTTTTTCAAGGATGGCTCATTTAAAGACAAGCAAAAATTTAGACCTAGCAAGCTAAGGCATGCTATTAGCTGCAGAAAAAGAAAACACAGATGATGCCTGGATGGCATTTATGATTTTCTTCTCTGCAAATTAACACATATGGTCATTCATAGTCTAATTAAAAATTTAAACTGAAAACATTTCTATCTGACCAATTTTTTTTAATTGTGCAAACAATGGGCAGTTTAATTCCATTAATTACTGATTAATCGATGAGAAGCATTCCACTATGGATGTCCATACATGTTATTTGCAAATGTAACTATGTTTGAAGCTGCTGCAATGCCTCATTTTTTACAACAAGAACAAAAAGTCCTCTTGTTGAGAGCATGACATCTTAAGTGTGAGCTGCAGTATCAGTATATCTGTTGCAATTATCAGTAAGAATTTTTCAGCAGCAAACCACCTAAAGATTCCTTGTCTCAAGAACATTATGCAAGCAGTCGCTTGCAAACAGTACATCTATTTTGGTCTCAGTATTATGGAGAACTACAGTGCTTGCATTCTTAGCATAGTCTTCATTTCTGTGTCATGCTTATACATACCATAGGATTCATGAGGAAGTCTGTCCATCCCCAAGATTCTCTCTTTATGAAGTATGAAGGAGGTCCAGAAGATTTCATCTGAAGTGGGTATGGCAGCCTTACAACTTCAGAAGTTTTGATGTAATTTACATATCTTGCTCTAATGAACAAAAAGCAAGTAATTAAAAAAGAAAATTTACAATCTTCCAACTAACGAAAAAAAGATTACTCAATATCATTCCAAACGAAGTTCATTAAAAAAAAGTGCTGTTATTATAAACAGATTGTTTCGTCTGTTTTCATGTAAAGATTTCAATTTTGAAGTATTCAAAACAATACTACTGTCATTTTAAAAAATCTATCATGCATAACATTTCATAAGACAGACAACAAGGATGAAATTAAGATATAGGTGTGCATCCAAAAGAAAAGCAGGCACAAGAAGATTTATTTAAACTAATATCACCTTAATAAATAAGATCATTTCTCTGTATTGTTTACTGAACAGTGTGTCCAGAACACACACTTATACGGTTGTTGGGATCTACTTGCCCAAAGCAAGCAAAAATAGTCTAACTTTGCTGCAGAAAAACTGCAGGCTGGCAACTACTGGCATCAATGAATAAGGCGATTTCCTGAAGATCTAATGGACATATTATAGAATTTAGGAACAAATTTGGTCCTTCATTGTAGATTGTGATTGTGTTATCAAAAATGCAAGGAATAAAAGGAGGCAAATAAGGTATGTGTAAAGAGAAAGCAGTTCAACTGATCTATGTCTAGATTTTATTTCAGGATAGTTGTGTGAGAAGCTAGTGAAAGTAAACAAGCTGTAGAATCCTCCATGATTCATCCAGTTCCTCCTATTTTAAGGTCATAAAAACACAAGGGAAGAAAAATTAGACTTTGGATTTTAAGAATTTTTTTCTTAGAAGTTATGCGAAAAGAGGCTGCAACATACTGCCTGAAATCGAAGTATCAGTTTTGCAAAAACTACATACCATACCACATTATTGGGCACACTTAGTAGATCAATGCAGAAATAAGTAAATAAACAAACAGAGAAGATCCACCTCATTTTGCCTTTTGAAGTTATGTCAACTCGAACAGGTTCAAATTTATGAGCAGGGGATATAACTTCCACTACGTAAGATCCAGAAGGTATATCATGAACCACAAAACTTCCATCTGTCCTGCAAAACATAAGTTCCACATCATTTCAATACACTCCAAAACACAACAGCGCTGAGTGTTTAAGAAATTATAATCGCATCATTTTGTATTATAAATCTTAGTATTACAACAATGAACAAAAGGAATTTTAATTCACTCAGCACTCATAAAACTAAGACCCTTAAAATTTTCAATGTGTGTCACAAGAGCAGCATTAATTACCAGTTACATTCAAGTTTTTTTCATGTGCAAAAGCTATTGGCTTGTGGCAGGAATAATTCATCAGTCTAGGTGATATCTGAAACAGCTGGATTTCATATACTCAAATGATGTCAGAGTTGACTCATAACTTCCTATCTCCTTCTGAAATAGGTACAATGAAGTTTACTTCAGCCCTGATGGAACTAAAAAGAAATTTGAGATCCTACATAATGTGCCAACACATTAGTGGTGAATTGCAAAGCACAAAAAATATGCTTTGTGCCTTTATTGAAAAATACATACAGCTTGATGTACATAATCAATATAGTTTGGTAACTATGTTACAGTGTCATAAACAAGGTACACTTATAGCTAAGATTGCTTCCTCATAATCCATATAATCCCAACTATAAACAAGAGCTTGGAAACTCATCAGCTCCACAGTATTTACTTCTCAGTACGACGTAAGGCTCGTTCAACACACTTATACTGACTTAACAGGTGCTTTACTGAAACCATTCTACAAGTTCAGCCAAGTAAAATTTGTTCTGATAACTAGCAGTTTCCAAAGTTTGGGTCATCCACTTGCAGAGGGAATAACCTAAAGCATTTATCAATTATGAGATGCTGTACCTTAATTTTGATAGAACATGGAAAGCAATATTCCGCATTAAATATTGAGGGCTTTTTTTTTTTTTTTTTTTTAAACGTACCCACTGTCACCTGAGACTGCATGAGCTAGTGCGATGGCTTCCGTGGCTTCCAAATGCATTTGCACCACTTTCATTGAAGGAATAAAACCATAATGTGTGAAAGGGTTTCCCACTGCTGCAAGTTTGTTTGCGGCAGTTAGCTACAGCTGTAAACTTCTGCCCCTCTGCTGTTCTGGTTCCTCGCTGGACAAAGCCCAAGGTGCATCTGCAACAGTGACCGAGGAAGCGCTACTGTGGGCTAGTCTTGTTCATCCTCCCTCTCCCCACTATGCTCCGGAAAAGAGGGGCGGAGGGAGTCTTTACTGATCAGAAGGTCTTAAAATGAAAAAGTGACAGAATCTGGGCCTAATAAAGCTAAGACGTAGGACTGTAGGGCAGAACAAAATGCTTTTTTCCCCTACTTTTCTAATGAAACGCCAGCTCTAATATTTTGACACCTGAAAAGTCTCACTCACGAATCAGCCGGAGCCCGAGCCCGAGGGCAGCGCGCTGACACGGCCGCTGCGCGCCGCGGGCGCGGCCGCTGCGAGGGCGGCGCGTGCGGAGCCCCACGCGCGGAGCCCCACGCGCGGAGCCGCACGCGCGGAGCCGCACGCGCGGAGCCGCGGCTCCCTCGGCGCCGGGACGCTAACCGCGGCGCGCGCCGGCTCGCGGCGCCGTTAACGGCTGCCCCCCGCCCCGCCGCTCACTTGAGGAAGCCGACGTGCTCCTCCCCGTCCACGAGCACCCGGGCCCCCGCGATCCAGTCCTGCGGCTTCACGCCCGGCACCACGGCACGGCCCTCGATCTTATAGCGCTCGCCCGGGCCCGCGCCGCCCGGCGGCTCCGCCGCCCCGACTGCCTCCGAGCCCGCGGCGCCGCGGGACAGCAGCGACGCCGCGAACCAGAGCAGCGCCAGCGACACCGGCGCCGCGCCGGCCGCACTGCCGGCCGCCATGGCGCCGCCCTCGGCTCGGCAGCGGGGGGGAGGGGTGCGCCTCTGCGCATGCGTCAGCGCGTCACGCCGCGCCCGAGGAGGGAGCCAGTGCGGAGGGCCGGGCGAGGAACTCGCTGCGCGTGCGCAACAGGCCGACGAAGGGGCCGTGCCCGCTTTGCTCATGCGCATTTGCAAGAGTGACGCCGCTGCGCATCACGCGATAAGCACTCGCTTAGAGGCGTGAGCGGAGTCGCTAGGCATGACGGGTACCGAGGCGGAACTGCACTGCCTCACGTTCCCCCACCCCTCCGCCCCGCCCATCGACGGCCCTGCCCGGGGCGGCTCTCAGGGCTCCCCGAGGCGGCCGTTGGAGCGGCTGGGAGGGAGCCTCGCTCTTCGGCTCCGTGAGGGCACGCAAAGGATGATACAGCAGATCTGAAAGGGCACAGATGTGAAACTAAAGGGCATAATACTATAACCAAGTAAATAAGTAAATGTATCTTCTTTGGTAGAAGGAGATGTTGTAAATTAAATTTGAATAGTCACCACTTGAAAAAGAAAACTCCCCCAAAATTACAGTAAAAATAGATTAAAATGGTCATTTTAATCAAAGCCCCGACTATATTTATCTAACTTCTGATTTGTATCCATATGCTTCATTTCTGATGCAAAACTAAAACTTGATGGGGAACTAGAACTTGTTTTGCAGGGAAATCCAGTCTGGATGTGGCAAGCGCCTTCACGAACGTGTAGGAGGCTCCCTGTGAACCAAGTGCTAATCTTCCTGGAGAATCCTTTGCTTGCTGAAAGCGCAGTCAGGAGCCATCCCTGTGTCTTAGAGCAGTCTGGCCACGAAGGGTCTCGCTCCACTGGGTAACAGATGCCTGGAAAATGACAGTCGGTTTCAGGGGAGTTCCAGCCTGCTCCCAAGTGTGTCCTTGGCTTTGTCCGTCTGAGGTACCTCAAGCAGCCGCCGCCAACGCGGCAGAGCTGTCAGCGAGATGGATGGGACCTGACAGGCCCTAATGGGCTGAACAAAGAGCAGGGCTAGGCTAACGCAACGTCCTCATCCTTGCAACACCGAAATCCGTAGCTCCAGATTCTTGTCGCTTTTGGTGTCATGCAAATTCAAGAGCAGAGATGGTAGATCCTGCATTCAAATGCAGCATCAAAATCCACAAGCACCATAGATGTATTCTGTGACCCTGACAATAAGCCTTAAATACTGAGGGTTTTTTTCTTCTCCATGAGAGTAACAGCTTTCGTTTGGAATTATGAACAGTAACACGATAACATTATTGCTTTACTTTAATGAGCTGAACTAGAAACAACAGCAGCCGAAAATCTGGTAGTTCGGGCAGACACGGGCAGGATTCTCAAATTCTGGTAGACAAACAAGGAGCAGCTTTGGCCGTGTGACTATAATTGCAGTGCATTATCTGAGCCAGTCCCCTAAATGCTACATAGATGATCAGGCAATTCTTAGCATGCTGGATAGACAGTGTTGGTGCACAAATGTTCTGTGGAACCAAAAACATAGGCCTGGATGACTTAAAGAGCGAGTAGAGATTACATGTGCATCACAGTCCACATAACTACATCCCGGAGAGATTGTCAGAACAAGCTACAAAACTGAATGAGTGGAAGTAAATGTGGCAGTCGTTATCTGTAGTGGGATTTATATTGTAATTGTTTAAATGGTGTTAGAGATTTGGACTTCTGTAAAATACTAACAGTTCAAGTATATTTTAAGTCCTTGTCATCTTACACTTCATCAAAATTTCTAGTAGTAGAAGATCCGTGTCTGTTCACGTATCTGCAGCTCTGTTTTACAAAGTGTCTTGGGCAGAGACAAGAACAGAGAGCAGGATACACTGTTACTGTTGGGCTTCCAGCATCTTGTTCCCTTCCTTTGTAGACAGGGTTGATAATGGACATGTAGTTAGGCAATTGTTCAAGTTTCTGCTTATTAAGGGAGATATTATCAGGCAATTTGGATCCTTTGAAATTCTGGCTTCTGTGCCAGTTAGGTGTGAGAAGTGTTAAAGATTGTCAAACATTCTGTACAGGGAAGTTGTACATAGAAATCTTGCAACCAGTTCACCTTCTATCAGCTGCAATTCTTGGGAAAACTGCTTCCTTGGGAAATGGTTTCTGGTTTAGCCAGTGTGTACAAACCGGGAAAACACTTATTGTAGTTCCTAATGTGGTCTTGCCCTTCACATTTACCCGTAATGCCTAAGTCACTTCCTAGCTCTCAAGCAGTTCTTGTCCTCACTAACCTTGGGAACGATCCTGTACGTTGTTGCACAGCAAAAGTCCCTGGAAGACTCTCAAGTTTCTTATCAGTTGCAGATAGGAACTTTTTTCCCCCCCAAGGCAGATATCTTTACCCAGCCATCCAAAGGAAGACAGAATTTTATGGAAAATGCATTGATTATGTCTATCTGTGAACAGAAGAAAAATCCTGCAAGAAACAGGAATACACCCCTTAATTATTTCATATTTATAGTTTGGTAATGGAATCAAACACTGCAGCCTTAACTCTGTACACTGCTTGTGCACTCCTACTTGTGTTGGAGATTTTTTTACTTTTCTTTAGTTGTTGATAGTTGATATTTTTTCAGTAGCAGATCAGAGGTGAGAAGAGGTCTAAATACCCACCTAAGCAGGCATACTATGGCACTAGACTAACAGCAAGGAGTTGGGAAAATCCAGCAGGAAGACGCTGTGAAAGACAAGGTCCAGCTCACTCCTTCACATGAGCTTTGTCCTGCACGAGCAGCTAACCACAGCAGCTACCTGCGGCTAACTACACAGTTAACAGCAACGGGGTAGTGTTGCCCTTGTGACTGTTCTTCCAAGAAATCTGCTGCAGAGTGGAATCATCTCGCCCTCTACTGGCAAGTCACCCTGCTGAACTAGAAACGTTTGCTTGACACAACTTCCTCAAGAACAAAACAAGGCAGTAACAAGAGCCTGGACTCAGTGACAGCATTTGCACTGCCACCCTATCAAATCCCACGAGCTTATTGTGCCTGCGTGGAAAGGACCGGCCCCCCATGCCCTGCTCCCCATGGCAGAAGGATGTGTGTGCGAGGGCAGAAAGGCTCCTAGCACCTCTAAGCTAAACATCTCTCATAGCAGTACTGCAGTGCTCAGGACTGTGCCATTTTCTTCTCCTGACAAGGATTATTCTCGATATATCTCTTTCAGGTTTACCTTGCCTCCGTTTTCCACCTCCAAATTCAGGATTTTTTTTATTCAGGAATTAATTATTTATACACTTATGGTACTATATACCTAAAGACATAAAGAGCGTTTATGGTTAATAAATGGGTTTAGAGGGCTAATACGTTCTTCATTTTAATAAGCACGAGTAGAAAATGCTGAAACGGAGATTACCAGACAATATCTGCTTGTGACCAGCTGAACCAACAGGACAACACACACAGGGGGAAGGTGACCAGGACCTGGACGTTGTCTTAAAGTATTTTAAGATCTTCCTGTGGTTTACCATGGCAGTTGGCCCTACCTCTCTATTAATCAGTAACATCCCAAGCATGCGACCTTTTTCAGACCTCCATCGCACGTGAAGCTGAGCACGGAACAAGCAGCACCACGGGAACAAGATGCTGCTACACTCGTGCCTGGATTTCTAGGCCCTTGCTCACAGAGGCACCACCCCTCCTCATTTACCTAATGCTAGTGATGCATCACCCGGCACTCCGTGCTCCAAGCACACAAGCAGTGCAACGTCCTTATTTCTTGGTGTGTGCTCTTGATTTTTCTCCCTATTTGAATTTTGCTTATACGTAGTCACAAGGTGGCCTCTACACAGTTCCGCAGGATCGGAACCTTTGGAGGATCCTGCATGGAAGTCTTTCTTGTGTGACTGGTCATCGAATGCTGCAGAGCATCCTTTCATGCTTTGGAGCCCAAGTGGAAGAAGTTTCAAGGGCTCTGGAAGATTTCTTCACATTTCTTCACACATTTGTTCGACCCTTAAATTTCTGTCACTTATCTGAATGAAATAATTTGTATTACAGTACCGTCGCCTACATCACGTTCCTTTTTCAGCTTAAAGTCCATTACTATTTGTATAGACTTCTGTGCTGAAGCATTAGACTGTGCAAGTGGTGACTTCCCCTGAGGAACCCAAGTTCATACACAGAGAATTGCTCAAAGGAACCACTCTGGTGAATTGCAGGCATCATCTATCATTAATCAGTGGCAAACATGCTAATTTTCTGTGTGTTGCTGCATTGCTATTCAATGTGTTAAACAACAGCTTCATTAAAACAGTATGATTAGCAGTTTTGCAATTAGTAATATTTCCTGTTTGATTCAAATAAATCTATGCCAGCCATAGACTAAAGTAAGAGCCTTATGGGAGTTCTATGTTTTTTAATAAACATTTTTCCTTTTTTTTTTTTTTTTTTTTTAGGATTTAGTAGTTTATTTTAAACAGCATTTGCCTTTTTTATTTTTTTCCCCTCAGAGAGCCACTGCAAGTTATTTTGCAGAATCATGATACAAGATTATATAAAATCCTTCCAGTTGCAGTACAGAAATTTGTATTTGCTTTAAGTTTCATGGTTGTGGATCCCTACATTTTTTCCTTTCTTTGAACTATGCAAGGTTGGGTCACTTTATATTTCTTAAAACAGTTAATGAAATTTGAGGGAAAATCATAGCACAAGTCAATTTCAAGGGCCTCATAGTCACTTTATAATCCTTCTCGAGCTACTCGCTCTCCTTACTGTAACTGTGAAAGGATGCTCTTAGGGGAAGGCCCCTGGAGCGTCTGCTAAAATCTAAGACCCACTGAAAGCAGCAGTTTTGCCATGAGCACTGGGAGCCATAAACTTACTTCTATACTTCGGTTCTACAAGTTTTGTTTTTGACAGATCTAATGACAAATCTAAGCAATGAACCACTGAAAAGTTGCTGCAGAATTAAGTTGATACTGAATTATGTAACTTAGAAGTTTTTACCTTCCCCTATTGCACGTTCCTCAAAAGCTCCCCCTCCATGTTTCCAGCGGTGGTCACAGCATGCTTGAAAGCTAAACAAGGCAGCAAACTCAGTAGCACTACAGCTATTTTACACCTGAAAAGATTGACTTATCAATGCTATTAAAAAAAAAAAAAAACCAAAAAACAAAAAAAAAAAAAAAAATACACAAAGAGAAAGTACATGCGAGCCAGCAACTGAGGTTGGGACTGGAAGCAGATACTCCCAAGCAGTAATTTCTGCTTGTATTCCTTGTCTCACCTCTGCATGCAGAAATAAAAAGCTGAACTCGATGGAACCATCTGACCCAAATTATTTGTTCTCTCCCACTCAAGCCCCTCCTTGGTGAGATGGTAAAAGCTGCCTATACTGCTGCAAAACCATCCACTTTTCTATGAAAAGTACAATAGAAAATAATATTCATAAGCACACAGTGAGAGCATTTCAGGCCACTAAAATCTGCTCAAGTTCCTGACCAAAAGGCAACTTCAAGTAAATTCTTCTTAAAAGTAACAGTTACCAGGAACACCAAGAAACAGCTTGGGCAGCACTGACAGAACCTGATCTATAAGGTACGAAAATAGCCTAAGGTAACAGTAATCGTGCACTGCAAAAAAACAAAAATCGTGCACTGACTGATATATTGACTGATCAGGGAAAAGCAGAGGTATATAATGGGATATAATGAACTGTAGGTGAACAGATTTCTAAACATGGGAGCCTGATGAGATAGGGTTAAGATTCAGTAAGTTTAGGAAACAACAGAGAGGAGGTTGTGCAGTTTCTTCCACATAAACAGAAGAATCAGCACTATTTCATCCAAACTGGAACAAGCAAATCACTGGGGGTTTCCTTCTCTTTTCCAGAGCTCACAGAAGGCTACTGGACGAGGTCTGGGCCCGTGTCCCAGACCGCGCACACCACGCAGATGCGGCGCGCCAACGCGGCAGCCCTCCCAGCTCTTCCCCGGGGTCCCAGCCCTGCCGAGCGGCTCCACGGCTCCTCCCGCGCACATCGCTGCGGGGTGAGGCGCCTGAGATCATCCACCAAGTATCTGCACAAGCCATACAGCACAGTGCAAACATAGTGCGTTAATCCTGAATACCCAACTTGAGAGAAAGCACAGGACATTCTTGTGTCTTTTGTTGAGGGGGAAGGGTTGTGGGTGTGCACGTTTGGCACCCGGCCACAGCACTGCTTGATGCTGGAGACATGTAATCTGCATGCAGAAACACCTAAGTTCCAAAAACAACATCTATTTGCAGCAAAACAACAGCCTTAGACCACTAGGCTACTTTAACAGGCTTCTCTATTCAGCTGGAAAGCCATTAATACTGCTGTTTGAATCAAGAGTTATGATATGGAAAGATTTCCTTGGCAGATGTTAAGGAAAACCTGCCACCAGAAGAAGCATAACTGCACTGCAGAACAGTGCAGAAGGACACATAAAAGCTGGCACAACCATTAGTCCACACACACACACACACACACACACACACACACTAACCAAGCATAGCATGAGCAGCAACACTAAACATGTCCTCCCTGTGCCCACCTCTGATCATTTTCTGCAGGGTGGGAAAACAAGCCTGAAAGACCTGGGCCTGCAGAAGCGGCTTGAGCAGATACCAATGAATTTAGAGATTTACACTAGAGGAAGTAATTAAGGGGAAAGAAAGCAAGTAGGCCCATCATGCTTCCAAGCAGAATGATTTTTCCCTAACTAGCTACCAGTTTTAAAATTCCACAATTGCAGGCATTTTTTTCTGTTAAGGCTCGCTATACCATGTTCAGGATAACAAAATAATGACTAAACTAGCCACGTAGTACACAACTAGAACCTGCAACCTGCTTCCCAGTGTGGATGTGGGAAGTGAGCAGAGTGGTAGCAGCGTGTCTTACTCATTCGAAAAGCATCCAAAGGCTCCGCATCCTCACTTGGATGGCACTAGGTTCATGACTTGCTAGTACTGAGGAACTGGAAGGCTCAAGATGTAGGACATCACTCAGGAAACTGGGAGTGCCAATTCTGAAGGTATTTTGTTCTCACCTGGCTAACTGACAAGGTGGAGGAGGTCCCTGGACCTCAGCCCAGCAGATGTGCTCCAAGGCAGCAGAGGTGGAAGAAACCCGTGACGGGGAGGCAACCTGCCTGCCTGTCAGCACTAAGTCTCTAATCTTCCTTTCAGCTTGAGCTGCCTCACTGTTGCGGAACCAGGCACACAGCGCTGGAAGGATTTCCTGGATCTGACTCGATTCTTCAGCCATCTCAGCCACACTTCTCGGGCAAAGTTTTTTGAACCTTATTTAAACAGTCACGGGCTTTTTGAAGTGATTCTCATTGCTTGAATCAACCTTCTCTAAAAATGGCTTCATCCTCACCAAAAATATTTTGAGAAACAGAAAGGTTATGCCTGTTTAAAATAAGAGATACAAAAGAGAAAAAAAGAGATACAAAACCCATTTATCACAAAACACAAAAAGATTGTCTCTTTTTCCAAGTTTGGAATATTTATTGTACTATTTCACCATATCTTTCAATCCATGAAAGATCTGAAATCCAAGTGGCAACATTAAACCCCAAACATAATTCAGACTTTTTGAAAATTAAGCTAAGTAGATTAAATACAACTAGAAAAGAATTGACCTAAATTACAAGAGATAAAGTGACTTGTAAACAGTTTCAAATATGGCGCTAAGGCAGGTATTTATTCCAACACTTACATCTACAACAGAAGTATTAGGATTTAACATTATCTTGATATTTAGATTTTAGTTGTTCACAACATACACACCCCTCACTTAGTAAAATCCACCACACCAATGGAAGGAGGAATACCCTGCTTCTCAAATTCACATAAGACATCATTATTCACAGATACATAGTATTTTAAAGCAAGTCAAATACACTTGTAAAATCATTTTTATCCCGTGCATTTTGGGGGCTATCACTTCCCCCAAGTAATTTCAATGGCTTTAGTACTAGGGACCAAGAAAACAAAAGTTAGATATCAAGCATGGCTTCCTTGTATTTCAATGAAGTACTGCTGTTTAAACAGAAAAGCAATAGCCAAGTTGTTCACCTGCTCTATAGCATTCCAAGTGACTGAAGAGTGACCCGTGTCATCAGGAACTACCTGGACTGCATTCAACTTGAAGTGGTGGATCTCATTCTTTATCTACTGACCACATTGCTATATTCTGTGTAAAGAAACGTACTACAGAAGCACCACTGGTATGGGAACAAAAGTATGCTGCATTTGCAGTGTTTCAAGGCAGGGTGATTATTCCTACTGCACGTGGCAGAGGGGCAGCTTCTACTCGTGCCTCCCACACAGTGAACTGGGTCAGGACTAACTCTGCGATCCTGCCTTGGTGCTTGCCCTGTCACCCAAGCCCAGGCTCAGACTTGTGGCCATGAAGGCCCCCTTCACTTAGCAGCCCTTGACAGTATTGGGTTTGAGTATTAGAGGGGATGTTTGTTTCCAGTTGCTTCCAAATCAACTGCCCTGTGATAAACAGTCTTGTTTTGTCTAGAGTTCTGCTCTTTCACTGCTTTTACAGTAATAGGAGTTCATATTATAAACAGGCTAAGGGGAATAAAAACCTTAAGTGCTAGAATGAGCAGACAAATGCACAGAAACTTGCCTTTAGCCTCATTCTGAGGAACTAATTACAAAACTAACGCTCAAATTAACTTTTAAGTTTTAAACAAAATGTATAGACATATGCACTAGCAATGCAAGTATGCCCAATGTATTCCCTCAGTGAATCATCAGCTGTAGCCTAGAATTATTAGTAGACAGCAGGGTAGACTGAAGACAGAAATTGAACTCAATGCTTGTCTGACGTGGGAAGATATTAAAACTGCTTCAAGAAAGTTCTCTCCCTTCTCTAATGCAGCATTACATCAACAGAGCCAGTTTCTTTCATAAAGAATTTGCATAGTAGGAATAGACTTCACATTGGTAATTTGCAGCTGACCATCAACTGCTCAGCTTCACTTTTTGTACAGTCACTATTTCCTCTGTACAAGAAAACTGAACACCAAATATAGCTGCTCATCTCCACAGTTAAGACAGACATCCAGTTCTCTATTATATTGGAAGATGAGAGATGAATTAGGAAACGCAAATGCAAATTTCAAAGCGAGGCTCACAACGTATCTTGTATTTACCACATACAAAATACCTGCTCCTTTAAAAAAACCCCAAATCCTCAATCTGGCAGCACTGATCTCAACATAACACTTTAAGACTCATTACTCCAAGCTTGCCCACTTCAGATTACCAGGAAAAAAAGTCAATACAGGTTTACTTTGGGATACTGAGATAAAGCAGTGGGGCTGACACCACTAAGTTCAAGCGCAGTTTTTCTCATCTATTCCTTCTCTCATCCCTCCTGCTCCCCAATTGGTAATACTGCACTTTCCCATGAACAGTAAAGCAGCCTACATCAAGAGAAAGATGAACTGAATTGTGCCTCACTCAGGAAGTTCTGCTCCTGGAGGGCTGCTGCTGCTGCTTTTCTAGTACCAGAAACAATTTCTAACAAGCTACTAAGCAGCCTGGAACTGCAATACCTATCTGTGATATACTGCCCATCCTGTACAGCTTTACTGTTCTTTACTAAGAAACAGGTCTAGCTCCTTCTGAGTAGCTCTGTGTAATCACTAGGGCATGCTACCTTCTTCATACCCAGCTAATTAATAGGGTGGTCTCTTCAGTCTTCCTTCTCAATGAGGTCTCAGCCATACCTGAGCAACGATTCTTACAGCAACAGCTTACTGATTCCTTCAGCACTGAAGAAAGGCAGCTAGGCAGAGGGCTTCTTTAAATTCAGTTTAGAGGACAGGCACACCCCTAGTTTGCACCTCAGGTAAGAGATATCCTATCACAACAGCCTCAAGTGCTCTTGGTGAACAAGGGAATGAAAGACATTCTATGACTTGATACAGTTTTCAAAGACAAGGTAGCACAAAGATCAGCTCCGTGTAAGTGTCCATACTTAAACACACACATTCTTCTCTGTGACTAGAACTTACACTTAAAATTCATTTGCTCATTAATAACTGGTATATGAAAGAAGGGTTTGAAGAAGGCCAGCCATAACCAAGAGGTAGAGAACACCATCTTTTCAGGAACTCTTCAAGAACATCTGAGTGAATCCACGTCCTACCTGCTGTTGACACCACAGGTAAAAAGCACAGTTCTAACCCAGTATGTTGCTGAACGGCAAAGCTAGAACAGCTTTTTTTTTTTTTAAACCACAAATAGTAACAAAGATCAGCATTTACATATAATCTATTTGTGAACTTCGATTCTCAGATTCAGTGAGAAAAACATATGGAGCTGACTTATACGGCCTCAGATTTTCTTTTCTTACTCATACTTCCTTAAGCAGACATCGTATATAATGATACCCTATTACAGCAAAATTGATTCCCTGCCATTTATGAGAAACAGCACAAGCTGAGCCTGAATTTCAACCTGAATAGGTTGAGTTCTTTAAAAGCCCACAATAAGAAGAAATCACTTCAGAGTTCATATCTTGTACTTTCGTTTAGTAGCTGCCTTAAAACAGTAATAAAAAGGAAGAAAAAGGAATTTAAAATAAGGCACAGACACTAATGACAATGTTTTCATAATGTAATCTTATTGATGTTGAAATATAACTTTTGGCAGTAAAAATACATAATTTTATTAGATATTTATCAAGAGAACCTCAAGTCAATCTTACCTTACTGCTAGTACAAAAGTGCCATCCTCATTTCTTATTCAAAGATAAAGCCATGGCCACATGCAGAATTCATTACAAGCCTATGAGTTTTTCCCTAGAGTCAAGCTGGGTTCTAGAACACTAGCATATTTTAACCAGTTAACTTCAATGATAACTTCTTGCACAATCCAAATATATGGCCATATATTTCTTTATTTTGTCTATGAAAACAAAGATAGATCTATGATTTATCACCTTTAAAGTACATTCCTCAAGGGTAATCTAAGAGCTCTAGCAATTTCTAGCCAAGTGTAAAGCCAGTCTTTACTTGTTATATTTAAATACACCACAGAAGAGTAATAAAAACATTTTTATACCAAAATTTTTAAACCTTTACAACTACGCATTGTAAAGCAAAAAGTTCTCTCGCAGACTCTTTATACTGTGAAACACATTTATTGGTATATAATACACAGAGATAAGAGAATGGGGCTATCCTCATACCTCAAAAGAGTGGCCCACAAAATGGTCAGATTTAAGACATTTCAACTGCTTTTCCTTTAGCTGACTGCCCTGGGAAATGCAAAACCTTTGGTGGTTTAGTTATGTGAACGCTCCTTAAAAGCACCAAATTCTGAAGGCTAGATAGGAATCTGTTATTCAGAAGTCATTTATAATTTACACAAGACTCAAATCAAAACAACAGGAAGCCTAAAAGCTGCTGACCGCTCCATGATTTTAAAATTCATTAGCTTCATCTCTTTTGAAAAAAACAAAAAAACAAAAAACCAAAAAAAAAAATCTCACACCACTTGAACCTATCAGGAGACCTTTCACCTGTGTAGCACTAGAAAAAGGGCATATGCTCAACCCTAGGCAAGAAAATAACCCTTATAAGAAAGTTGGGGTATATTTTTTTGGAAGTAGGTTATTTGGC
This sequence comes from Nothoprocta perdicaria, assembly GCF_003342845.1. NCBI lineage: Eukaryota > Metazoa > Chordata > Aves > Tinamiformes > Tinamidae > Nothoprocta > Nothoprocta perdicaria. Next base: position 882,278 of record NW_020456087.1, on the reverse strand, counting down.
AATACATGCTGTGCATGTATATTTATGCTTTGAGCGTGCAGCTGGCACTACATAGATTTTAACTGGAAAATCATTCTTTCTAATGCCAAAATAGAAAAGGCAACAGCAAACCATTAAACCCCAGATACTGCCTCACTGTTAAGCTACAGTTTTAAAATTAAAATAGCATGTAACAATAAAGAGTTTAGAGTTGTATTTTCAATGCGTTTGGTGTGTTCCAATTTGATTTAAGGGGGTGTGAATCTGCCATCGTTAATCAGATCAAAACTTTACTAATTTTGCAAAAGCTGTTAATTTCCTAAGGGAGGTAGAATATAAAGGGCAAGATTGAATAACATGGCCTCATCTGGCTGTAAACATTTCAAAACAGATATAAATAGCTATCATAAAAGTAGTATGGAAGGGATTGTTCTATAAATTGCTTTTATGAACTTAAAAAGAACCAACAGTAGATACAATTAATATATTTACTTATTTGCATGTAGTTTAAATGATACAGAACTGAAGATTACTATGTTAGAAATCCACATACAATATAAAAACATTTGTTAGACATAAATTCACCAGTCTGCTGACATTTGCAATAACTGTTTATCGAAGCTTGAATTCATTTTTGTAATAGTTCACATACATGATTTTGTGAATGTGCAATGTTTCATAAACAACTCTATACAAAGTGAAACCCTGATTTTGTAGCAGTTTTTCATCACGTCTTAATCTGTGAGCAATATAGCTACTTGCATATCAATACACTGGCTTCTTGAAACACTAGTAATTAAGGCATCTTTGCTGTATCATTTCTCAATAGTGCAAACAAAAATTGTCTTTAATAGTTTGATTAAAACACAATAGTAATATTTCCAACATTTTTAAACATAATTGAAAAATAGTTGTGCATCTTTGAGATCTCCTGTGAAAGAAACATTTAAAAGCTTTTAATGCTGACTGGTCTTGCTGGTTCCTTATAGCTGCTTCTGCCATCTTGTGCTCCGGACAGCACAATTAATCTTCTTCTACACAACGCTGCAGTAAAACACAGTAGCATTTCAATGACTCTACCTAGTAACTGAACACATCCCAAATGCAGCAAAGGCATACAGTTTCCATAGTGCGCTTTCACCTCACTGAAGTAAAAGCTGCTCCTACTAGACATTTTTCCACTTCAATGTGAAGTAGATTGTTAGGGTTTTGTTAGTGGTTTCATTAAACAGCTTGACAGTTCAGTTCTCTTCTGCCAACATTTCTCAAAAGGCTTTCAGAGACGGTACATATTTCAGAGATATTTTAGGGAATCAGTTCACCACATAAGCACACATTTCTCAGTCACATCAGTGTAGTTGTAATAAATAAGCATTTACATCCTAAAAGAAAAAGAGGAGAAAGTGTTTGTCACAATACTTATAGCATCAAGTTCTATAGCTGTAGAATTAGAAATCCCACAAAAGTCACTGGCAAAAAGCCCCCAGTATCTCCAGGTTCTTTGCTTTGGGCTTTCTGTAGCTTACGGCAGCATTACTTTATGTTCCACTCATATCTCCCATATTATCTTAGGAGCACCAAGAGATTTATTTAGGATTGAATCTTACACTCCAAAAGGATTATCTGTGGTAAATCGAAGATAAAAGCCCTTGATACACATCATTTATCACTGTTTACCTTAAGAACTGAGACAGTCTCCATTATTGATGGAGACAAAAACAAGATGCTATGAGAGGTGCATGTAACAAGCTGCACATAACCAATCGTCTGCTTTTGTTGCCTTAGTCTCCTTTCTTCCTGTTTACCTTCAAGAGGTCCCTCCAGGGAAGGGGTTTTTAACTCGCTGTAACCCTTAGAGCAAAACCTCAGAAAGGCATTTGCCTAGAGACAAGTAGCACACATCACCACCACATTACTGTGACAATACCATAGCATATAAAGACAAAAATACAAGCAGGGTATTTACTTCAGACAGGACCACCCTTCTGCTCACCACAAACTCATTATTTCCTAAGCATCGGACTAACAAAAGCTTCAGCTTTACTGGGACAGCTGAACTGTCACTTGTTCCAGTGATCTGTCACTGAAATGAAAGAACCATTGCTGAGGCAAGATTCTATGAGGTGCATTACACTTACACAACTAGATATGGGAGATTCCTTTCAGTGTACCTACTCATCTGGCCCTCTTTTTGTATTATGTTAAGCCTTACTATTACTAGCTATTTTAATTAGAATATTCTTTCTATGGAAGGAAGAAAAAACCTCACTATTAACATGAGGAATTGACTCCAGATTTCTGCAACCAATTATATAATACACATGAGCATTAGTAAAATCAAGTTGCATTTACTCTTCAATAGTTTGAAAGGGATAAGATCCAACTAGAGGAATCCTAAAATGATACAGCTATGTTCACTACTGAGCACTACTGGAACTGTATTACCTTAGCTATATTACCAGTATATCCTGGAACCAGAGTAAGATGACTCTCCTGTTCCCATAATCCACTTAATTGATGTTTTAAAATAGGAATATTTCTGAAAGAGAATGAAATAACAAGGCTTTGTAAAATGTGTACTCCAAGTAGGGTTCCTGGCAAACAGATTTAGTTTTCCGTATAGCCTTAGTCCTGCAAGCAAACAACTCCCCCCACACCACACACACACAGAACATGCAAAAAATGTAAATCCAACTTCTACAATATTTTTATTACCTCTAATGTGTCTCTAATTTTACTGTTTGGCATTTTTTTTTGGAACTCTAGATGAAAAACCACCCACTGCTTGATAACCATAAGTCTTTAAATTCTGTTAAACTTTTAAATTCTGATTATCTTTTTTTTTCAGATGAGATCTGCTAGCACTGATTCACATTCATACAGAACAGATGGAATAAACTACAGGAGCATTTTAACACATGCTAATACTATACTCACCCATCCTCTGTCTTTTCTGTATGTGCAGATAATTCTGACCACCATCTTTTAATGACAGCCTGCAGCCAGTTTAAGCCAACTATCACATATCTGTAACAATATATTTTAGATATTACATGTTTCTCCTCCATTTAATAATACCAAGCCAACTGGAGGCCAAGTCCTTTTGTTTTTTAAATTAATGTGGTAAACTTCTGCTTTTGTTTAGAGGAAAAAAACACACACAAAAAAAGAAGATTCTTCAAATATTTTGCCTGAGAAATATGCGCTGATTTGATATTGCAAAATATGCAAGCCTAATACCTCAGTCATGTTTCTCTTGCTATGAATGCATCTGCACAAGGCCAAAGCAGCTAGTTCTCTGCTCCCTAACCTTGCAAAAGAAATACAAATTTTGCACCTCTGAACACTTGAAGGGAAAAGTGAAGGTTTACAGGAAGGTTTCTTCAGAAAGGTGTTTCTCAAGAAACTCGGGCAGAAGAGATCAAGGTAGGGATTAAACACCTTTAAATTGAAGTGCAGTGCATAGCCAGGAAGAAACATTTCCAGAACACTCGAAAGTGATACCTACTCTTCATATTTGCTCTTAAGCAGTGACTTCACTAAAGGCAGAAGATCTACACAGCAGCCAACTGATATATATGGTTTTTCTTCCTGCAAACTTAAGAAAGAAGAAGTTTCAGAAGTGACTGAACTTCCGTGTGGGTATTAGATTCTCATTCCCCACTTAGTTTTATTTTTACCTGTTTGTAAGCACAGGAAGGCAGTCTACTACTACACCCAGATCCTGTATCCTAGGAAAAATAATGATAAAATAAGAAGCGTTACTAGAAGAGCATAGGCTGATCTATATGCTTCCATTATCATTTAAAGAACAGGTAATTATAGCTAAGTTACAAACATTAAGGAACTCCAACAATACTGTAGCATGTGTGAGATTGCTACTCTAGAAAAAGAAAATAAGAGATGCTCCATTTACCTCACTAGGTAGGCTACCAGTTCGCTTATACTTCTCCTTCTCCAAAAGGTTAAAGCTACATTCAGCCTCAGATTCCTACTGAAAAGGACTTGAGCCATAGTTTCATGGTCCTGAGAAACCTACATAGTATTTTTGAGAATTAAAAAAAAAAGTTTACTGCAAGTTAAAACAACCAGCAACAGCATAGTAAGTTGCTGTATAACTTAGCATATAAAATACTCTTCTACACAGACACATAATTACTATTTAATAATTTATTTCCTTGAGAAGGCAGCAAAAATAGATTAAGACTTCTTCACCCAAAAGGTGACTGTAGATACCCTAAATAGTTTGTTTAGGCTGTCCATAATTAAACACAGCATTCATGAGTACCAACTTACAATTCTCACTGACTTCAATAGCTGTTTACCTAGATGTTTAGTAATTTTGAGAACTTTAACAATTCAGACACAAAGCACTGCATGTATTATGAACACAGAGAAAATGCTTAATTTCTGGAGAGCCTTATCCTTAGACTGTAGTTTAGATATCTTAATCTTGATTACCATGAGACTCATTTTTAGTCTTTTAGCCAGCTGCAGAAGCACAGCAAACATTCACTGAGCGTCATCAAATAATTTTACCGGGAAGTACTGACTTAAAGTAATTCTGATTAGTTTTGTACACTATTACCCAATAGTGCAATCAAAAAGTGTCCTGTCCAACACCACCTGCTTACTGCCACCCATACACTAACACATTCAAAAGCGTGTGTATAGATGTGCAGCACTGCAAGTCATGAAAACTGCTCAGGTCAAAGCAACTTTGTGTTGGTTTACTTTTAACCCAGCCCAGCTGCTGGTTCTAAATTTGTGCTGAACCAAGAACAGGAACAGCAGCAAGACTACTACTGTAAGCAAGGGAGCCACTGTGAACAGACAAATACAAACTGTAAATCACTAGTCCTAAGGCAGCTTGTATGCTAAGAAAACTAAATCTCTTCAAAGGCTTTCACAACTAACTGCACAAGTCAATTTACCAAAAGCAGCTTTATGTTAAACAAGTTCACGTTTTAACAGCAGCAGCAACAGTTTATAATAATAAAGACAACAGCAACAAACCTCCGCTTACCTCTGAAAAAAATCCACTATATTTGGATGAGGGGCCTTCTGTTTGGGATGAGCCAGAATCACTAGAATTTAGCAGGTGTGAACGACTGTCATTATGTAGCTTTGCTGGCAGATTCCCTGCACAAGCCAGTTCATTTTCTTTATTTGCCATGTCACAGCCCCTGAATTTGGGGAACTGCTTCTTTCTATAACAAGGCTTTGGAGTATAACAGTGAACTTTTCTTTTACAATATACTACTTTGAAAAGAGAGGGGGTACTGGTCACCGTTTTTCCAACTGTTATTCTGCAAAAATAGAGCAATATTTTAGTAAACATCACTAAAAACTATGCATTTTGTGTTATTATTAAACACAGTATTAATGAGTTCAGTATTAAACTTGCAGCTTCTTTAAAAAGTGCCTCCCCATCCTCCCGCACCAATGAAACATCTTCATGACATTTGGGTTATCAGGAAGGAGAGTTGCAATCAATACCCTTCTCTTGCTCTCATTAATACAGAGACTCTTTGTACTAGTAATGGAGACAAGAACAAAGTAGCAGGGGTAAAATAAAATAAATTCTATATGCAAGATGACAACTTTCTCTGTGTTTGTTCACTTAAAGCAGATTTAAACTGCTTCTCCCTCCCTCCTCATCCTAAATCCAAGACTCTAAACAGCAAAGTTCTCCTACCTGTTTGTATATAAAGCCAACTGTTTTGGAGATTTCTTATCCTGGGAAAGGTGAAAGAGAGAAGAGCTGTATTAATAACAAACCTCAAACAATTCTTCACTTTGTTAAAAAATTCCTTCTTTATCACAAACTATGCTTGCCACAGATCCCCTACCACTCATCCTTCCAATTCTGCAACGGAAGCGCAGCTGTGTTAAACTTCTCCTAACACACAGATGTTTCACACACAGGGAGATGCCAGAGCTCTCCTTAGAGCATCATTTTCTACAGGCTTGTGGTAGCTCTGCCAAAAGGCGAGGCTGCAGCATCAGACCAAGATTCTTGATTTGTGAGAGTAATTGAAAATTGCCACTAAGAAAAAGGCGACTAAAGTTTGATAGTGAAACTGAATTATCCATCTCATTAACAATTGATGGTTAACAACACAGCAGAAGCCACAGTACAAAAAAAGTATCACTCAAAGTAACATTAAAAAAAAGCCCTGATGTATAAAACACCAGCTTAATTACCCTGAATTCATTCATATGAATATTATCCTGATAGCAATTATGTTGCATGGAACAGCAATAATCAAAAAGAATCACATACATCATTCAAGACTGTGCTGTACATATTAGCAAAACCTTTGAAATAAAGTTATAATTTGAAGATTAATTTCTAAAGTATAATTGTCTTCTTATCTTCAATGTTTTACAGCTCCACATAATGAAGATGAAAAGTTGACATTCTGGTCTTTTTTTAAAAAACTAATAAGAAAACATTTTTTCAGAGCACGGAGACGCTGAAGTAAAAAGAAATGCATATTTTAAGTAGGTACTATGCTCATATATTGTAAGTAGTTCAATTTGGAAGCTTATATTGCTGTTAGGCATTTAAGCTCTTGACTACAAAATGACGCCAGAATCTTTCTATGTCATTGACTCATGGAAAAGCATGTGGCTTAATTTATGGTTTCAATAAAAAACAAAACCACAGAGGACATGATAACTTCACCACCATTTGAAGTGAAGTTTACCTCCCTAATACTACCTCTGTTCTCCATCTGGCCACATTAAGGCTTCAGGCAGCAGGAACAGATAAGAGAAAGTGCTTTGGGCTGGCAGGGTCCCAGCAGAAGCACCCGAGTTATCAGAGCAGCTCTTTGGCACTGGGAGAACAGGGCTGTTTCCATCCATGTGCTTCGTCTGCCCTCCCTCTCACTTGCTGTGCCACATGCTCTCCCGGTGAGGGAAACCCTTCCGATGACTGAAGCCCTGCTCTGAACCAGTTCTTGGCTAGATGGCAGGGAAGCAGGTAGGAGTAAAGCCACATCAATACCCACGGCCCACATGGGAGATAGGACATATGTAATAGGCACATACAGTAACTGCACTGATATAATGCAATGCACATTTCCCATCATGTAAGCTTTGCATAGGCTAACATTCTAATTCACATCTCAACATGAAACAGAGCCTTCTTTGCACTGAATGTTGTATTTCTTGTTTTAAACTGCTCAGAGCTATGAATTTCTGTGAAAGTCTTTGCTTCAGCTTAATCAGAAGAAATTAAAAACCTTACCTCCTTCATGATCTTTTTAGTGACAGAAGAAATTCTGTTTCTGGGAAGATCAATGGAGTGACCCTCAATATGCAACACGTTCTGTTTTCTATCATTGTGGGCTCCAGATGCCATAATCTCTCAAATCCCTATGTTTAAGGGAAGACAGTATTTAGTTACAATTTATAAAGCACCTAATCAAGTTTATTCAAATGCAGCTGGGGAAAAAAGTTAACAGTGGAACTATTCACAGGATATTGTCAGGTAAATAATTAAAGATATGACAAGTTAGCACATATTAATTGGAAGTCTTAACAATAGCATTCTAATGAGCATTTGAAGATTTATTTTATTTGAAAACACCAAGTATAACCCCAAGAAAGATCTTATTCAGACCAGCTTGGTGCATCTGTACAGTTGGGTATAGTCACGTACAATACATAAAGAATAGTAATAAGCTCAAGTAAAAAGCATAACAAGTGATTCATTCCTCTAAGTTTCACACTACCAATTTCAACTCCCACCTGAAAACAAAAGGGGGAGATAAAAACTAACCCACAACTATTTCTAAATAAACAAAGAATTTTTCCTTAATTCGTGGTTGCAACATTAATATTTCTAATATTGATAGTCCACTTCTCCACATAGCAAATAGATTTGCCCCCTACTAGAAATTTCGGTATTTAAAACATGAATTAGATCAGCACTGGAGAGAAAAAAAATATAAAAACAAACAACAACAACAACCCCACACCATCACACAGATGGGAAGCAGGGCTTTCAGTACAGGAACTGAATGTCATGAAATAAAGCAAACAGGTAGCAGAGGTACCTGAGGAACCTTCGGAACAAAGCATGAGGACTTCATGTAACACATACTCAACACCCTGCCTGTGGATCTTAGGGAAGCTAGAGAACATATTCTGCAAGAGCTTCAGCTTTTTTTAGAACAGGATCAGTACCAAGGAATCTTATTTTAACTCTCTCAGAAAGGAAGATTGACAGAAATCCTTACCCTTTTTAAAAAGGGAGCACAGAGCCCTCAGGCTGAGGGCTGCAGCAAGCATTTAAAGTGGCAGCCTTATTTAAGGCAGGACAGCAGCAGTCAGTTGTCCACATTTCTCTGGCTATAAGGCTGGCTCAAGCCTGGGCCATTAGCTTCACTCTGCGGAGGGCAGTTGCACTTTGCTGGCACCTGTTGGGTGGCCTATTTCTTCCCTGCATGTTATGGCACAGTGACAGAATAGCTGCCACTCTGAGCTCTTCCAAGGCCTCCAGCCACCAGACTTATAAATAGATAGTAAAAAAGTAATTTTGTTCTCAAGTGTAAATGAAACCACCAACTTTTCCCCCCACCCCAATCCCAAACGTGTCTCTCCCAGTAAAGCAACCACTTCTGGAATTCCAATGGTATCAATGTGAGAGGCAGAGAGGGATCATAACTGGGAGCACAACACAAGCTGAACATTTTGGGTAGAAGGAACACAACCCAAAACTCCAGATGAATTGAGGTAAGGTTTCTCAAAAAATGGAAAAGTTGAGAAGAACGGAGAAGTCCTTTGATCTTTGTGGCCCTGTTTGCTAATGTGGGTATCAGGAAGGTAACAACTCCAGCAGATCAGTGAGGACAAAGGACAGCAGGTACCACGGACACCAGAGCTAAATCCAATCTGTCAGATGAATGAAAATCCACAACCCCCATCTCTGAATAATTGTTTTTACAACTACTGTGGCAAAAGACCACCCTGTGACAAGCTTGCAACACTTCATATCAGACAGTGACCTTTTAATTTTCTTGTTTAATAAATGTTTAGGTTCTTACCTATCTCAAATTACTTTCAATATCAACCTATTTTTCCATTCTAAGCACCGAGAACTTGATGTTCAGTGTAGAAGGCAGTGCTATTAAACCAGAATGCTTTTGTATTTTACAGAAGTACAAGAAAAGGTCACAATACTAGAAATAAATGTTTTACCAAGTAAATTTAGAATATTAAATGTTGACTAAGTCAAAACTCAGATAAGTTAAACACCAGATAAGGAAGAACTTCCCTTTAAGAAAGCTAAATCAATAGCTATCTCCTTCCCTCCCCCTCAAAATACACTTGAACTGTCTCCTAGACTTTCGGCTGAAATACAAGAATAAAACAGACAAAGAAAAAAGCAGCAAGCAAAACTAACAATTCTTTAAGGTAATAAAATAAAGAAGTGCTCAGATAGAACAGAACACCTGATCAAGACAGCATCATAACAGATAAGCAAAGTAAATTCTGAGTACTAGAAAATACATCTCAAAGCCACTGCAAAAGCATCAGAAGGGCATACAGGTAAGGTAAAACAGCCCCCAGAACCACAGAACATTCATTCAAAAATTTCAGACATTGAAGAGCTACTCTGTTCACAGAAGCACATAACCTCTCCCTTAGAGCTGCCAGAGTACCTAAGAAAAACCAGCGTGGAAAATGCAGTGTCAATATTTAAATACAGCCTCAGGGAAGATCCAGCCTGACATCTCTATTTGTACAAATTAATAAACATTGTAATCAAGAATAGAATTAGCGGACACAAATAATATATTGTGAAATCATCAACACAGCACCTGTGAAAGCCAATTCTGCCTTGCAAAGCTAATGAAATAAGCTAAATAATAAACAGGATAATAGTGGAAAAGGAGAACTAAGTGATTATCTACCTGAAATTCCAAGAAGCTTCCATTATTCCCTTACTTATCTTGACTAACCAAAGTTTTTGCATGAAGTAACTAGCTAGATTAAATGGTCTAAGTTTTCATACTCAAGAGAGGCCACCACAGGAAAGTAGGAAAAAGTCTATGTTGGAATTCATGCTGCTTGGTATATTCATCAGTTATTTCACACCAAACAACAACAGTAGTTAAATGAGAAAAGTCATTGACAACAGAAGTTCTGTAAGATAATAAAGAGGAAATGGCTGACTAAATTACAGGACCCTATGAAACTGATAAGCAGGGAGCAGCAGAAGCAACAATTCTGGAAGAGCACCGAGCCAGTGCGTATGTGTGAGTGAGAAACTACTAACTTCACAGGCAGAATCACAGACTCTGGACTGTAAGTACACGCTGTAAGTACAAGACTGAGATGAAGGACCAACTACCTTACGGAACAGTGTTCCAGATGGACCTAAGTAATCTAAATCAGAAATACACAAAACTGTTGCGACAATGTATAAACAACAGAAACCCTAACATCAAGAAAGGAGAGAAGAAAACTCAAAGGTAGGGAATACCTCCTGTATACTGGGCTGCTGAACGGATTAGAACTTTCCAACTTTTCAGTCTGTTCTATTTAATTAGGATAAAAAGAAGAAATAAATTCCAACAAAACTAACGCCTTTGAGAAGTTACATGGGAGATTGTTCACTGTGTTGCCCAACATGAAACAAGTGAAACCAGCAGCAAGAGGGTTGGTTCAAAACTAAGAAAAGGAGGTGCCTCTTCACACAAAAGATAATTAAGTGCTGCTTGACACTTCATGCTGTAGATGTAGAAGTTTACCAAAGTTCAAGGCCAGACTGCAAATTGATTAAAAAAATTTACACACACAGAGTGAAAGTGACTACAAACATACACAGGGAAAGTGACTAGATACAGAACCACAAGCCCATGAGCCAGAACTATCCACCAAGCCCAAACGCAACACCGCTAAAAGCCCACAAGTCAGGAAGCCTTCATACAGAGTTTTAGCAATACATAATCAAATGCTAACTGACTAACAGTTTTTTTTTTTTTTTTTTTTTTTTTAAATAAACTAGGAGGGTAAAGGTACTTTACCAGGCTCTTCACTACCATCAGTTCTCATCTGCTATTACATATTCCCTGGGAATCTCTGATTAGACACTACTATCTTCTGCTATTTTGGGAGACACAAGGAGAATTTTTAAACTTGTATCAGATTTTATAGCAGGCTCAACAACTTGTATTTTAACCTCTTGAATTTCAGACAATTCTCTTGTGATAAGTGCAGCAGCTACCGTTCTAAACGGTTAACTCCTATGCTTTATACAATTTCTTAAAAAAAAAAAACTCTGAAGATACAAGGTAGATCTTCTCAGCTCTGCCTTAGCCATTCGCAGTATAAGCTTAAACTTCCTTTTACGATTGCAAAAGGAAGTAGACTGCAAATCTGAAGAGATGCACAACTATATTACGATGACAGCCTAGCATTAAAGCGATTTTATCCTCACATCAATTATTTCTTTATAACAGAGCCAGCTCTCCTTCCTCCCCCCATTTATCTCCATTTTGAAGAAACAGAACCACCGGAGCAGCAGCAACCTCACCTCCTGACAAGGCAGCTTATCTGTCCCCGAGGTCTGGACAGTGTGTGGACAAGGTTTATCTCTGCTGCCGCATTCTGGTTCTGATCTCACCCCGATGCAACCTGCCTTTTAAGTCATTCCAGAATCAGGCAAAGAAAGCAAGCCTGAAATGGCTTTCAAGTGCATAACTGTCAGAGACAAGTACTAACAGACTCGGCCACTCCCTCCCATCAGCCTGTGTTTTGGGCATGGCCCACAAAGATGGACAAATATTTCTTTGGATGTTATGAAATCTACACATGCATTAACATGGCATTAACATTTTACAGAAGACAGATTTGAATGTTTCACATGACACCCAAGTAAGTGTAAAATAGTTAGATTCAAGTCATCACAATAGGCTTTAACTCAGCCTTGCCTCCTGTCCCTTTCTCTTGCCCATTAACTGCTGTTTTTATATAACTCTCACTATGCATTAGCCATCACAGACGCTCCCCCCATTAAAAACCAAGCACAAGACTTCTATGAGGACAACATTAAACTATTGGACTTGGATGAAAAGCGTAATTGACTGTTACTCCCAAAGGATACACAGCTCACGCCTTGAATGTGTTTAAAATGGGTACACAAAGAAGACAACTAATTTCACTAACTCTCAGGCTGAAAAAGCTTAGGAGAAATCTTGAAGAACAGTTATTCCAACTGCCTTATCAAAAGAAAGTAATTCACCTAGAAAAATTAACATCACATTATGAAGCAGAAGAGATGCAGTAAATCCATGAATTCCTTTTGCTTTAACTCCGGCAGATGTTACAGAATCTATCTGCCTCAGTTTCAGACGGCTTCCTCATCCTTTGAATGTGAAGCTGCACTGCAGTGAGAGACGTTTTTTCCCCCCTCTCCTCTTTTCATATCTATTTTTAAAGTAATTTATGGCCCAACTGTTCATCAGGTACCACATATTGACTCTGCAAAACAGGGTAGAGCAACAAGGGTAGGTGGGAAGTCCAGGACTTTAGGGAACACGCGAACACAGGGTTGGTCCTGCCACACCACGCAAGCTGCCTCAACAGGGCTCATGTTTTCGTCTTCACACCCATTAGCTGATTTGCAAGTTTAAAGTAGTGAGAGTGAACAACAAATATATAAAAAAGTTCACAATAAAAAAAAGTGTTGAGTAATAATTAGTTCTAGTCAAGTGTGTGGTCCACTAGCAAGAGCAGCCACAACAAGCCTCTGACAAGAGCCAAAGGGAACTCAGCTAAATCTACCTGGCATGAATCTTGGTATGAATCAAATTATGAATCAAGTTCTGCCAGTGCAGCTAGCAACAGTGCCTGAAAACCTATTCTTAGGTACAGTCTTGCCAAAAATACCTGTTAAGATAAAAAAAAAAAAAAAAAAAAAAAAGAGGCCCAGGTACCTAGTTTTCTGCATCCAGAAATACCATTTTCAGATCATGTAAGGCTATCGTAAAATAATTTGATTTTAAGGAGTGCTAAAACACTCTGGTAAAAATTGTGTAACTAATTAAAAGGTGTTTATGTCTACATATTAACAACTCAGGGACAATAAGGTTGAAAACTTTGTTTCCAACATTATTAATGTTATCTTAAAAGCTGTTACATAGGAAATAAGGTTTTAATACACCAAAGCTCCTAGACAAACAGCTTAACTAGCTTCAAGTAATTACTCATAAAACTAACTGCAATATTTTTTCTATTCATTGCTCAACCTAAAGAGCTTCAAATACAGCTTCAAAGATCTGTGACAAGAATTTAAAATTCAGTCTCCCTCAAAAGCATATGGGGGGGGCGCCAAGTTCAGAGCAGCACTGATACTGGGCAGAACAGAGCCCGCAACTACATTTCCTATAGCTTGAGGTTACCTGATTCTGTGCTACTTTCAACGCACATCTTAGTGTCGTTGCTCATGTGGTCTGTTGATAGCATTTATAAAGTCTCATTCTTAAAGTTCCCCAGTTTCACACAAGCATTCAAAATCTTTAAAGACAACAACATCATGCTTTTTTAAATGACTCTAAGAGAAAAACAGCGAAAGAGAAGCTTCAAAAGAACTGTTCTTGCAAGAGTGTGTGTGTGCACACATATATCGCCAATAATACCTCAATAGCACTATTTCTAAATTATTACATTAAGGTTTTGAGTTTAAATTTAGGTACCAAACCAATGCTCAACACCAATACTACAAACATCAAACCAACGTGCACTAGGAGAAATTAAAGTAACAACTCACAGCTAGAACAATCCATTCTTTCCAAACAGAAGGGCCAAGGAGTTACTAACCCGCACTCCGTTGTTTTTTTTTTTTTTATTTCTACCAAATAAGATTAACTATCCCTTTCTCAATCTCCTCCTATTTACTGCTAAAGGACAGGAGGAATGAGAATGAGGGAACAGGAAAAAAGAAAATTCATATTGCAGGAAGCAACAGAAAAAAAGCAGTTTTAAGTGAACCGATTTAAACTTGCACCAAAATGCTGCCCTTTACAATAACAGGAAGGTTTTCCCCTCCCAAATACTCCTAGTAGGAATTTATCCTGGATCTACATTCAGCAACATACCAAACCACCCCAGATTAATAGCCCAAATAAATGAAATGAAAGTCAAACCCTAAACAAACCGAAGAGAAGGACAACGGCAAAGCCCCTTTAACGAAGCACTCGGCGCACGGGCTCCAGGCCCGTGCGGATCCGCCCTCGCGCCGGCCCGGGAGCGGGGCAGGTGGCCCGCAGGAGCGGGGCGCCAGGGGGCCTCGCCCCGCGCCTCGCCCGGCCTCCCCGCGGCGGCGGCGCCGGCCGCGATG
>NW_020456087.1:502106-867589 GCF_003342845.1 Nothoprocta perdicaria | reverse complement strand
CCCCGCCCCCGCCGCGCGTCACCGCCGCCCGCCGGGCAGCGGCGCGTGCGGGCAACGGCCGTAACGGCCGCAACGGCCACGTGCGGCCCGCGCTGCTCTGTCCTCGCCTGGCGCTACGCACCCCGTCCCCTGGCAAAGCGGCAGGAAGGCCCGTGCCGGTTCCGTGCTGGGGCTGGTGCGTCACTAAGAGCCTCTCCCGGGCCGGTACAAGGGCTCAGATCGCGCCCTTGGCACGAAGGTGGGCAGAGCAGCGGTTTGTATTAGTGATAAGGTGGAGGGGAGCGTGAGGGACCTTTCACAGCTGCCCTCGCTGTCCCTGCTTTGCCACTTACACTCCATCTTGGAGTGTGGGATTTTCCCGTGCAGCTGCACAGGCATCCCTCTAGCACTGGGACTTCCTATGGCCCTGCTAGGGGCATGCAGGTTTAGGCTTGGCCCAAGGACTCATACCTAAGGCACCTCTCATTCTGTGCAGGGCAGCAGTGGACTTTCTCCAGTTCTATCCTGTCACTGAGATATGTGGGTAAGAGCCTGAACTGTAGCCTGGTCATTAGCACTCTTGTGAGTCTCTTCTTCAGTGTCTGAACAACTCAGAAGCCAGTTTGGACTTTTTCGTGGGCTAGCATTGCCTTCTTTTCAGATATGCCTTTCAGCTTGTCACATCAGCTTGCTTTAGGACAAGGTGATTTGTAAGGTATCTCTTGTGACACAAGACTGCTACACGAAGAAGACACTTCACAGCATACAAAAATGAGATGCAAAATTCAGGCATTCTTGCATGTGATGAGTGTCAGAAATATGTGGATCTTCATTTTAGGAGCTGTTAGGTTCGCTCATCATCATCAGTCTCCTTTCGGACTCAAATGTCCTGATGCTCCAGTCTGATGCTCCAGTCTAATTTCAAGTTTAAATTTATGCTGTGGTTTAGAAAAGTCTTGTTCCTTGTCATATCTCTCTGCCATAATGTATTTATAGAGAGTAATTTGTACTGAAATACCTTTGTCTCTTAATGCAGGATGCTTTTCTATGGCAACCTACCCATCTTAAACCCATGCTTTCACTGATAACAATATTCGGTCATAAAATTACTACTACTTTTTACAGAACCAATGTCAAAGTGCTGTGCTGGCCATGTTTTGACAACTGGAGAGTTACAGGGGTCTGTTAAAATGTTACCACGCTTAACATTTTAAATCTCTAGTCCCTACTTCAGTTTCAGTGACAATAACTCATGCAGTTTTCTCTGTGCAGCAAGTAACATGATGGAATTTGTGCTATAATTAAATAACTGTACATTAGCTTCAGCTTAATGAAATTGCTGTTGTGGAGGAACACCAAATACATTGGGCTCTTGTGTCTAGAAATTTATTTTCTTGCTTTTTTCCTGAATAACATTTCACTGAAAAGATATATCAGCTATGCATGTGTTACCATAAAAATGTATAAAATGATATGAATGCAAAATATTTAAACTGCACACTGTAAAGTATAATAATTCAGAAGTATGATAAACTTCTGAAAAATAACATGGTGAGATGAAAACTGTCATTATGGGATGGTGTGTATTTCATCAAAAACTAAAAAAGAGGAATTTATCAGTGCATTTTCTATATATAAAAATCAGAATTCTGTAACAACCTTTTCTTTCAATCATTTCCTAAGAAATGTTATGTGATCTTATGTTTGCCTTTTAAATGGCAGAGCAACTGGTTTGTTCAGTCAAGGTTGCCTAACAGAATAATATTTTTGCTATTAGGATTGGTTATTAAGTACTCTGAAAAGTACTCTCTGAAAAGAGGCTGTTCTGCAGGTCTGTGTATGGGTAAAATTCCGCAGAAGTAATATAATTTCTATGTAGGTTCTGTTCTCAGTTCAGTTTTCAGAAGCATACAAGCAGCTCCTTGGCTCCTTAGCAATGACCTTGGACCATCTAGCTAATAATAATAATAGGTAAACCATCTTAGGGCTGAGCTCAATTGCAGTCAGTTCTGTTTAGAATTACAATTTCTTCTATGTAGTTTCCTTTTATTCCATTTCTGACTTGTGCATTCTTCTGTTGCGCATTTGGATTTGTGCCTGAAAAAAAGTCCTCTTGAGTAAGACTCTTACTTAATCAAAGTCTAAGTGTGTATTTTCACGGAAGAATTTCCCCAGTGGAAGACCACTGTTTGTGTGATCTGCCTTAGCATAATATTTTCTACTGCTGTGACTGTTAGTATTACTAAGTTAAAAAAATCATTAGATAAATAGTGATAAATGTGATGCGAAGGCTTTATGGGTAAAAGATGGACATTATCCAGTACTCATAAGCATCACAGTTGAAAATGAATTATGCAGGTAATTTTAGGTAAAACTGACCATGCATTTGTGTATGGCACAAGATAGGTCTTATGCATGAAGCTATATAAAGCACAGAGTGAGGAAATGAGCACTAAGCTCTCTTAGATACTGCCAAGGAGCTAAGCTTGCCTTTTCCCCTGGCACAAGGGCAGACAGAGTATAGTTACTTTCCTGCTTCTCTTGTGAGTTCTTCGTTAACTGGATGACAGGTTTGAGTAGGCAGATCTTCCAGAAGGGGGAAACTGTCTAACTAGATTAATGTAATTATGAAGAAATGGGATTTTATAAGATTACAATATATAAAGTGAATCATGTTTTCCATAGTAATGAAAAAACACTGATCCACATAAATGCAGATCTTTTATATGGAAATATAAACATACTTACATGCAAAAAAAAATAGCCTACTTGTTCATTTCTCTTGTGTCTTTCATATGGCCCAAATGTATATCCCATGATTAAAAAATGCTGTGAAACATATTTGCATTTTTTAAGTAAGTAATTTTGGAGAGTTGAGTCTGGATATAGACAATTCTTTGGATTCTTTTCTTTGCAATTAGCTTGAAATTCCAAGTTACATATACTTGGTCACCTTCACAAATGTAAGAGTAATGCCTTTTGCAGTTTATGGAGTGAGTTAAAATAAGAATTTTTGTGGTGATTTTGGCTATAACACCGAAGTCTGATTTCTAAACAATAAAAGTTCGAGTATGCGGCAAAACAAAGCACCCGTGATGGGGCAAAGAAAATTGTAAGGGTTGGCTGGATAAGTTCCCTGAAAAAAAACAAGATCTTCTGCTGTTCTGAACTTCCTTAGGTTTTACCAGTGTGTAATGTTACGTAGCTCCTTTGATGTTTCCTGACACCTGAAAAGATAAGCTGCATCTTTATGTTTTCTGCCTTTTGTTTCCATTTGCATTTCCTTGTTATGTCTCCTCCTCTTTCCAAGATGCATTGTTTCACCAGCAACTTGCTTGTATTTTCAGTATTCCCTAGTATTTTTATATTTTGCAAACTTCTCTATTTGCATAACACCATACTATTCCAACTGATATTGTTATTTTACCAGCCTGACTTCTTTCTTTTTCCTCCTTAGGTAGGATGTAAATTCAATAAAGTTTTCTGATGTTTGTAGATCTCCTCTTAGATCTACCCAGTAGATCTCTGGGATGTGCAGTAAATGAGATATTGAGGGGGCGGCAGTAGCTACAAGACTTAGCTGCTTAATCTTGCGCCTGCGGGTTGGAGACAGGATGGCTCAGGCCCTTGGTAATAGGATAAAGCTTTTCACCTCCAAATTGCCAACTGTGGGCCAGATTAGAAGGAACAGAATGTAACCACCATCTGGTGTCTGGTCAGTGACCCATATGAGACAAATCACTAGTCAGCCTGGCTCCTGGTGAATAGGTATCCAAATCACACACACGCACAGAATGATGGAACAGCAAAAAGAGCGAGGGCCGGATGAACGTGACGAGGAAAAATCCCACTGGAAACCTCATGGTCAGGCCTCAAGCATAGATAAGGAATGTGGTGTGTCTGTGTGAGCTGCTGGAGATGCCCTTACACTGGCAGTATTCAATGTAGGAAAATGAAGTAGTTATTCTTTGTTTTAAACAAACAGCTGATAGTACTTGATTGCAAATCATGGGAGCTGATGAGAAAAGTGCCTTGAGTTGTCTGTGATGCGGAGAAGCAGATGTCAACATTCCCCAGGATCCTACCATTCTTCAAAATGCAAATAATTTCTCCTTAATAGTATTTCCGATAGGCATATGATGCTAATACTTGAACAGGACCTAACTCAGGTAGAAGAGAGGCTGCTGAAATGTATACAGGTTTAGATTAATTGCAATCTGAGCTCAGACTTGCGTAATGAATAATGTTACAAATGAGTATGACAGGTTGTAATTCTTTGTTGTATTATCTTCTGAATATCTTCTGAAGTTTCCTGTTGCAGTTTCCTATTTTAAAACTTAAGTTAGATTTGGCTACCGAATATATTATTTGGGCTGATTTTTTTTTCATATTCTGAAGGAATCAGCTATCTGAAAAAAATAAAAATAAACAAAACTTTTTTTTTAGGGTGACCATTTTGAGAAAAAATAAGCAGAGATGCTTGATACTTCAATAATTTAATTTAAGGAAATGTTTGGAAAGTTTAGGGTCTGTTTTTCTGGATTGCTAGCAGCTTCTGTTTTTGCATGAAGCCAGACTTCTGAATAAGAAATCTCTCATGGTTTTAGGCTCATAACTAAAAATATCCATTCATTTTCCCCAAAATATTGTGCTGTTATGTACTATGTCCAGTAAAAAATGAAGGAAAAAATATTTTTGCCTTGAAAATATTTAAAGCCCAATTGTGTACGAATCTCAACAATCTTTTGGAAATTTGCTATTTTGTTTTTATGTTGTACTGTTGACTTAAGTGCCTGGGAGTAGCAAGCGTACTGCTTATGAATCAAATTTACCCTAGGGAAGATTTGAATGGTTCCTGCAAATGACTCTGAACAGATTCATTTGACAAAATGGACTATGTCACCTCCTTTAAAGAAGCAACTCGTGATAATTTTGATTAAAATTTCTCTATCAACCTTCATTTTGTCATTACTTTCCTGCTTTTTAAGAGTTCTAGAGAAACATATTTTTGTGCTCTAATACCTAGTGCCATTTTCAGGTATGTTCATACAGCTTGGTCATGGAAACTCTCCTGTTGCGCTCTTCAGGAGGAATTTACCTGATTTACCACGCTCTGGGTTGACTTCTTACTTCTGCCTGCCGTTTTCTGCTGTTGACCGGGAGGTGGTGCTGCCACCCAGGGTTTCTGTGCACCTTCTCCTCCTGCAACACCGTTTCCTCACAGAACGCTGTATCTAGTACTCAAACATTGAACAGAAATGTAAGTGATTCAGCAAAATCAATCAAAGTTTGGTAAAAGTTCACTCCTCTTTAATTATGCCGAGAAATACTCTGTCAATCCAGCACAGTAATGTTGCTTTAGCAAGGGTAGCCAAACATAGTAGAATAATTCTTCAGCAATGATGGAATAGGAAAGGAACACAAATAAGTAAGAAAAGAAATATTTTGTTCACTTGTTCTCTCTTGCCTTAGTGTTGTGTTTTGAATCCTTTGTGCATGCTCTTTGTGTGTACACACTTGCTGCTTTCTTTCTATTATGCTTCATTTTATTCTCTTTTTCAGTAACTGATTATTTCTTCTGCATCCTTCCCCTTTCCAATTTATGCCTGTCATTAGTTTCTTGAATTTCTCCCATACTTCTTTACTGAGGTCCCTAGAGTCTTTCTGCTTTCGAAGAGTGTCATGAAGGAGAAGATGATAGCAGTTTCATTAAGATATGCTAAAGTAACTCCAAAAAAAGCTGCTGTCTGTTTTTCAGCCCTTACTCTCCCTGCATAGCTTTGTTGAAATTGGTATTCTATTGCAATTGTGGCTGACTGTTCCTGAACAAAACCTACATTCATTTAAAATTAACATCGTATATTTTTGGTTATCTTTTGGTTGTTTTTATTTTGACTGTTTGCAGCTTCATGAGATGTGGATCGTACAGCGATCATATTTCCTGAATACTTTTTTCCCATGCATAATATTCCAGTAATAGAGCCTGTAGATTATCTCTGTGGCAAGTCTATGAGTTAATTCTGTTATTAGTTTGCAAGGGTAGCAAATTGTTAAAAGACGTGAGTTTTGCAAGTTCTACAAAATGATGCAACTCAGGATCACAGGCAAAGACTGGAATTAATTTTGTTTGTATATAGGAAGAATCTTCAGCTTTTACTAACAGGCTCTGGTGGATGTGGTTTCACTTACGTTTTGTATACTGCATTTCACATTTTTATCAGCTACAGAATACACGGTGACTTTGCATTTGGGGATCCAGAACATTTCAGCTGAAGTATGTGCTTGCTTTGATAGGTTTCCTATCACAGAAGCACACTGATTCTTTTCCCCTACAGATTCAGGTACCAATTGTACCAGAATTGTACTGGAATTGAAATTCCTCTAGGGGTAGAAAACAATTTACTAATTTACTAGTTTACTAGTTTACTAATTTACTAATTTACTAATTTAACTATTCTTCAAGTGTTTCAAAAACTTTACTGAGTAAAATATATAATTTTTGTATTGTTTTCTATACCTTCATTCCCTTTAATTTACTTATTTCTCCTTTTTAATCCTTCTGTGTCCTTAAATCTTCTGGTTCAGCGTAATCCTTCAAATCCTATAATTACTCAAACAAAGCATTTTAACCTTGTGGCCTTCCTGGACTCTTGCCTATTGCTTATGACGTGTAGGTCTTGCTTGATTAATGATGTTTGCTGCTTCATTTTCCTTCCTAGGATACCGATGGAAAATTTCATGCCACAGAGCTCCCGTTTATAGCAGGGTTCAGGGTCACAGTATTACTATGAGCAGGCTGTTTTCTCTTATTAGAACTACTTTTAGTAAAAAAGAGGAATAAAAACATGGCAGGAGTTTTATAAAAGGTGTCAACAATTCATTTTCTTTCAATACTTTCAATTTTCTTTCTGTCATTAAAATTTGTTAATGTTGAAAGCAAATGTTAATGTCTTAAGCGACTGGGTAATGGTAGGATCTAAAAGATGCAGAGGACAAAGGAATATGGAGTGGAAATGAAAAGAATCTGGAAGGATATCAACAAGAGATCAGGAAAAGGGGCATCAAATTAATCATGTGAAAGTAAAAACAAATACTTGGAATATGAGTAATAGAGACAAACTGTCCTGAAGAAACAAAAAAGTGTGTATGTATGTGAACATTTTGTATGAAGATGAAAATAGTATATGGAATTCTGGGATTCTACCTGAAAAAAATCCTATATTCAACATCAAGCATGTGTGTTAGGAGAAAACTTTAAACAGTCCCATGCAGTGAGAATGGTACTTTTCTTCTGAGGGTAGGGATAAACAGAAGGGTGAAACCTGTGTCTATATTCTGTAGTAGCTGTTCAGAGGCTGTTGTGGAGGATGTATATACATAGCTGTATAGAGATGTACATAACTTGTATCCTGTAAGTTCAAAGAGGAGCCTGTGCTGGTTTTGAACCCCATGAGTAAAATTCTGCAACAGATATTTGAGCTACAGATTCTGTTCACAGAATCACATCAGCTCTGTGCCCTTTATGTATAGTTTGTACATCACATATTTACCAAACCTATAGTGAATAATTTGCCTCCAATGTACATGTATTAATTTAAACTGGCCAAAGCAAACCAAGGGAGCATTTATAGAAATAAGCTGGGATGGCTTTTAGGCACCAGAGTCTTCCACATCTGGGCCTGGCAGCGATTTATCGCTCTTCGCCTTTTCCAACATGTGGTGCAGACATGCGCTGCCCAAGGAAATGTGAGTTCTCCTTATAAGGCACACCGAGGCTAGCTGGAAACTACGGAGTGTCTGGAACAATTTTCTCAATAAGATTCCTTGGGAGGATTTTGTGTGTGTGTGTGTGTGTGTGTGTGTGCTTGAGTAACTGAGCCCAGGCTATTGAAAATAAAAGATTCTTCATGCATTCTGTTTTTGTCTTTCTTTTTTTCTGTTTCAGAATAAGCACAAACACCTAAATCCACTTTCCCACCCCATTTCATAAAGGACGTTCATACCAGTAGTAAAAGGGAAACAACACTGATCTGAGCTAAACTGTGGGAGAAAAGGCACTTACACATGTTTTTAGAGGAGACATTAAAAAGACATTAAAAATGACATCATCTGGGGCACACTAAACTTTTGCATCTATGAGCCAAGCAAACAGATTTTTAGACCAGCACAGATTAGCTAAGCAGTCCAATTCACCTCTGTAGGATGATAGCTGGACAAGCAGCACTGGGCTAAGGGGTTATCTTTTATCAGTCAAGGACACTGCACCATTTTCATACTGCAGCCAGGCTTATTATCTTTTTCCTTTAGCGTTTGTCTCTGCTGATGAAAACACCCTGAACCCAGTGGAAATATTTTAATTACTATGTTGCTTGCTTGTGTGGCAAACTCGCAGCCATGGCAGTATCTGTGAGCTTGCTATTCCTTGAGTGAAATTAGATCTCGAATAGAAGGTGTGTGTGAAGTCCGTCCATTTAAGGGCCAGTCCTACTCCTTTACAATTAGTGGTATTGAGCCACTGCAGCCTGTTTAGTAGCAATCCCAGTCAGCGTGACGCAGCGTGAGCATCAGGATCTGACCTTATTAGAGGAACAAAGCAACATCCTGGTTTCTTTGATTTAGCTCCACACTTTGCTGTTAGTCAGGAGAAACTTGTTAAGTGAGCAACAAGTTCTGGAATATTTTCGCTAGATGTTAGCTACAACTTTATAACACACAGAATGCTCTGTACCTGTTCTCCAGCTTATTCTTTTATAGATCTTAGCCCTGTTATTAGATCTCTTTCTTGTTAGCATTTAGTTAGTGCTTTCTTATTAGTTAATCTGGAGTCTGTCGAGAGAACGAAATGCCAATTCTTAAGAAAGTGTTGCTTTCTGCAAGTGTTGACATGATAAATGTTTTGCATACGATTTGTTTTCTGATTGATAAGAAGATATTAGGTTAGGTTTTGCTTTTCCTTTTTTTTTTTTTTTTTTTTTTTTTTTTCTTTTTTACTATGCTATATAGCTTAAAACGTTAAATATGCTAAAAGGCTTCCTTTTTTGATTGCAGCTTTTACAGTTGGGGCGTGTGTATCTGCATTACAGGAAATAAGCCTTTAAGCAATTTGATTTAGCGTTTTTGCATTATAGAGGACATATTCTGAATTTTGCATGGTTCGCTTCCATGGGATGTAGAGTTGGAGGACCTGTAAATAAAATGATTCTCCTTCCTGACATTTTGCAATGCCTTCATGCTTAGAGAGTTTTCTAGAGGTATGATTATTGACTGAAAAGAACCTTTTTTAAGACTTCTGGTTCTGTTATTGCCTGGTTTATTTAAAAAATATTAAGATTTAAAATGGAGAGATTCTGCAGATTTTGTTAAAGATACAGGGCTTATTCCCATGATGAGCTATCTGCATGATGTTAATCTATAGGTTCTAGGGGAGGCAGTCTGTTATAACTTAAGTAAAAAAGCTTTTCTCAGGTTCAAGTGTACTTAAAGAAGGTGTCTTTAAGATATAGTGGAATTCAAATGTCAAATACAAGAGTGCTGCTGTTATGACAGCCATCATCCAGCATTCAGGAAAAGCAGTTCAAAGCTGTTAGGCTACTACTATGTATCCTAAATCAAAACCAAAATCCTAAATCAAAATCAAAATCCTAAATCAAAAAATTTCTCTTTTATTGAATTACTGGCAGCACAGTATCCCAACAACAACATCACATCTGACGACTGTCTGTTTCCCTGTGCTTGTAACAGATTATTTTTTTGTTGCTCTTCTGCTTCAAAATAGAGGAAGTTGTACTCTGGGCTCATATTCTGTCAGCAAGAACTTAGTTATAAATCTAGTTTTGATCTTTTACTTTTCTTCTGTTATTCTTCATCCCTCCACATGGTGTCTTCAGGGACTACAAATCTTTAAGCACAACTCAGAAGCCAATTCACTAAGAAACCAACCTTTCATTTCCTTTCTTTCTCTTCCATGCACACACTTATGCACACATAGCTCATGTCTTACCTATATGCATGCTTTACAAGATTTAAAGCTATTTACTTTGAAAACTAGATTTCTTTTTTTATGAAAGAAGGTAACCTAGTAAATGAAATTTTTACATTGTTTGGGGGAGTTAATCCTCTTAAAATAAATTGATTTTATTTTTGAAGGCTTTGAAGACATTCTTTCTTACTTTCCAGATATTCAGGCAAAATGCTGCTGTCGGTAAATGTCCTGAATAAGTTATTGGAAAGAAACCTGTGAAGAATTCTGCTAGAAGAAAGGTCAAAGGAGCTATTTTT
Source organism: Nothoprocta perdicaria (assembly GCF_003342845.1). Taxonomy (NCBI): domain Eukaryota; kingdom Metazoa; phylum Chordata; class Aves; order Tinamiformes; family Tinamidae; genus Nothoprocta; species Nothoprocta perdicaria. The sequence goes on along the minus strand of NW_020456087.1, from coordinate 857,332 downwards.
TTTTTCAGTCTAGAGAATGAGAAGACTTAAGGAGATCTAATCACAGTCTCCCAGTACAAGAAAGACAGTCATCCTGCAGACAAAATGGAGACATTCTCTTCACATGATTGCATGGTGACAACACAAGAGGCAATGGGGACAGGTTGCTTCAGGAGACGTTCTGTCTGACTATTGGAAACAAATTCTTCGCTGCAAGAACAATTAACCACTGGGGTAGGTTGCCCAGAAAGTTGGTGGAACCTCCCTCATTGAATTTACTCAAGACTTGGTTTGGAAAGGCCATCTAAGGGCCTGCTTCTGACAGAAGGTTGGACCAGATGATCTGCAGAGACTCCCTGCAACTTCAGCTCTTCTCTGAATTCTATGCTTCTGGTTACCTACCTTGTAAATTCTTTAGGATAGGAACTTTCTTACCTCATTTCATATACCTAGCAAATAGGTCCTCAGGTCTCAAGGTGGTTTCACATCATAAGTCACAAAAGTGCAAACACTGTCCTATGCAACACATGAGAGCTCCAGCAGTGAATGTCAATTTGTCATATGGTGTGGCTCGCTCAGTACCTCCAAGGAAACGTGAAGGAGCAGTTTTGTACTATTTACTACTTTTTTTTCTCATCATTAATAGAAAAATCTGTTACAATTTAGAAAATGCTTCTTCTTCCTTTTAAAAGATCGTGACTATTAGAACTTTTTCAGTGATTAGATAATGGGCTTTCATTTCTGATATCCTGGCCATGAGATGAATGAAAGATGAAATAGCCTCACAGAAAGGCTCTGTAAACGTTGTCAAACCATCCAGAGTTCCATGCTAGTGAGTGCAGAAGTGAAGTTCTGGTTACTTTGCACTGAGCAAAGAGTATACCCCAGAGTATAAAGGGATTTAAGAGATCAAGATAAATGCAAAGTGAGAAGTTTCACTGAATTAGTATCCATTAATAATAAATAAATAAAGGAAATGCCCACACTGCTTTTGGTGCTGAGAGGAATATGTGAAGTATAAAACTGTAAGTTAAAGGGAAGCAGGTATCTTTAAGAAATTACATCACCTTAAGCTATTAAGAATGATAAAAGACTTGGAGACCAAAACAACGCAGATGTCCCAGTGCCTTTTAAGTATTTGGCCCTTGGATTTTGAGCTGTGTGTTAAATACCTAGGCTTCCAGTACAATGCATAGAAGCATCAGAGGTTTTAAATAATAGTTTGAACATTTTTCATTCTGAAAAGGGAACTAAGTTAAACTAGACACTCAGAAGCACTAGCTATGTGAATGTGCCTAAAACTCTGTGGCGTACTGTAGCAAAAATGTTTCATATATGTGGCAGGCAAGTTCTTCCATTCTTCCTCCTTTTCTCTACTATGTGTCTGCTGTGACTGGCTACTGGGATTTTAAAGGTGATGGTGATAGAGGAATGATCCTGCAGTCCTCCCTGCTCTGACAGGGTTGTATGCCCCAATAGGGAATGGTTGGAGGCAAAACCTGAATTCGCTGTCCTCACATTACTCCAGTGTCCGCCCTGCTTACATATACAAATAATAGAGCAATTCTCACTATTTTCTTTTAAAATACTCCTTCAAAAAAGAGGCTGTGCCCATAAAAGGTTCTGTTCTAGAGCGTTTGTTCACCCTGAAAGCGCAGGCGTAGGTTCGGTGCATTTCACTGGTGGGGAGGAACCCCCTTACTGCTTTCCAGGAGAATGTCCTGGTCACTTAATTATCAGCTGTGCTGGTTGTAGGGCTCTCTCTTGCTCCTCTGCAGCTGGCCCACTGTGGAAAAAAAATAAAAGATGAATTCCAGGTTCAACTCTAGAATGAGAAAGCCCAGAAGGAAATATTGTCTGGGGAGTATCCTGGTGCTCACAAGGTTTCAATTCCTGTTTATATTGGTGACTCTGCTTTTTATACTGAGAATGTAGTGACTGTTACAATACAAATTTAAAGATTTGGGAGCAGAATGCAGATTCTGCTTCACCCCTGCAGGTCAACTCCCCCTTTCCTGATATTTTTCTCACCCTGTGAATCTTACATTCCTTTCTGCATGGAACTGTGCCATTGTAGTGTTTAAGAAGGGGAGAACTCTAAGTCAAAGCTTATAAATGAGTCTTATTAAAACATGACATAAATTAACATGCAAGAAAGTCACTTTTAAGGAGGGAGAGAGTTCTTTCCAGGTTTCTACCAGGCAGCAAAACCAGCTCTTGCTGCTTTTAATGAAAGTGTTACAATCTTTTAGGGATTAGTTACAGAGAAGTATTTTCCTGTCTGGTCTACATGTTTGGAAGTAACGGGTATAGGTTTCAGCTCTTCAGGAGAAGAGAACATAATGCTGTCTCTTATTTTCTGGGTGAAGATCGCCATCTGCTCTGCTGCTTACGAAGTATGAAAACCTCCACCAACTACAGTGCAAAATATAAGTCTCTACAACTTTTCATCACAGTGTTAGGTCTGCTTGCCACTTCGTTACTTATTCTGGTCCTTCTGAATACTGAATGTCTGTATTATGATGAGTGAATGTTCTTGTAGCACATTGGATGGTCCTCGCTTCCTGGTGCTCCACATCCTGTCAAGTGTATATTCTAAATCCATTTTTGCACTATACACCTGGATATTCTTCCACAGAAACCAGGACATGAGAAAGGATCAAGCACATTAAGGTCTCACTCATCACAGATTTGGGACAGAGTCTAGGACCATACCTGAACTTTGGAAAGCAAGTCTGGATTTAAGATGTAGGTTGTTGCGCATCTCATCCAATTTCTGGATCATGGTCTTTTTTGGTGTAGCTAGCTGCTGAGATCAGAATAGTTCTGGACATGCAGAAAAGCAGGTCTGTGGGACCTGCGCACTCAGGGAACATTCAGGTCAACCAAGTGACTGCCGGCTGAAATCAGATATATCCCTGGGGTGGGTTTCTGAGTACTTCAGTGGACCTATCTGTGACTGAGCATGCTTCTCATCCAAGAGTAGAAAGGATTTGGGAAAAGAATAACTTATTATCTTTACTAGTCAAAATATTTAAACTGAGTATCGTATTTGAGAAATTAAGCAAATATAAACAAATAATGTAAAAAAACATAATTTTTCACTGTCTACCTTGGGTCATTTATGATATGATTTCTTCATTATATTTAGCATTATTTAGTATTTCATATTTGTAGGCATGATGGACAGTTTTTTGATTTGTGATATTTTTGCACATCAAAATGTGGATAGTAAATTTGGCATCTAGAAAAATGATTTACTAGCAATATATGAAAAAATTATATGACTTGCCAGCTTTGCATAGGAATACATAAGAAATCTGAGACTGGAAGTGAAAGAACTATGGCTATATGTTTAAAGACTACATCAGAATGCAAATAGAAATCATGATGATCCTGGCAGCTTCTTGCTTTAAGTGATTGATTCTACACTCAAATAGTATTTTCTTCATGTATTTTTGTGTGGAATATTTCTTAGCTTAAAAATGGAGAACTCTTTCCAAAAGCTCCCTAATGCAGCATCACAGTGAAAAACATAGGTCCAGATAGCAGAGGCAAAACCTGCAATTTGCTACACAACTATCTTCAGCTAGCAGAAAGATTTATAGCAGTAGAAAGCTGGCATTTTCTCTATGGAGTGACACTGGAGGGGATTGCAATACAAAGCCAATTGGTTTCACACCTAATGGAAGCAGATGAGTAGCCAGATTAGACACTTCTTTCCAAGTTCTGGAGTGCGTTCTCCTTCTGGATGCAGACACTGCTGGTTTACTTTTAAAACAATGGCCAGACATAGATGAGTTTTCCCAGTATGGTGAAGTTAACTTCCTGAAAGAAACATCAGGGTTTATCTCATTACTCTTTATAAGGCACAGGAGAATAAAAGTAACCAGAGTTTAAAACTGGAAGATAAATGGAGGATATACATATATATATTTTCAAGAGGATAAAATTCCATGATTAAAAGGTGCAAAGAATCAACATGGAAAAATAAATGCTTTAAATAAAGCCTAGTGTCCAAAGTTTGGAAAACTTTTAAGTAGCTATAAATATTCCTATAAATGAGAAGTATTAGGTAATTAAATAATTGCACAATCAGCCCCTCGTATATTTAAAGATGTTTTCTTAAGAAATTCCACTTGTAATTTTTATGAATGATCAGGATGTGTTTTATTCAAAATATTGGCTCTATCCAGAAATGTGATTGCCTGTCTATGTTCAGTTTGCAGGACCAGGGAGAATATTTTTCTTTCAGTCTCTCTTCTCTGTATTTCTCCAAGTAACTTTTAAACCCACTGTTAATTTTAAGTAGGTTTGACATGGGTATAGAGGTCTCAAGGACACCAGGTGTTTTTCAAGTATTGGGAAAATTTGTAACAGAGCAGAGTAAAATGATCCACCTAGCTGTCCTACTGAGACATAAGGTTCAGTGTAATCTCTTCTTGGCTTGTCATCTGTCCTTCATAAATATCAGAATGAAATATATCTTCCAATAAAAGTAAATCCAAATAATAGCTGGGTATAATGTTAAATACTCTCTCTTTTTACAATTCCTTATTCGATACGGCCTTAACTAATCCGAAATTTACTAATCCAGTCTTACCCAATTTACTTACAGTAGCCTTTCCACAGTCGAGTCTTGCACGGAACTTGTATTGCTATTTGTTTTTTTCTCAGTGGTGATATAGTCACCACTGAGAAAATATGCCATTTCTGTTTTCTTAGAACACTGGCATAAATCCATGGCTAAAAAGCAAATGGAATTTTGTGCGCTCAGTGGTGTGCCTAATACTAATAGAAACTTGGGACTGATCATTATGTTTATGCCACCTCTGTCCTCCGTTAGTTATTTTTTTTGCTTGTTTAAAGTGAGCAGAACCTCCTGTAAAAATCTCTCTTCTGAGCTGTGAGAAGAATACTTAATGATTATGAGAGGTGAAAAATTATTCTAATGATTTAAGACACCACAAAACAACAGTTTATTTGGTCTGCTGCTTTATGCTTTTCTTTTTTAATTAGCTGGTTGTAAGGGAGTCCCAGGGCTTTTGGAATACTTACGGTCAGTTTGGCATTCTCTTATAATTGGCTTTCTTTTTGATTACTTGTCTAACCCATATGGTAGGTACCCTTCTGAATCATAGTGGACATTTGTATAACACTGTGTTGCAGGAAATGATTTGGAAATTTCAAAATACGAACAGTTAATAAAAATACAAAGTGTATTGTTTTGATTTATAATGTCACAGAAATAAACCAATCTTTTCTTCCCAAAGGATTTATATGCAACTTTACAAAAGAGTGTACCATGTGGATTTAACCCTATAGAAATTGTAAAAAAGTAAGTATGAGACATTTCATGTGGTGGTCAAAGAGAATTAATATTTAAGTGAGCTACCCCTGTGCAGTTTGGTCATAGCCCATGTACTTTGGTTCTTCCCCATTTCCCAGTACTCTTTTCCCAAAACACACATATACACCTAAGTCCTTAAGAAACAATATGCTTACAGAATAGAAAGAGGATGTTTTGATATTTGATTTTGATATTTTTGATGTGGTAAAGCAGTTTGAGGTTACAGAAAAGATCCTGTGATCTCAGCCTAAAAATTGCATAATGTAACATCTTCCTTGGCCTTTGAAATAAGGGTTTAGTTAATGTTTTCCTTAAGTAAAACGATATTGAGATTAAAATCCTACCAATCAATAGGTTTAATTGAACACTTGCTTAGATATGGAACCCTTTGAGGAAAATTTTATGTATACCATAATTCCACAAAGCATGCATGTAATGTAGGAACTCACTTTGCCCTGAATGGAACCTGGAATTAACACAGTGATCTGTACTCCACATTATACGTCAGATATTTAATATTTTAGGTACCTGATCTTTTTAATGAATTTCATGAATTCAATAGACACAAAGAATGAAAGGTGTAAAAACAGCCTGCCTATTCTTGCAATGTAAGGACTGTGTGTAATGAAATCAAAGGCAACGTATTAAAATAGCAATGTGAAATAGCAAATGGGAAATGCACTCCAAAGCTAAATCTTAAAAATGATATATGAGAAGCTCATTAAGTTTCATAGGACTTTCTGAAGGTTTTACCTGAAAATATGTCTATATTTTTATTTGGATTCTATGCAGCCAAATAGATCTGTTTTAATAACAATGCAAGCTGATAAGGGGTTTGTTTTGTCTATTGAGTAGCTGCCTGTTCTCAGTGATGTTTTATAGTTCAAACAAACTCTAGTGACTTCCCACAGAAATGTTAAACACCATTTTTAAGACTTAAATTGTTGCAAAAAAAAGAAATATTCTTTGATGTAAGTAATTGCTCAAACAAGTGGTGGTCAAAGTGACAGAAGGGGACTCTCCTCTGAGTAGTTAACAATTCTTTTCTCATTCTGCTCTCATTTACACGCTGCCTGAAATTCTAGGAGTCTTACCTGTCCAGCTACTGCTTTTTTTTTTTTTTGTAAAAAAGCTCCCATGGCTCTAATCAGCATGGGTTTTATAAATCCCTTTCATAATGAGGTGTGTTGTGAAGTAGCAAAACTTTCTACTGTGACCTTAATGAGCTTCTTTGCCAGACCTTTAGAAAAAAGAGAGCAAACACAGGGAATGAAACAACTTTTCTGACCCCACTCAATTTCTTAAAATTGATATTGTACACCAATTTCATGTGGATATTTCTTTCCATTCGTTAACTAAACTTAGTGAAAATAGGAAGCTGTGATAACTCTTCATCCTGTCTTCTCACTATAGTTCATTCTCTAAATTGTAGCAGCATGTGGAGTTGGAAATAAAGGTACTATTTTCCAACTCCTAAGGCTGTTGAACTCAGTTCTTACAAAGATAGTGTGGTCCTTACCTCAGGACTTTATGCCTGTGAAACATAACAAAAGCAATAAAGGTGCCATAAAAAAAATCTTCAAGTATCTTGCGATCCATTTATATACTCAAATTGATGTATTAGAAATTATTCTTTAAATATATTCTAGTTTTACCCCTTTCTGTGACCTTCAAAGAAGGTTAAAACCTCTACTCTGCTAATATTGCCCTCTCCCACAAAACACAAGTATTCTTTCCTGGAAAGCTGCTGTCTAAGTAGTGGGGTAGACTAGACTATTTCTCCTGTTTGTTTGTTTTATGGGGAATACATTTCTTTCCCTTTGATTTTCATTCATGAGGAGAAAATTTTAGCTTCGTTATCTACTTCACTGCATTTTCAGACAAGGAAATGGTTCTTTTTTTTTTCGTTTTTTTTTTTAGTACATGGGTATGTAAAGTGATAATGTGCCTTTAATGCACACTCTGTTCACCAGAAAAATAGTGTTTATATTATGCATTTCTGTTTATATGCATTTTATGCATGTATTAGTATGCATATTATTGTGTCCAACTTCTTTTACTGAAATATGCAGTACTTTTTAATGGCAAGAGCAAAGAAAATATTTCATTAAGAAAAGGGCGTTTGTTTATAAAGCTATTATAACAGCTGACAAAACATAATTTTAACAGTTACACTTTACAGTTGATTTTTGGTTATTTACAAGCATGAAACAGCTAGTCTAATTCTACTGACATTAAAATTACCACTAAGAATTTTACAGAAAAGGCTAGTACAGGGAATTTAGGGAATTTAGGGAAATCTTTGCAGTTTAAATTTTAATATAGAAGCTTTTCATAAGAATTCTCTATATTTATTATTTGTATAAGGAGAAACTCATGATGAGAAGAGTTCCTAACATTTTCCAAAACGCTACATATAATTTTTATAACTCTGGAAGAGGTTCTGTTTTAGAAATTCCCGAGGGACAAGTATCGTAATGCTCTTAATTTAGTTTTATAACACCTGCCATTTAAGAATTATGAAGTAAAGCAGATGTTGTCCCAAAGCTTATCATCATGAAAAAGAGAATGCTAAGAAATTATATATCTTCTCACATTTTTATAGGCATTGTGATTTTCAAATTTATATTCAAAAAATTACACGTATCCTTTTGTCATTCTTATTTACTGAAACTTTTCAGAGGGTACAAAAATATCTTTTGTGAGCACACAGTTCTCATTTTGTACGGAACGATGAGTCATTTTAGCCTACTGCAATTGTAAACAAGAAAAAATTGTTCTGAGAGCACACACGCCTGCCTGCTACTGTTCATTTTCTCATTTATGTAGGACAGGGTGGAGCTGTCACAGAGTTTTTTCCTGACAGATATTCTCAATTGCTGCCCTTCTATCTTATTCACATGTTTTTAATCCAGATTTTACCTATACTACAAACTGTTACACAAAATACTATCCAAAAAGGTTGTCTTTTTTTTGTAGCTGTTTTTCAAAACCATTCTGTATTTTTATTTTGTTTAAAGAAAGCAAGATTGACCATAGGAAGGAAAGACAGGGAAAGGGTATCTTTGTCTGCAATAGTTGATTTAAGTAATAATTAATTAAGCTTTATTTCTATGCTAGCTCTATCTCTATAATGTCTTTGACTTTTTATATGTATAATGATGAAAATGAGGACTAGATTCAGTAAAGTTAAGGGCCACGAAATTTAGCTTTTTAGGCACTTCAGCTCCTGGACTGGACTGCAGAAACCGGTTCTTAGCATTGGACTCCCTCAGCAGTGTGTATGGTTGTGAAGGAATTTGGATTTGTGAAGGTCACACACTGAGGAGTTACTTATCCGGCTAGCTTAACCAAGGCCAGGAGTGACTTCCAATCCTGCTCCCCAGGCTATTTGCTTTTGACTGCAGGGATTCACAGGATCTACAGCAATGAATTCCCTCCTGCACACAGCTGTTTATCTCCTCTTCCTCCCCACAGCTCTGGAAGGGCACGAGGGGCCTATTCTGTTTTGTGAATAGACAGTGGTAGCTGGAACATATTTTGAATTTAATTATTGTCTTTTCTGGAAGGTTTATATCCACATCCAAGCTTCCTCCCAAGTAGATTGGAACTTCCTGCTCAGGACACCTGCTACCTTTCCTGAGGAAGCTGTGCAGCAACATATTGCAACAGAGAGTAACATATTGCCTTTTAGAGAGCTCTTTTCAAGTATTTGTCTTTATAACATCTGTGTACAACTCAGAGAAAGCATCTGTGAGTTTGCAAAGTACTGCGTATGTATTAGAAATGGTATTTTTATTTTCTCAAAGAATATAGACTAAATCTTACCATTTGGTAAGTAATTTCTTATGATAAAAGTTATGAATGTAGTACATGTGGCTCATTTTTGAAAGGGAAGAAGACTGTTACTGGCAAAAAAAATGTTTTTTTTAATCATCTTTTATATTTATTTATTATATATTTTATTGTATATATTTTTATGTATATATAAGATTATCTTATATTTATATTTAGCAAAAATCTTACTAAATATGAACAACTGGACAGTTGGATTTGTTGATTTTTATGATTACTTTTGGACTATAGGCATTAAAACTAAACATGATGTGGACAACATAAGATTTTTCATAGAATCCTGTAGGTTTGAAAAGACTTCTGGAGATTATCTAGTCTTGCTTCCCGCTCAAAGTCTCTTAGTGGCCCTGACTTTACCTTTTTATTTGCTTATGACTTTGAAACATGATGGAAGTTCTTTTGTGCCAATTATATGTGAGAGACAGAACACAAGAAGTTTGGTAAAAAAAAAAAACAACAACAAAAAAAGAGCATAATTGTGCTTAGTTAGTCTTGTTTCTGTAGCTTCCATGGTCCTTTGAAGCTATGAAAAGTAACCTGCTGAATACCTGTGACCTAAGTCATGCAGAAAGTAACCATCTGAACTGTGCATAAAATTCAGAAAGATGACTCTCAGTCCTCTGCTCTAACCCTACTCTTTCTACACTGCTTTGAAATTCTTCTTTGAGAAGAATTATATCTGAGACTTATGCTAAGAAAGATCCTTAAGATCCTTAAGAAAGGATCTATTAAAAGATATTTTCCTCTATTGACTCTACAGAATGTGAGAAATTAGGTGAAAGAATGATTTATGGGAAGAGCAGCAATTTGTGAAGATGTATGGAACTCTAGGCTATAGGACTCTTCTATGCTCCCACATGGTCAGAACAAGCTGAGATCAGATAGTGGCTTAATTCTTCCTCAGAAATGATGTCTTGCTGTCTGCAAGATACAGTAGTTGAAGTTTTTTCTTTATTGACTAGCCAGGAAGAAGATATAAGATAGCAAAAGGAAAGCTAGGATTCTAATGTACAAATTACTAAGTAATCTTTATACTCCACAGAATTTTATATCCTTTACAAATAGGTTTGCTAGTATAATTTCCATGCAAGAAAAGGCTAGATTAAATGTGTTCCTCACATGAATGTTAGCTACTACATAATAGCAGGTTTCAGCTTAAATGAAGAGTGTCAAATTTCTTTACCTGGAAAAAGCATTGCAACTTTTGATTGCTGCCTCTTTTTGATACGAATATCATCCCCAATAATAGTTCAAAAGTGGTGAGATGGAGTGAATACCTGCTAAAAGAAGCTTGAAAGTTTGTAACTTTCAAAATTTTGTTTCCTGCCCTTAGACAGTAGTAGATATGAAGAAAACCTGAACTGTAAAAGCTGCCCAAAACTCCATGACCATTTCAGCCTGTCCCTCAGCTACAGAAACACTTCTCCCATAATGTTTTCTTGGCATCTTGCTCCATGTGCTTTTTTCTACACTACCTTGTTGTGTCATTTTTGGCTTTCAAGGCCTACTGCAGTTTTGCAGGATGTTTAAGTTTCCACAGTATAGCTATCATCTGTTTAAATATACTTACGTTTGTATCAGAGACTTCAGTGCCTTTGGCTATGTGGTTGCATGAAGGGATTTTGCTTTCACTGTGCTTATTTCGAAGAATGTGTGATGAACATAATCCCCTTTCCAGTTTCCCCACTCACAGCAGTGTGAAAGAGAGGACACGGGGAGAAGAAAAGGTTTAAATAGCTCCTACAAAGTAAGTGGATCTAATTTTTATTTTTTTTTATTTTTGTAGTGGTGATATGGATAGTTTTTGATGGAGCAGGAGTGGGAAGTTGACCTGTATATAAATACACATGTAACTGAGTTCAGTAGAACACATGCCGTCTTGAGCTGGAGGCAATGAAGCTACCCCCCAAGCAGAATTCCTTCACTGTGTGAACCAATGGAGACAGAGAGAAACATAAACAGGCCCCTTCCCTTCTACATATATACAGCCAACTAATCTTTACCAGGAAAACTCTGTTTTTCAGTCAGGGTTTTCCACAGTGTCTTTGCTAAGTATTTTCCCCATGAGAAGAGTACATTCTTACATCTCTCTCCCTTTTCCATTTTCTTTTTCTTTTCTTTTTCATTTTCTCTCTTTTTTTTTTTTTAATGAGGAAACAGAAAAAACCATCAGCTATTAGACTCCTTAAAAAAGATAGATCTAGACACATGATACTAAATGTGTGTCTTTGAACCATTCCTTTTCCTTTGAGGAAATTGTCACTCCTGTGAGGTATTGCACTGAGGAAAGCTGTGAGGGCTCCACATGATACCAAGACCACGGTGAGCCTTTCACATTTCCACACTTCATATTTTCATTCTTTCATCTTTAGCCAAAGTCTGAAATTTCTACTCACATCACTCTTAAAAATCCTGGGAGGAGATGTGGGCACAATTCCAACAACTCTTCTAATCATACCTCAATGTAATCTGTAGTAACATCAAAGCTGTTGGAGGATGATGACAGAAAAAAAGAGTCAGCTAAAGTTCAGTCTCTCAATGGACTCTGTTTGCCTTTAGATTTGTGTGTGAGGAGTAAGAGGAGGGGAGTCAAACTATCCACTTAGATAAATTATTTTTTCCTGAAATTAGATCCTTAAGTCCATGTGTGTCTAAATAATGAACTTTTCCATAACTATTTGCCTCCATTAATGTGAGGGGAAATAGTTCATGGAGCAGCTCAAGGCAGCAAAAACGTCAGACACCTGAGCAATGCCTGCCTTTTTGTGTGGTTCAGTTTTAGACAAATTTGATTTACAGTTGATAAACTACTTGAATTGCAGTCCTACTTATATAACTTCCCTGCTTCTGTCTAAAGCCAAGTACACATTGTATCTCTTAAACAGAAATGCAGAAGTAAGAAGTATTGGAATAACTGATGAGGGCTGTCACCTGTGCTAGGACTTTGAAGATGACTTACTGTGTCCAATTAGGGCAGGTGGGAGAGTGCATGAAGGCAGCATTTGTATAAAGTCCCTTCCAAGAAAGAGCTGCTGAATGCTGAAACCCCACACCTTTACTACTCATTTCATTTCCTGATGGTTTAGTTAAACAGAAATACAGTTTATTTAGCAGAATGTTTTTTAACAGAGTTATCTCTTCAAACTCTTCACCTCCTGTAAAAACATTTTCTGCTGTTTACTTCTTGGGTTTCTGCTTCTTTCTTGGAAGGAACATATCTAATAATGCGTCATCAAGGCTTGTCTGGCAGATCTTAGTCCAACAAAGAGCTTTGCAGCTTGGGCTTTGCTCTTTTCAACTATCTTTTTTTTAATACCTCAGGTGATCTTCCTCCACTGAGGAATCCAGGCCAACAGCCCAGTCAGTGTTCCAGGGCATGCAGCAGTAAACAAGTGTTACTTAACACAGGTAAGTGCTAAGGCTGATGAAACAGATATGTAAAGTGTCCTAACTGTTGTGCTTTTTTCCTGCTGGAATACTTCCCAAATTCCGACCTGCCTGATGATAGCTGGTCTTATGAGGGCTGTTGTCCTTTTCTGTGTACAAATCAGAGGCAGTGGAAAATATTAGGAAAATACTTGAATTGGAATTATTCTGCATACAACAAGAATGGAATATTTTGCTCTTTATAGCCATATTACTTTGGAAATTGACAGAAAGATGCAGTTTTTTTGCTAAAGTAATTTTATGAGAGAATTCTTGGATTAATTTATAAAAACTTTTTATCTCAACTCCCTCACCATATTTTTTGTTTTTCTCCTGAATATGGCTAATAATTTACTACTTTGTCTGCAGTTCCATTTGTATATTATTCATTTGCATCATAATGCAAAAGAATTAGTTCCAAGTCCAGCTCTCCAAGTGTGTATTCGCTGAGCAGATTACTGTTACAGACCTTTATTTTTTATTTTGTGTATATTTTTAAGTAACATGTATATGCAAATTTTGTGATATAGTTAGCATATAAGCAATCTGAAAAGCTATATGCAAAGCTATGTTAAATTCTTTGCAATTTAATTCCTGCCTGCTATACAATTCATTTTAGCTGCGAAGTTAAAACACTTAGAAACAAAAGTTCTTTGAGTGCTGGTCAGCCAGAAAACTTTTAAAGTTGTTTCCTAGACAGGTATATTTATACTAAACAAAAGCTATTTTACTAGTGTAACATTAGAAGTCAGTAATATAAATTAGAAATAAAGCCTGGAGTCCCGAATATGCGTTTAGTTTTGTTGTTATCAGCAGATGAGGAATATCATATCGAAATCAAAATATCACTATGAAAAGAAATACCTTTCTTTTGATAACAGGCACTGAATTTGACACAATTTATTTCAATCATACAGGCCAAAAGAAGTCAGTTATTCAGATAATATTAGATGAGCATGATGATCAGATACAGTCTGCCACAGGAAAGCTATCTTTCCAGGTTAGCTTTTTATTCTGCAGATAAATAGTTCTTGTTATCTGGAATTATTAGAATGAATGTCATTTACTGCTAAAGGAACAAAAAAGTTATTTCAAAAAAATTGCAAACATTCTGCTGTTCTTCCTTGCCAACCAGATGCTAAAGACAGTTTCTATTGCTATGAAGAACTCACAGGAGCCAATAATACTCAGTAAATAATAGAAGACTATTTATAATGGTTGTGCAGACTGTGAAGATGTTCTAAAATAATTTTGCAGGTGCACTAAGCACTTCCTCAAACTAATTGCTTGCAAAGAGCCAATTCTAAGGATTTAAAGAGCACATCTATTTGAAAGTATTTCTGTTGAATTAGCAAGTATGGAAATTACAGACCAGCAGTATTTGCAGAGATCTCTTTGAGTTATTTAGAAATTTATCATGGTATGTTCAACAGTTTCAGGCTCTAAAAAAAAATCCATTTTTCTTTTATCATTTGATTTCCACATTTCCACTTGTGATCTTATAACTTGATAAAGAAGGTCTTTCAAAAAAAAAAAAAAAAAAAAACCGTTTTTTTCCCTATTAGAGTATATTCTACATTGCTGAACATGTTGCCTAATTGAGTCTCATATCCACCCACTCTCATCAGATGTTTTACATACAAATAGGTAAGAGAAATACTCAACTGTGCATGCATTTCTTTGCTTCCATTGCCTGTTTATGCACAGAATTGTAGTAATCTGCAGGAGGGGAGCTCAGTGAGGAAGCAGGTAGTGAAAAGCTACCTATGTTTTTAGAGCATGGCAGAAAAAGAAATAGTCAAAAGGCATAAAAATACTGATGATGCAAAGTCTTTTATATAGAAATTTAACAGATGAGAATTTTCTTTGGGATAGAAGAAAAGAGAGAATAAAATTTGAAATTAGAAATATAGAGTGAATTCAATGAGCTCTCCCAGTTGCAAATTATTTTAATAAAAAACAAAACCACGTTTGGTTAAATTTAACTAATTTGAAAATGAAAAAGTAGGCACCGGTAACATCTTCAACTTACTGCAAAGGAATATCATGGCGATCAAGAAATTAATTTAACGTTTATAAAACTAACAAGAATATAGAATTGAACATAAAATAGGAGAAAACACAAGAAACAAAAGTTTGATGATCATGCAGCTATTTAGTGCCTGGAACAAGAAAGTGCCTCAAGTGGGGCAAATTGTCTGCATATCTTAAGAAACTGTGTTGCAGGATTGCTTGAAATTGTCTTTACAATCTCTTTATGGTTATATTTTTAACCCTGTGAAAATGATGTAATATTGAGTAGAGAAGACTCTTAAGAGAAAGTGGAGTTTTTCCACTGTTGCAAGCTAGGATTGCTCTTAAGTGATACTGAGTTGAATCTGGAGGAAGCCGGTGGCAATTCCTCCACAATGTCCTCTTGTGGCAAAGGAGCTTACAGTGGTTTCTCGTAGCGGATCTAAAGGTATGAATCGAATTCAAACAAAAATTCAGATTTCACTCCATTTTTTATTGAACAGTGGCTTGCCATGACTTTCTGTTCACCCTCTAAACAAACTTCAACTCAATCAGTAGTCCTGGCAGTACTGTGAAGTTAATGTCTAAGTATTCAGGGTTTGGCTGTGTCACTGTTTGAAGTAGATTTTCTTGAAACACCAAAGCAATTTAGTGTTTTTGCAAATAGCTTTTGCATGCAATTGACCACAAGGAAGCTAAGGGCTACAGCATTTCTTTATAGCAATTCTCCTTTACTTTTCAAGGGTACAAAACGGATAAAGGCAATTTCCCTTGCTGAAAGCAGAGTGGTTAGAAAAGCAAATTTGTAGACTGTCATTGAGGAGTACTAGAGCTCAGTTTATCTCTTTTGTAGGTCTCTGTTCAGCAAGGCTTAGTGTGCACTCATCAATATTTGAATTTGATCTCGTAGAGGGAATAAGGGTAGCATACTTGAATGTGGCCGTTATATCTAATTTTGTGTATTCTGCAGTTTGAAGTGAAATGCCATGGCGATTTCATTGTACGTTAACCAATTCTGAAGTCACTGTTATTCACAATGGCATGTGCAAGGAAGGTTTATTTTGGATTTGGCAAATACTTTTCTGAATTGAAAAAATAAGAGTGAAAGATTAAGAGCAATAGATGTTATCTGGCAAATTTTACAGTCCGGAAAAAGAAAGTGCAAACTTTCTGGGCTATGTGCTATAAGATTTCTTAAGTGTTAGCTTTTTGCAGCTTTGGAACCCAGTGGTCAGTTTTGATGAAGAGAGATGAAAAAGCAGAGATATTTAACAAACAGCTAAACAAACTCTCAAAACAATGAAGTTCCTACAGCTCTGTAAGAATTTATGAGGATATAAGTTAAGTGTCTGCTTATGTGTTATGAGACATCAGGTGGCCCACATGAGGAAAGAGCTCTTATTAATACTCCGCTTCCAAATAAAAAGCTTCAGTTGACATTTGTAACAACTCAAGTGACAAATGTGTAGCCCAGCCATTCTGTTCTCACAGAATGACTTCTTTTCAAGGTATTTGTAATATTTCAAATTACAAATTTGAGTTTGTTTCCTTGATAGAAGCCTGAGGAACTGCGCAGACTGGTTTTAATCACATTAAGTGCAAAATGAAACAGGCCTAAGAGGCAGAAGGTAAACCTTGCAGCAAGCCAACATTGCAGAAACTACTGAAGCTCATTGGTACTACCAGAAGCTCATTGGTAGGCTTCATGTTTTTGCATGAAATTCTGTACTGTGTTAGTTTACTCTTACCCTGGTTGTGTTTTGCCAAGGGAGATGAAGAGAAGGACGCTTCCAGGTAGTAGCTGGAAGCAGCTGCTGTGTTGCAGAGGCCAAACACTCAGAGGCCAAAGGGGACTTCTGAGGGATGCTTTTGCGAAGGACTTATTCGGCAAACATATTGTGGCTGTGACATATTATTCTGAGTGAGAGGGGGAATAGCAGCATTTTGATCTTCTCTCCTTACAGATTTCAGAAGGAAATAAAAATCAGTTCTAGGCTTTGTCTTCTCAGTGTATATTTTACGTTAGGTCAGATGAGTGCTAAATCTAAATTTGCTTTTTAAAAATAATGATAAATACGAACAAATGCAATTAAAAAGTGCTCTATGTCATTCTGCTCTTCCAAATTTTTGCTATAACTTTTGGATCAAACTTTGCTTGATAGCGGCATAAATCTGAAATATTATAATCACTTTGTCCCTTCAAATTCACATATATTTAAAAGAGAAGCAAGACTGAAAGAGATCTCTGCTCAGACAAAATCAAAGCCACATTTTATTGTATGCAGAAAAAGAAACCAAACAATAATGTTTGTAATGGCTGATTGATTTGGGGTTTTAATAGAAAGCATAATGTGGCTTGGAAGGACATTCCAATAGGCTTATGCTTGCCCACAGGCTATGGAACTTCATAAGCTCACTTTTCTTTTTCTTATTCTTTTTTTTTTTAACTGCAATTATTCAGGGAAAAATTTATTCAGAAAATTATAAATGAAAGGTTAACAATGAGAATAGCTCAGATACCAAATGCTTTGGGACTGAATTAAGCTGTGATTTATTCTTTGACTTGTTCTGCATTCTGTTCTGTCAAAGTGTGGCTGTTTCCTTATAATGTCTTGTATTAGAAACCAGGCTTATTTTCTAATTCTGATTTTCTAATTCTAAAATACTTTCTCCTCCCTACTTCTGCTGGAATCCTCTATAGAAATATCAGTGTGGGTCTGGGAAATTTAATTTTTTGTTTAAAAAATAGAAATAGTGGATCTTGCTTGATTTTTGAATAGAAGTCTAACTGTGTCTATATATAGAGGTCTGCTTAAAAAGAAGGGAAGGGAATATGGAATTCATGTGCCTGAATTTCAGAGCAGGAAGGAATAGATGATGAGTATTTAATACAGCAACATAGGAAGTATGCAATTTCCTTTATATAAGAATCCCAGAATCTTGAAACTTCATGGTTAAAAATTTTCATATGGAACCTAAATGAAAAAATAAAATTTTCTCAGGGTGCTGTCAGAGAAAGTTCTCTTTTCTACTCAGTTTATATGGACATAAAATCCCATGCAGCTAATATAAAACAGAGTAATGACAATTTATATTGTTGCACAAGGTGTGGGTAAGATTTTTGAATTCTGCCTTCTGTGAAGATACCCACAGAGTCAAGTGAGCCCTTCTGGGGTCTGTTTTAATACAAAAGGAGTATTCCAAAAATACTGTATTTTTATCCTATCAAGAGTGTATTGTCTTGGGGGTTTTCCTTTGAGAAACATTGGTGGACAATATCTTTGTGATATAGAGGACAAATATAACCTTCTTTGGTTAATAATAGATTATAATGTACCATGGTATTGTTAAGAAAATAAGAGTATTTCACCATTAACATTCTATCATCTGCTAGAAGCATAGAGTAATATCAGCTTCAAAATTAACTGACCAAAGAGTCATTTAATGTAATCTGGACAGCTATCATAGCTACACATTATCCTCAAAATCAGTGTTAAGTAAAGTGGCTCTTTGGCTTGGAAAACAACTTTATGTGTGTTAATGTCCCTAGAGAGATAGTGTAGCCCATGGGCACTTGTCCAGACAATTAATTCATGAAGGAGCCTTCCGTCTGCTTCAGGTAGAGAGCTCTAATGCCTTCGTTGGCACGACATGCATGCAGTCCCAGCAAGCAACCCAAATTCCAGCTATGTGACCCTCTATTATCTGCCTTTGAATGGCAATTGAAGCACATCTCTGATTAAACAGCCCTCTGTTCAGTCTTCTTCCCCCAGCAATGCGTTATTGAATAAACTAAAACACTGACATCACTCCATGAGTTAAAGTACTCAGCATCAAACCTTTCAGGAAATACTGAGGGTATTGCAGAATCAGGACTCTAATTGCAAACGTATGTTCAATGTTGTGATTCTCTTCTGCTACTGGTTTCTTGTTTCAGGAGCACATATATATATTTTTTTCTGAGCAATTTTTTGTGACTCTAAATATTCATCAGGGATGAGTAAGGGTGAAGTACATGGGCAATGGTTCTGAAGTCGACTTGGAGGCATAATTTATATTATGAGGGTGTGGTGAAAATATTAATATCTGGTTGTAAAATTCTATTGTTGTTTCTATCCATTATGATCAAAAGATTAAAAAGTCATTTTTGTGCTTCCCTGCACAGTAATGAGCCTGACAATCTAGAGATCTGTAGGCAGCTTCCTGCGAATTACTGTAAAAAATCAAACTATCCAAAAGTCAAGTGAAGCAGCAACTGTAGCAAATTGTGTATATGGATAGTCCCTCTATCTATATGATTCTACTCCTGTTTCCTAAATATCTCGTAAACACTACAATTTTTGTTATACTAATTTCTTGCAAATTAACTTATTTTTAGCTATCTTTGGTAGCTCTCTTTGTGAGTTGTCCATTACTACCTGTTTCTTTAATGATCATCATAATCTAGAATGTTTCTGTTGATAATCATATTCTAAATTGGATCTGAAATTATGCACATAAATTCCAAAACATTACTATATAAAGAATGATTTGAAATAATCCCTGAAATAATATTTTAAAAATGTGAAAGCATTTTATACTAAGCAAATGATCCAGACATAGCTTCCATCACTTAAAGACTGTTATTGATAAGTTCTTCTATAAACCATATATGTAATTTAGAAATATGACAATATTATGACAACTATCAGGAAGGAAAATAACTTCTACGTGGAAGTGGCT
The DNA here is from genome assembly GCF_003342845.1 of Nothoprocta perdicaria. Taxonomy (NCBI): domain Eukaryota; kingdom Metazoa; phylum Chordata; class Aves; order Tinamiformes; family Tinamidae; genus Nothoprocta; species Nothoprocta perdicaria. Next base: position 837,987 of record NW_020456087.1, on the reverse strand, counting down.
TTACATCTCACATACAAAATTTACTATCTCTTGGAAAAACAAAATGTTTTAGGTGAAAAATCTTCCCACCTACAACAATGATAAAAAAAAAAATGCTTTGTCCAGGCACATATCAGTATCTTTGTAACTACCTTATTGTTATACACTGCATAATCAGAATGATTATAAATTGTTAATGACATGGGCTCTTTTTATTTGTATTTTTATTAATTCGTTCGCTCATTCATTCATTCATTCATTCATTCCAGGTCTTGCATGTGTGGCCTGATTCCTGTTGAAGTTGCACTGAATTATGTTAATGTGAGTAATATAATCTGAAGGATTCTGCTGCTTACAAATTACATCCACTGTTTTTTTCACTGTTCTTCCTCTTTTGTCAACACATATTTGGAAAACAATTTCCAACAGTATAAATGTGTATGTTCCTGATATGAATTTTCTACCAATAGTCAAAGATGAGGAAGCATTCCCAAGGACTGCAATGAAGATGCAAAGAGGAAGGTTCCTATTACAGGTCTATGAGGCACTGATGTCTCTACATTTATCTCTTCATTATGTCTTGCAGCAGCTGCAGAATAGCAAGGCTTTTGGAGTGCTTATTTGCTATTTTGCCCCTAAAATATTTTCTGAATGATTTTTGAAGCATTCACACAGAGAAATTCACATTGGAGTTTTTACAGATTATGAGATATATGATATTACCTGAAAATTGTGTCTTGGATCCTGAATCTTTTCTTTGACTCAGATTCTTCAAGATCCCATTGGAATTTGTTAGAAGGTCCAGAGTTTTAGGTTTTCTCTTTGTGACTGCACGCTATGTAGATAAAAAAAATCGTACACAAAGAACAGAACACAGCTCTGCCTCTGATCCAGTGTGTTATGCACTGCGTCTTTTGCAGAGCGGTAAGTAATTTTGCTCATGTTATTGCATTATTTAATCTATTTCAGAGGTATCTTAAGCCTGATCATGTTGGTAAACCCAAGGAATAATTACACAAATGGGAAAATAAGTGGCAGGAACAAAAAAACTTGTTATATGAAGCAATCATCTGTTTTCATTCCAAAGTTCAAAGAACTGAAGTTGTCAAGGAATAAAAATATTGAGAATAAATGATGTATAAAACTGCTGCTGAGCAGAATATTTTCGAGAAAGGCTTATCTGTTTGTTTTTAAATGATTGAGCAAGGGACATCTGTAGACACTTAAGGGAAACACAAAAAAATATCTCTTAGAACATAATTAAAAACATCATGTTATGACAACATTTTCTTTAGAAGAAGTAGAAGAAGTTCTAAAGGAACCTCCTAATTCATGAAGCAGATCCACTTTTTTTTTTTTTTTTGTAGTTGTAAGTCTTTTAATTCCTACTATTTAAAGTAAACACAGAGTAACTCATAGCTGCTTTGACATCTTCTGTTGAATTTCTCAGAAAAAAATATATTTGTCTGGCTTCTGCTTCTCTGTTCTCTGAAATGTTTATCTATCAGAATGAAATGACTTCATTTAGCTATATGACATTTCAAATCAAACATTTTGTCTTGTCCCCTGGCAAGTATTATTTCATGTATTGTGTGTTGTGTCTACTTAAAATGCATCTCTCTAAAATCATATTAAAATCTCTAGTTTTAACATGGAAACTCCATCTAAAATGTTACTTTGACAATTCATTTTCATTAAAATCACACATCATCAAGGCCCCAGACTTTGTTCTATAAGCACCCAAAATGTTTTAATTTACATTTTGGATTTTCCAGTACTTCTTTGGAAAGTTTCAATATGGGATGAAACTACAGAGCCCTTATTTTCTGCTAGGAAAAGATTTTTATGAATAGGTAAGACTTACAACATGCCCTCAAGGCCACTAATTTGAAAGAGAATGCTTTAAAGGAAAGATAATATGCCTTAAAGGCAACAATGAAGATAAAATGGCAGGGAGCTTATTTCTTTATGTTTCTTAAATAATGACATTGAAACCCAAAATATTTTAAATTTGGACTTTTAGAATATTCTGGATTGGAATAGAGTTTAATAGTATGCTTGGAAGAAATGGAAAGCTAAGCAAGTTGGATCACTAAAGCTAGCAAGATATGAATGAAGACAGTGCGAATTGCGCTGGCAGTGCCCTGCTTGTGCATTTCATCAGGCTTAAGACCTTCTGAACATTTTTGACTTCCAAACTGAATTTTTCAGTCTGTGGCCTGATTGCTTTAGCAGATTTTATTTTGTGAAGCTGGCATTTTTTCTGCCTCTTTTAGATGTGAGAAGTTTCACTTCCTAGAGTCTGAAAGTCATATTGAAGGGGAATGTGAAATTTCTATCAAGTGTTTTCAGCAGTGAAAGCATAAGCATTAATTGCTGATTTTTGACTAATATTAAATACTCAAGGTTGTGAGAAATATTTCAAATATGTGAAAATAATTATTTCTTATTGACAGTGTGAAAAAATACTTTATGTCCTTTCTATAACCTTGCCCTACTTAACTCTCAATTTATCTTGAGGTCACCTAAGGACAGGGAGAGGCCTTTTCTGGATTTCTGGGAATAGTCTAACATATCACAGTTCTTACCACTAACAAATCATCTACCATTACCCAGATAATTTATCATTCCATTTTCTGTTATATATGTGCATGAACATGTGTAATTTTATCTCTGTAAATACAAATCTTTTGACTGTCTCTTTTGTAAATCTCAGAATGCATTATGCATTCATTATCCTGCTGAAATCACTGCCTCACTGGAATGTTAAATGATGTTTATAGAAGGGAGGGTAAGGCCAAGCAGACAGATTTGAGAGCACTCATGGATTACGTATTACATGGAACATTGTCACACAACACATATCTTTTATACAGCATGTAAATGCCTATGCAATCTGTATTTTACTGTGACATAAATATGGTCAAAGTCCTTTTGATGGAAGAGATTTCTTCCACCCAGCTGGTGGTGTAGTTGAGCAGAAGCTCAAATTTCACCACTCTCACTTGGCAATACATCTGATACATTTGTGCAAGTTCTACTGTTCTCCAGGAGAATATTATTTATGATCTGTGATTTGTGAACACTTGTTTCCATATAGTGTTTAATTCCTTCAGAGATCATAGTTAATGCTTAACTGATATAAATCTGTACTTACTGGGGAGGCAAAGTGCCTAAGGTGAAATAGTGTAACTATACATAACTGTACCCGTAGTAGCTTTTCATCCTTAGTATTTTAATAATACATCATTTAAACTGAAAGCAATTGTCATATTTTTTGGAAGCTTTTCTCTGCATCCACCAACAAGGGACAGACTTGTTGCTGTAGGCAGCTTCCCATTTGGTCTCCTCTACCCAGCTGTGTACTAAAGATATTCTGTGACCTTCTCCAGGTTGCTTTATGCAGCCTGATTTGTGGGTAGGGTAATCTTTCCTCAAGTCAGTTCACTTGTACAAAGATGTGCATTCACAAAACAAGTGGAATTCTTACTCTTATAAATTACTGCTTACTGCTTACAAATTACTCAATTACTTATAATACAGAAATAATACATCAGCTCCGGTTTTCCTCATGAAAAAGCTTAGGGCATCTTCATGCTATGTCTTCACTGAGCACAGATATGCTCTTGGCTAAAATGCAGGAGAAATTTTTGTACAAAAACTCTAGCTGTAATATCTTTGCTGAATAGTCAACTAGATAAAATAATGAGGCACTTTTAAAAATTAGAATCAATTTTGGAAATCTTACAAAATCAAAATTGAGCCTCTTGGTCACAGTAGCCAGTATACTTATATCTACCAGTGTACAACAGTAGCTAGCTAGATTTATCTGCATGCTTCTGTGCAAATTTAAACAGACAAATCTACAACCATTTTTCATAACTTCTCTTTTTGATAAGTATTATATCACCATCTCTGGGCCATATTTGCCAAGGACAGGTAAGCATTTGGATTTAAATCACCTCGCAGGTTTGTTGAATGCTTATTATTGGCCAGACTTGCTATGTAAAAGACTGCAGATAATTCTGCTCACTTGAGGCTCTTCATAAAAAGTCATCACCACAGCGGCATTTATTTTTAAATAAAAAGACTGAAAACCAGTTTGTTTGTTTATTGAGAATTCAGCATGGTAATGAATTCATCTGAGAGGAAGTGGTAATGGAAATGTTAAGGGATGCCAGACTGCGGAGGATAGAGAGATATTATGAAATTTATCTTCTGTTCACACAGTTCTCAGTAAAAAGCAAAACTCCTTGTTGTTGAAACTACAGTCTGGAGGGGATTAACCAAGTTCGTTGCTGTCAGACAGAGATTCTGTAGAAATCGTAGGCCATCATGTGTTTACATGGCAAATCACATCCCCGTACAAACACTGCATTCATCAGGAGAACTCTATGGGAGGCATTTGGTTGAAATGGCTTGAACTAAAGCATATTCAAGTTGAGGGAAAGTTTTCATAGAGTTCAGCAGGACTTTTTTGTGATCTAGTTTCTAGCTCCAAAACCTTTACTACTTAATCTAAAGAAGCAACTCTATAAGCTATGTTAGTGGCAGATTGCTGTACCACCTTGTACATGAGATAAAGGACCTTCCTGTTAGGTAGCCACTGTGATTCAGTTGCTCAAATACAAAAGGAGGGTTTGGTGGGACTTGGAAGGACACATGTGACTGTAAAGCTTCATAACAAGGCCTGTGGCAATTTCATTTACAAAGATGTACTTGTTGGGGCCCTACTATAGAATGGCAAGCAGTGGAAATGGTCAGGGTATGGCCAGCAGTTCAGCCACACTCTGTATGAGGGTTTTTTTTTTTTGGAGTCTCTTAGGGGATGGTAATTTGAACAAGAAAATTACTTCAAGTCTTAGTGAAAACTCAGCTCTGTACAGTCCTGTGCTGAGCTCCTGAGGCAGATATTTCTTGTCTCTCTTCTTTTTAGTGACCCTGCATTTTTTTTTTTTTTCCAGTCTGGGCAATGATGCAAAGATTTCTGTTATTAAGGGAAGTCTAAATGCTGTGCATAGCACACGATCTTCTACAAAATCTTTCCTTGTCCTTTTCACCCATGTACAAATTTATTGAGAATAGCAAGTCGTGGAAATCATGTAGTTTTTTGGGTTCTTTTTGTAAGAATGTCTTATATTGAGACACATGGAATTTTACTACATGAAGATGACAATAGCTGTCTTTCCAGTACAGGGTGCTCTGCTTTCTTATTAACTAAGATTACTGAGAGTACACTTCCACTGTAAGTCAGCAAATATGTAAACTTCTGTCTATGACCAAATGGGTAAACAGAGACTGCTTGGATAGAAAGACCAATCAATCTCTGGCAGTGCAGACTTCTAGACAAGTCGAAAGCAAGTGCAGAGAATTATTGACTGGTTCATAAAATGTGAAACAAAGAGATGGCTGAAGAAAAATATTAAGGGAGAACTTTTAAAAATTACTTTTAGTAACCGAAAGAAAGCCAAGCCAGGCTTCTCCCAACAGTTCTATTATTTAAATGGACCACAGTGTATTTCTCTCTGTTAACATTAACACAATGAAGATGTTTCATAAACTCCACGGGATTTGAGGCTGCTGCACCAAATACTGGTGAAATCTACAGAACTCAGGAGCATCTTTCTGGCCAGCTGTTGATTTACTGTATTATTTCTGGACAGGACTAACATACTCACAGAGCGTGGCTAGGTATAAAAATGTTTTAAGTCCTTGTATATATAAAAGACAATAGAACATAACTTCAGAAAGACAGTCTGTCAAGGAGTCACTTTGGGCTGAACTTTGCTCCTAGTGTGAACATGGTGACACCCAGTGGCATTAGTCACAGAAAAGTATAGAATACATTTTTTCAAAACCAAAAAATACCAGTGGCTCTGCTAACAGTTTCCATGAATATGAAAACAGAAGACATGAACCAATCCTCTTTCAAAACAGTCTCATATAAATCCATAAAGTACACTAATTTTTATTTCAATTTTAAATATTCACTTGAATTTTTAGCCTATGAGGCCTGCAACATTGTTAACTTTTTCAGCTTCTGTCTCCTAGTTTAGGTAGGATTGAAGACAAACCTGAATTCAAAACCTGAGACCATACTTCCATGGAGTCAGAACCTGAAAGTCCAGATCCAGGATTATAAGATGACTTTCTTCTTTTCTTAAATTAGACTCACTCAGAGTCTATTTTTATTTCAATATTTTTATTCTAAGTCAGAGAGAAGGTTGAGCAGGGTGTTTAAAAACCTTGGTCCAGATCTAAATTTCATCAGTGACCTAGCACAGGATGGAATGTCAGTTCAGACACTTTCATCGGGTTCACCCAGTAGGTTCACAGAGTAGTCATGTAAATCTGTCATTCTTGACTCTTGTGTCCAGAGACCAGTTTAGAAAGGAGATTGCTCCCTAAAAAGGGTGCTGAGGAAACAAAATACATTGTATAACAGGATTAGGGTCACTTGGAGAGTTTGAGCTGTTAGTGATTACTTAAAAATAACCTTGTGGATTTGTAATTTAAAATTCCAGTTTTATTTTTAACAGTAGGGGTTGCTGCAGGAAAAGGGAACAATAAAGTACTGATAACAGAGTACAAAAGGGAAACTGAATTCACAGGAATAGCACATTAGTGAAGTGAAAGGGTAGCCAGATTGCTTAGCTTCCCTGCTTTATCTCCAAGCACTTCACTAAGGACTTACTGTGCTTTTCATGATTTAAAGCTGAAAATATGGGTTTTTTTTGCCTATTTAGTTATTGGAAATAACCAGAAAATTTTGCCAATTTTTTTGTTGGATTTTATCTGATACAATTAACAATAAAAATGAACACCTCCCCACCACTATTTTTATTGATACTCTGTCTGTGTGACAACTGCTTCACACAGGTATGTGCATTTCTCTTGCTAGATTGATTGAGATTTCAACCTGACATTGCAAGCAGGTGGGAAGCAGGAGGATAGGATCCATTGTAGTCATTTGTAAAGTTCTGCTTTCCTTTGTGCCTAGATATCAGATAGCGTGGGAAGGCCCAGCAAGCCCTGTTAGGGACTCAACTGTGTGCTGAGCTATCCCCCTGGATGGTGCCAGCACATTCCAGTATCCAGCTTTGCCTTGCGACAGTTCCCAAGCCCCGTCAGAGATGAGAGGTCTAGCGTGTGTGTACTTTACACACAGCAAAAAGTGATTTCAGGCCCTTCAGCCTCTGCCCTTGATATTTTCTGTTGGTGGCACAGACGTGAAACACGACAGCAGCCGTGCCGGTGCCAAGTGCGGTGTGGTGTGAGAGCAGACCCTGCTCTGGCCAAGGCTGAGGGAGGAGGGCCTCTCTTTTAACCTGAGCTTTTTCTTGAAAACATTTCCCTCCCTCACTTAAAATAGAGTCTAGAATATCACAACACAAAAACTATTATTTTTAAGTTTGGCAGGTTTGAATGAAGAGTATGTGATATCAAACAAAATTGTAGAGAACAATTTTGTTCACTAAGTGAACAAAAGCTGATGGTCACTTGAACCCCCAGAAGCCAGGGTTTCCTTGCATGTCAGCTTGTCGAGTCATTACTATTCAGTTATCTACTCACAGAGAGAAGAACAATGACAATTTACTGATTTCTTACTCTGTCGAAATATATAGGAAAAGTGGGGATTCAAGTTGCCTTTATTTGTTACATAAAAATTTTATAATGCTGACAGGAATGAAGGCTCCTGGTTTGGTAAGCATAAATAGCTCTTTACAGTAATAATGCTTAAGAAAAAAAGTAATAATTTGAAGTGAACCTAATGCCTTATAAGGACATAATTGTAAGCACCGCAGCCTCAGCCTGCTCCCCAATCAGACTACCAGAACCATCTGTCTCTGCCAAACTGCAGTAATGACTCAGAAAAGCTGCAGTTTCCAAGGATTTCATCAAGCTAATAAAAAGTTAGGAATTTAATGGAAAAAAAAAGTCTTCTGTTTTATGTATAATTAGATATCTGAGCAATGATACCTGCTGAGGAGTAGTGATGAAGTGAATGGTAGCATAATTAAAAGTCATTTGAAGGTGTATTTTATGCCAGGAGATATTTTACTCTGTTGATACATAAGGTAATTTTGTACCAGTTATAAGAGATAGAGGTAAAAGGGATTGAGATATGCTTAAAACTGTGTAAAGATTATTTAGTGTTCGGGATGCAAATTAAGTATGAGAATGAATCTGTTCAATGTATGGGAGAATATCTCAGTACCCACAAATCCACACTATTCAAACAGCATATTGAAGTCACAGTACAAACGTGGTTTAATTACTAATACCTCTTTTCATATTATGATACATTTTTCCCAGAAGAAATTTCATGAAATATTCCCTAGGATCAGATAAAAGACACGCGATTTATGAGGAAGCTAAAGAAAGAGCAGCCCAGGAGGCACGGGTACCACCATCAGCTTGACAATGAGAGAGTCCATCATGTAAATTTGTAATAGCACTGATAGCAGAAAGGATAACCAAGTATTGCGATACTAATAGGCATTTTGGCCAAATGGTTAATGATGTGTTGGGGGCTTGTGAGTTGGACTGAGTGCTCTCTTCTGCTTCAGAGTGACCTTTCCTGGGTCTGTTCTGTTCTTTCACGTTCTTTCTGTTCTGTTCCTAGACAGCTCTCACTGTCTGGGAGTCCCTGTTGCTGGTCCTGCTCATACATGTTGTTAAAGAAACCCTTCTCGCTTTCCCAAATTAGCAATGGGAGTAGAAAAGAAGTGAGAGAAAGAGTAAAAAAGAGCATTCAAATTCCGAGATTTTCACCACACACCTAGGATTGATAGCCTAAAGAGCTCAGAATATCTCTCTTTCCTTGAGACTCTGTGCACTCTTGACTCATGAAGTCTCACAAATGGATAGACATCTTCCTTGGAAGCACCAGTAGAACCCAAAGAAGCTAAATTGGTGAGAGACTTAAAAATTTCCTTTTAGAGCCACACTCAGGCCCCATTATGAAAGGCCCTATATAAGAAGATTAAGTGCCTGCTACTTCTGCCACAATTGTTAATAATTCATGAATCTGAAAGAGCCATTTTTAATGCCTTGACCCTGAAAAACTCTGACCCGAGACAAATTCATAACAAATATTTAAAGTTCTCCCATATAAGGACTGAATTCCTATGAAATTAAATGATATAAAAATATGAAAACAGTCTGCAGTTGAATCATTTTTTTTTAATATAGGTTTATTCATCAAATTGGATACTGGTTGAGAGCAATGGTTTCCATACTACAATTTGTGGTGTATTTAAAACAGATGGAAGCATCTCAAAGCCTGCTTTGACAAAGCCAAGAACATTTTTTCAGCAAGAAGTCTGAACTTGTTGCCACATAAACAAAATGAGTGATTTAACTTAGTGTCTAGGTATTTTGGCTTTCAAAAGCTGCTGCAAAAAAGAAGCAAAGCCAGAGAGCAGGTCGTATGAAAACAGGGACAGAGAGCACATGAAAGACACACGTGTACATATGGGGGCACAGCACACACAGCCTGGCAGCCATTCAACATCAAGCGCTTGTGTGCTGTGGTGAGATCAGGGAGTAGAGTGTTGTGGTCCATCTGAAAAATGTCACACACACTTTTTATTCCGTGTGCATAGGCACCAATTAAATATTGAAGATAGGGTATTTGGAGCATTTCTGTTGGCTAGCCCTACTAATAAAATAAAATCTAATAATAAAATAAAATAAAATAAAATAAAATAAAATAAAATAAAATAAAATAAAATAAAATAAAATAAAATAAAATAAAGTAAAATAAAATCTTTGCATTTTCTTCAGGTTTGCTTGTGACATACAGATTTAGTGTGTTCTCAGAAATTCAGATAAAATCTAGAATGGAAAATACAAGTGTAAAGAGAGGAAGAGATATCATAAAAGCTGGATCTCTCTGTATGTTTATGTGAGGGCTGAAGATGCTTGAAAAGCTGTCTCCTTTCAGTAAGTTTATTATCATGGTCTTACAGAAGACTATTCTCTTTTGGACTGTTTATGTTGAGCAGTCCTGATTCTTGCTCAAATTATTATAGGGAATAGTAGTGGCAGTTTTCAAACCCAAAGTTGCTGCAGATCCTGAAATGAAGTCATGGAAGCACTCCCAAGGTACGGACTGAGTACAGGTGTAGACACGACGTTCTGCATGGAACTGAATCTGTCATTGGCTTTTGGCCTTCCTCAGACTGCTGGGCTGCATAGCTGTAATTCACCACTGTCGCTCACCCACCTGTGCTGGGAAGGTTAGCTATCATGTGGGTTGGAGGTTAGTTATAGTGTATGTTGGATTGTTTACTTCCATGTCTTCTAATTTTGCTTAGTTTTTCCTCCAGCCAAAACAGTGATGCTGACATTAGACAGGACAAGTCAGACACAACATCAGAAACAAAGGGAATTCTGCTACCGTTTGTGAGATTTCAAAGCCAGTATAAGACTGAAGAACAGATGGAAAATGAAAGAATAAAGTGAATTCCAAATGTCCTTGACAAAAATATAATAAATTTTAGATAAAAAAAAAGCTAGGACAGTCCAAGAATGCTACTCTTTGGTTGTATTACATTCTTAACTGCAGAATTATTATTTAATATATATCTGACAATTTAAGAGCTATTGATGACAAAATGATATTACCAGTGAGATCCCCAAAAAGAATTAGACAAATTCATTTATCATAGGTCTATTAACAGATATTAAACACTGCAAAAGTTCTAGTTAGGTTAGCAATGAAAACGTCCAGTTTAGGGATTCTTCATTGGATGCAGAATAGCATTAATTTGCAGAGAGAGTATGATGGAAAATGATTTTAACCTGTTTTACTCATGGTGAGCTTGATTTAATGGCTAAGAGGGCTTAGTAGAGAAACAACTGAATGGTTGATTTGGATAAGAAATAGAATGTCAATGGCACCATGAGGTGGTTACGGGACTTTTAGTAAGAGGAGAGGGTTTGGAGGGACGTGACAAGTGGTCTCCTGGACAGAATCTGAGAGAGCTGCATGAGAGGCATCTTGTAGACTGACAGAGCTGCTCTCACGTACTTACTAAGGGCACTAATGACAAGCGTGGTGGCAGTGTCAAAGAGACTTAACTGCTGTGCACCCGGCCAGTGAAATTACCCAGGCAATTGTATCTTGCAACTGAGAAAACCTCTACATAAAAAAACCATCAAGTGGGACATGTATCTGGCACAATGTTAAGTGGTGTGTTTAAATTTGATATCATATTAGCAAGAATTCCTGGCAGGACTATTATACCTGTCAAATATCTTCAAAAATCTCTTACATGACAGAAATGTCTTTTCTGAGCAGATGGAGAACTTGAGATGTAATCAGGATCATCCCACGGGTCTTTGATCATTTCAACAGTCTGGGAAAGCACCAAACACCAGAAGAAACCTCAGACTGTGGTGTACAGCTTGAATCAATGATTTTTTTTCTCTGTGAACCTGTCATTTCTCTGCCAGGATTTTAGTAGCCAAAAAGGGACCATTTTTTTTTCCTTTTGCATAGCTCTATTAAAGTCAGTGAAATTAAATTGAGGATTATGAACCTGTCTGACTGCAATTTTTGAAATTTGCCACATATTAGAAAACAATCTTTGAATATCATAGAAGAAAAAAGATAAAAGGGCTCTTGGAATTTTCATTTGATTGATAAAAAGCATCCAACTAACACACATACATATAAAATTTTAGTTTTCTCAGTAATATACTTTTTTGAAGTATAATGTAATCAGACATGTGCCAATATATCATCAATCACAAGGGCAATTTAAATATGCTGTCATGATTCAGAAAAATGTTGCATTTTATGTCCAAAACAAATAGCTGCATATAAGGAAATCCCAAAACAACTTTAAACTTGTTTTTAAAATCTACTGTGCATTTTACTGTATTTTTTTCCTGGCTAAGATTCAATAGTATATGTAATATACAATTCAAAGGATAGTAATTTATTGAAATCCATTATTTTATTAAAGGCAATAACTCAAAACTCCAGTAAAATTTGCAGCTCATTGGATTGGTGGTAATAAATGCTTCATAATACAGCCATGTTTCCAAGCGGTGCACCAATATTTTCTGCAAAGAGGAAAAGGTATAGGACAGGAACATACTCCAATATGTGTATTTAGAAACCAAAGAATATATGTTTTGGGACCGTATATTGGTAATGAAAAAGGCTTGCAGCAATAGAGAAATGAAGCTGTTAATATATTTTGGAAATTAATGTCTCTTTCTTTCTCTCACTATAATTATATTGCATTTAATCCAACCTTTGAATTCTTTGAAACCGCTTTAAATATTCTAAGTTTCAAGACACCTTTAATGAGAATGGCCCACAAATCAGCTGTCTAAATAAGTACTTCCAATCATTTGGTGACACAGCAGATGACTCTAGAATCTAACAGGCCACCTGTACATTAAGACTTGGGGTTTCAGGCTCCGTTTAGTTTTTAGTAGGTGCTCTGCTCGTAGATTTGTGCCATATTAATTTTCATATTGCTATATGTAAAAATAAAGCAAAATCCTGTTCCATTGCTTTATGCTCCTTGTTGCATTTTTTGTAGTCAGAGATATATTTTTATTTTAAATCCAACAGTTCTAGTATAAGAAAACAGTAATTTTGGAAGAAAAAAGTAATCAGTGGTGATTCTTAGAATATCAAATGGAAGTTTCTTGTAGTGAAAAATTTCTTCTCATTCCAGACATTACATACAAAGTAAAATTGAGAATTTTTAATCTAGAAGACAATGAACTGCACTAACAATAAGGATTTTAAGACTGCATTATAGGATAAAGTACAGAATTTCAGACAGTTTAACGCTGTGTAGGTGGTCCAGGCTCATAAATGGTCTGTTTTAGTTTTGACTTAGGCCTCAAAGATGTGTCAGAGATCCCTGAATAGCAGAAATGCCAAAGTCTAAGACTGCAGCCAGCTCAGTGAAGGGAGGAGGCAGGCAGTGAAGCTGATCCCTTGCTGGCTGCTGAGCCTCGGCACCAGCTGCTTTTCCTTGCAGTGGTGCCAGTCCATCTTTAGGATTAAACACACAGGCCTTTTGTAAGTGTAATGACTTTTTAACTAACCACTTACTGGCCATCACCGCATGCAACACTAAACTGTGGCTGGCCCAGCACTTCTCAAGGGTGTAGGCAAAGTTGAATTTTGCTGTCTCAGGGTGGGATCCTCCCGTAGGGAGAGACGGGGACAGCCAGCCAGGAAGGAAGGTCTGGGGAAGGTCTTTGCAGAGGCGACTCCAGTTCCTGCTGCCCCTGGAGCGATGGAGCCTTTGACAGCTGCTGTCTGGAAGGAGGTTGCCTCTCCACATCACACCTGGGCTGGTGGCAAACCCATGCTGGTTCAAAGGCAGCCAGCATGGGTTTCTGGAACTCAGGTGTTCAAAAAGTAGGCAGTGTGGCCAAGGTGATTTCTAAAACCCTACAGTTTGATGCCTTACAAAGCCTGCTAGTTTGCTTGAGCCTAGAGGCAATCTGTATTGAGCTGATGGTCAAGAGGATGTAATCCAGTTAATGTCTTTAAGCGCTTCTCAGGTCTCCACTTGCTGATTTCCCAGTAGTTTTATGCAACAACCTCACTCTCATAGCAGAGTCTCCTTGAACATACCTGTGTGTGAAAAATTTATCACAGTTTTCAGAAATGGCTACATTCCTGCAGGCCAAGAGTGATCAAATAGCAAATGATTCTCTGAGCAGCGACATACCTCTTATACTTGTTGTTTAGATACAGGATTCATTGTTGCATTGCTGCTTCATTGAAACAGAGAGTAATCTGAATTTTTACCCACGCCAGAAATCAGGCAGTGAAGAAATGAAACATATGGATGTCCAATGCATTGAAAATGTTAATAATCTTAATAATAAGGTGTTAAGGTTAAGGTGATATTTTCCTGTGCATTCTACTTGCATATGTGCAAGCAGAATCAGTATCTTGATTATAAAGTTGAGATCCTAGAATTTCTCTTTTTTTTTTTTAATTTTTCTTTTTATTTTGTTTTGTATTTTGTCCTGTATGGTAATGCTCATGTTCATGGGGGATTCCTCCCTTGAAACAAAAACCTGCTTCTTGAGCCAAACCATTTTTGCCAGATTATTCATTGGACAGCAATCCCAATGAGATAGTAAGAGCCACCAACTCATTTAAAATGCTAGTATTGGAACTATTTTGGAGAATATCAGGCATTGGAAAACCTTTAAGGGAGGATTTCTCATCAAAAGTCTCCAAAGCTACTGAGAACTCTGCATGACAAGATGCATGTTTCGCTGGGAGAGGCCAGGGATGACTGCTGAGTTCACGCAGAAGGGATCTCTAAAGCAAATCCCCACATAGAAGAGGGCCCAGCAACTTGTTTGCGCTCCTTCTGCACTACCTTCTGTGCTATGGGCACACGCCTCTTGTCGCTTAGTACTTCATCTTGCAGTTAGTGTGTGGGTGCAGTACCTAGCATTTCTAATACACGTGGTAGAGCCTTATTCTGGAAAGGGTTCTAGGAAAACCAAACACTAAAATTTTGCAAGGGATTGAGAGGAAAAAAAAGGCCTTGTAAGAGAATGGAGTGTTCTCATTTGAACAGTCACAGCTTCTGTCTTGTCAGCCTGAAGAGCAAGATATACAAACCCTTCTTTCTTCAATAGTTTCTTCTTCACATGCTTGTTGCAATTAAGTAAGAGGCATTATAAATGCCAAACCTACAGTTTCTTTAATGACCATCCAGGAGAACTGTGGTGTTACTAGGTAATGCATTCTGAAGCTGATATGGAGACCCAGCAACAAAATGCTCTTGTGTCACAGATTACCTCCTTGCTCAGCCAGAGCAACCCTTACAAATACCGGTACTGTAACTGTGTGCTCACGTTGCGTATCACTACTCCAGAAAAAAACGTTGAGAAAATGCTATTTAGGAAGGGTGCTCAAACAAGTCACTTATATTTTCTCATGTGAGAAAGAGAATACTGACTCAGCAACAAGAAGTCTGCCATTACAGATGCTATCTTTAGAGGCTCATGATTGCTTTGCTTTGTTTTGCTTTGCTTCTTGGCATCCAGCAGCTTTATTTCAGTTATGCTTAGTGGAATATTTTCCAGGCTGAATATAGCCAACACCATGTAAAATGGTTCAATATTTATACAATTAATTGCTCTCCACATTTCATTCCTTGTGGTGGTCCATATTAGAATTTTGCAAGCACTAAATCAGTGTGTGCAGAAACTCTGTAAAGGGGTCTGTTTTACTAAGTGCCTAAAAGTTTGGGCTTGGAAAATAACTCCTTAGCAAAAGAAGTGACTTTATATCCAGGGAGAGATGGGTATCATTTGCAAGTCATTTGCTAGCTGAAGAGATAAGAGGAAGAGAACATCTGCTGAATATAGCGAGGCTTGCCAAGAAAAACGGGAGCTGTGGTTGGTCATTAGGACATGCCTACAAATGCAGAGAAAGTAATAATTGTATATAGAAGCATACAAGACAAATACTGCACATAGTTTTCAAAGGATGACCTTCAAACTACCACAGCTGGAGTTTTTCTGTGATCCTAATTACACACACACACACAAAAATTATCTAGCCCTGGTTTGAGTGAGGAAATGAAATGGAGAGTACACTATTTTTTTCTTAATTTATATATACACAGAAGAAAACTGTTTGCCAGATCTTCTTCGGCTTTCCAGCAAATTTATACCAGACTAGGGATAAGAACTGAGGAGACATAAAATATATGCACTTTTATTTTAGATATTTAAAAATGTCTTTATGAAAAATTGTTACTGAGAAAAATTGAAGTCTCTCCTAGCTTGTCAAATGCAGTATTACAAAGTTCTTTTCTTGACTTTCAGAGTATACATCCTGGCATACATAGAAAACTACTGCAATTCTATTCTGGGGGTACTCCTGTGCCTTCAGTGATGCAAATGAACAGTATCAATGACATACATCGATATATTATTTCAATTTCCATTTCCGTCTCCTCTTCTAAAAGCTACAAAATTCCAAAATGTTAAGTGTAACTCAAGTTAGGATATGATGAAGTGAATTTAACTCAGGTTGTATCTGGTATGACAGTGGTACTGTGTTAGTGCTTCAGAGAAAAGTGCCTTGAGCTTTACAGATTTAGCGGCAAGGATAGGAATTAATCCCACTGGTTTTCTTACCATTATCACTGTGATTTTGTGAGCAAAAATGTGCAGTTGTATAAAAGATCTTCTACTTTATTTTTTGGTGTCATGTCTATCATGCTTTATCTATTGAGGGGACCTGTGGTCCTTTCATGGTGATCTTGAGGCTATGTTCAATGTGTGGATGGACAAAACTTATTTGTGGAGCGTGGTGCCTCTGACAAGAGAAATTAGATTTTCTGTGGTGACACCAGGCAACAGTCATCTGAAGCAACAAATATTTTATAACTTCTACAGGAAAAGGCAAGATTTGAAAGATCCAATATTTTAATTTTTTTTTCCCCCATAACATTCTATATTAAAAAAAAGTTTAAAAATCAGTCAGAATTTCATTTTATTTTAAAGAAAAATATCTGTAATTAAAAATACGTTACTCACTGGTATCTAGATGTCTAGCACGTGCAAAGTTTATATTCTAATAAAGCAGTTATATAGAGAGTCTTTAGTACAATTTATTTTAGACAGGCAAATAAAGTACCATAAAATATCAGGAACTTTTTATCCTCCTCATCATACCAACATAGGTAGGTGATCAAGTAATCGTTCCCATGTAGGGCATCAGGACAGATTTCTGCCTTTCTGTATTTCTAGGCTAGAAAGCGCAGAAGGGAATCGCTCTGAAATGGGCTCGGAAACTTCCTGGGTCAGTCTATGAGTTCTCTATGAAAATGGCATGGCAGGAACCAGCTCTTGCAGAATAAATATAATAAAGGCCACATACAGCACGGGTGCATTCCCCCCTCGCTGGGCCATGGCCAGGCCTCACCACTGCCGTGATGAAGCTGGCCTTCGCACTGAGGTAATACCTTAATCTCCTTGAATCCGTATTATTTCCTCAGCCAAAATTCTGAGCAAGATTCTTAGTTATTGTGAGCTGTAAGTTTTGCTATGGTTGTACTATTTGAAAATCCTGCTATGGCTAATGATTCAGTTTAATCCAAAAAACTGTTAACAGATGCTAAGGGCTTTCCTTGAGGTAAATTCTGCAC
Organism: Nothoprocta perdicaria; assembly: GCF_003342845.1. NCBI lineage: Eukaryota > Metazoa > Chordata > Aves > Tinamiformes > Tinamidae > Nothoprocta > Nothoprocta perdicaria. The sequence continues at coordinate 820,834 of NW_020456087.1, read as the reverse complement.
CAATAGTCACAACAGAGAAGACAGCAACTAATGATTTTGCTGCCTCACAGTTAATCCTATTTCTTTATCAGGTAATAAAGGTCAGAAGCAATGAGAATGAGGGAAAGGAGAGTAAAGTCAAGGAACACACTCTTCCTCTGTTGAATGAAGAAACTGGACAAGTATTTCTGTCATCAAATGAAATCAAGTGATATATGTATATACATAAATATATATAAATCCTTAGAACTCATCCTGTTTTGTTTTCATGAGTTTTAAGCCTGAATAATTAAAAAATATGATTCAAATCTTAAAGAAATATTAGTTACTGCCAAAAATGTGATAAATACTAGTGTCTTTTAGGAAAAAAATGCAGGATTGGGCTAGTTTAATATTTGGATAAATGTCCAAGAAGGTTCACCTATTCCTTCACCATATTACTCAGCCCTCTTATGGGTAAATACCACGAAAAGTACTGTATGGCTAGAATTAGTGTTTGCTAACCACTTAAATAGAGTTATTTTAAAATAAAGACAGTGCTCAGTGTTTAAACACTAAAAGTAAAAGGAATGTTAATAAGATATTGTGAAGGAATTTAGAATTTGTTTCTTAAATTCTTTTTTCTTCATGGAAAATTACTCAAAGTACACTGAAAACTTCTGTAACTAAAAAAAAAAACCCAAAAACCCAAAGTCATGGAATACCGAGAAAAATAACAGTATGAAATATAAACATAAGAATGGATTAAATAAACTAGATGAAGCTCCAAGAGTCGGATATTATGATAATGAAACCTCAGAGTTAGGAAATGAGTAGCTGGCACATCTCTTTATCCACATCTTGCTGTCCATCTGACTATTAGAAAAGACTGTTGCTGTATTTCAACACTCTACTTGTGCTCCAAGATGGCATCAGGAGGTGCAGAAACACAAGAAAATGAAAGAAGGGACTTTGTTGAAGAAATCAATGCTTCTTTTTAAGAAGCTAGCTGGCAGCTGCAGTCTAATTTGGCATGCCAGTTTACCACCAACTGCTGTGGTCTCCAGAAGAGAGATGAGTATCTTATAATCTTTAATCTTTAATCTTTAACCTGAAATCTATTCTTTTTTTTTTAAAAAGGAATAAAAAGAAAATACAATCTCCCTTGAGCTTCAATAATTCTAAGGTTTCCCACATCACAAACCAGCAACAGCTGAGAAATATGGCTTTAGTTTTGAAATTCCTTAGTTCTTTTATCTTCTGGAGGTCTTCATTATTTCTTATGGGCGATGAACTTAAGTTCCTAACTAACTGAAAGGATTTTTGATGAATTAAGGGTTCCTACTTTCACTTTAGAGGTCCTTTTCCAACTAAAGCCCACAAAGCAGAATGCACCCAAACCCCATTCTTTCTGGATCTGTTAGTACATTCTGGTGGTGTTGGACTGACTCCTAATTCTTCTCTCATTTCTTCCTTCCACCAGCCATTGCAGAAGTACCCAAAATTAGCAAAACTGGCAGTCTTAGAGCATTCTTAATGTAAATCAAGAGGAATGATGAAAACACCACAACCTTTAGTGGCATAAGACTATAAATCGCTGTATGTAATAACATGTCCTTCTCACTGGATTTTGTGCTGTATGTCTTTTGTCAAAAGCTACATAAAGAGTCTCATTCTTTGCTTTCATGGTTGTATTGCAATATATTGAAAATAATTGTTAAAATTAGTATGTTTGTCAACATGTCAATTGTATGCCAATGCAAATGAGAGCATAATTAGATTTTACACTTGAGAAGGGTAGACTGCAGAATAGATTTTTCCATATTTATTTTCCTTATATTAGGTAAGTGCTTCTAACTGTGTTAAGAATAGTAAGATATTTTGCCATCCTCTCGTGACATGCTCAGAGTGTCTCAGGAGATAGCTGTTTTTCATAACTAGGTAGTTTCATAACCATGTTTTCATCTGAAATTCTTTGCTGAGTTTTTGAGGGTCAAAATCTTTCCTAAACTACCTTTGAATATGAATTGCCAATGCTGTTGCTACTTGCAATTGCTAAATGATGTCTGTGAAAGCCTTTGGTAGTTTCTCTTGTTCTGTTACGAAGGTCTAGCACTGGCAATACTCATGTCATATTGTGGAGTGTAGTAAGACCTGTGTTGTCTGGGTTTGTGTACACCAGTGTTACTTCAACAGGAACGCAGCACTGTTGACTCCTGGTTACAGCAGTACTCACCTCAGACCTTTGTGACTGAAGGGCACAGAGGAAAAAAAATCACTGGAAAGTCATCACAGACCTTTGTGACTGAAACAAAGGATCTCTGGGTCTGAAAACTGAATTTTCCTTGGGTGGGAAGCGTGACTTCAACTTCTAAAACAACTGCACTGCAGTAGAGAAACAGCAACACATAGGAGACCTTTTCTGTGTTCTGGGTTTGGAGAATGTCTAGGACTTTTCCTGAGTTTCACAATTCATTAAGCTGTTGAATTTTGCCAACTCTTTCCCCCCTTAATCTATTTTTTTTGTTAAGTCAATGTATTTGTAACTGGATGGAATCATGTGTTATTTAAATAATAATGGCTCTTGTCTGAAAGCAATTTTTGCCCTCTTTGTGGAAGAACTGTGGGCACAGAAACAAGAATGGTGGCAGCTTAGCATTTGTGTTTGAAACTCTAAATGGAATGAACTGACTGGATATAAAACCTCAAAATACTGTTTGTTGTAACTCCTTGTTCTGTTCTAAATATAGAACTCATATTGTTAAAGGGTCCAAGCTCTGGCACAAGTAGTTTTCTCCTTCATTTTAATGTTTGTCTGTATTGAACAGAGGCAGTGGCAAGGAACTTTTGATCCTGATAGCAATATTTATAAATCTCCATATGGCATCCTGGTTGATATCGGCCAAGTAATTTCAGGACTAGTAAAAAAAAATGTTGCTGCTTCCTACATATATATATAGATGTATCACAAAAATATAACAACTTAAATGCATTGTGTGTTGTCTCTCCTAAAGGAGATCTTTAATACTACAGCCCTGGAAGATTAAATCTGCAGTTGCCTTCATATCATGAGAAAAGCACTGAGATTCATTTGACAGTGAAAATGGAATATGCCTAAGAGAATGCACTCCTTATATATCAGTACCTTGTCTGGCTCTAGCATTTTTTTATTTAAATATTTTCAGTAAAATATTTATTCGTAATATATACCTGTAGGTGTATATATATTGTATACATGCAAATATATACACACAGACAGACATATAAAGGAATATATTAAAATACTAGAAAAAAAACATGTTTATACAGACATCTGTAATTCTCCCTGAAACATTTTTTTCTTTCTTCCTGTCCAGGTTCAGAACTATCTCTGAAGTATCATCAAAGAAATAAAGGAAATGACTAAAATTCCATTAAAGCAAGGTAAATATTGCTTTTAAACATTGGATTAGAGTAAATCTAGATTTCACAGACTACAGGGCTAGGGATTCAACACTCCACAGCACTATCTTGATTCCCAGAAAGAATGACTGTAAGCAGAAATATAATATTCTGCCAGGAAATAGCTAGTTCCGAGTTATAAGATTCCAGTCCTGGCTGAGACTGAGGCAAGGAGACAGTACAGGAAGCATTCAGAGCTCTTTGTAAGCGTGGCTCAACATTTTTAAAGCATGCTGCTCCCAAAGGAAATGAAGATGATGGGACTGTAGCAACGGAGACCTAGGTGGAATGCAGGGAGACCCTCTTGTGGAGAGGGATTATTTCTTCTCTCCTACCTAGAGGATCAGCTCAGTGTTATCACAGGTATTTCATTGTGCTTTCCAACACCTAAGATTTGAAGTACTTGTACAATTTACTGTCTGAAATAATTATGCCTATTTTATATTGACTACTGTATATGGGATGCAGATGGTGGATCCACAGTTTCAGTCATCACTCAATCAGAATTTGAGATCAAAAAGCCTCAAATGTTGTTGAAATTGCCCCTCAATGCCATGATCTAGGCTCTCATGTACTAAGGAGTTCTAAGTACTCATTAAGAGATGACAATAGTCCATATTCATGGAGCAGATGATTCAGACCTGAAAATAGAGTCTATTGGTTGTGAAAGTTGGTTTATTTATTTATTTTTTTTCCTCAAGAGGAAACTGGCACTTTATTTTCTTTCTATTTTATCTAAACAAAAGCTTTACAAAAGGCTTCCCTGTTTAGTTAAGACCAGCCATTCTGTAATTTTGTTCGTGTCACATGACACCTGTAGTGCAGGTATCTCATGTTCCTATTATCTTCTCTCAGTTGTGTTTCCTAGCCAGATTACAACTACTTCTTCTATTTTTAAGCATAAATCCTTGTCCTTTATTCCCTGGACACTTCTACCAATTACAATATACTTTGCTGTTCTACTTCCATAGCTAAAATATTAAGTACTTGTAAGACTGTGGATACTTCAACTGCAATGAACTTCTTATAAGCCACGTAAACAGCCTTCCAATGGTATTTAGCATTTAAGAATGGAGCATTTCCCACCACGGTGAGCATTTTTTTGTTGCAGTTCTAGCAGAGGGCAAGAACTGAATCAAACTTGGAGAATTAATTAAGCTCCTTTCTGTGCTATAACTGTATGGGAAGGAAAAAAAGACCTCTTATGTGAATACACACAGTAAATTCATTAAGAAGATATTTTCAAAAACCTATTTAGACTTAAATGCACATTGCCACAATTTCTTTTTTTTTTTTCCCTCAGTGTTTAGTTCATGAAGTCTAATAACATTTCAAGTTACAGTAATCACCAGTGGGAAAAAAAAGATAAAATAATTACACAGGCATTGTAGAAGTAGCATATCTTTTCTCAAAGAAATTGACTGATATCCACCCAACAGTTGGTTGTGGATTTTTCTGTAGAAACTTTTCTGTGAGAAAAAGTAAATAAGCAAAGATCAAATATTTTGCAGAAATGCTGCTTTCACTAATTTCAAAAGACACTTTAAAAAGTGTAACTACAATGTCATGTTGATCTACTGAGTTTTTAGTGAGATGAACAGCTGGATAAACATTTTTTTCTAACATTAGTAATATGCTATTAGAGGTATGAGATGCATCTGCACTACAATCTTTCTGAAATAATCATATTCTTTTCCTGAGCAATAAAATTAATGCTAAAATATTTGGGCTCACCAATCAAAGCAATAGAAAGTAAAATGAGGAGCCTACAGAAAAACAAGGCTCTCCAGTTTTTCTTGGATTTTGCGGAAGGATGTGACTTTTAAAATTGCAGTTCTACTACCTCATCGATCAGATTCATTTCACTAATGTTTACCATTTCCTTCTGTTGAAAACCATTAAAATTATGGTATTTAATACTAATCCTCATCTCAGTACACTGTTTATTCAAGACATTTGAGGTGAATGAAAGAATTCAGGTCTCTTTTTTTCAAAGATTCAAAGTCCAGGTATAGCCCTCCTAAAGTATTTTGTCGGTTTATTTTTGTTAATGTCATAAATCCTTTAAAAATGCTTTAAGACGTGTTCATAACAGTAGATTACAGGCGGGGACTTTATTCTCACTCCATGTGCATTTACTGTAGGATGCTACCTGTTCCCTATTTCTACCTCACTGAAATGGACTCTCTTATAGATAGGATTTCATTCCCCACAATTGTTTTGCCTTCAATCTCTTTATTAAGTCTACAGAGTAATAGAAACCAGTACCACATTATCCTGAATACGTATTTATAGCCATTATTTAGGAATTGGGAGAATGCTAGGTGAATATCCTTTCAATTTTTCCTTCCAGGATGCCCAAAGAAGGTATCATTTTCATAATCCTGTTGTTAGAAACCAAGCCAAGGATACTGGAGGTTGCCCAAGATGGCCTACTGAACCCATGACGAGGTGAAAAATAGGCCTCTAATTCCTTGCAGGAGTCCCTTTCTCCTTTGACAGTCACCCAAAGGCCACAGAGTCAAATGTCACTATCCTGGACCCAATGTGCCATCCCAGTGTCCTGTCCACATGCTATGGTAGCCCTGGAGTCCCCTTAGGCAGTTTTGCTGATAGCTAAGACATAAAATCCAGATGACTGCTCATTTATTTGTAGTCACCCTTGAGCAATACAGCAATCTAGCTTTTCCAAAACACAGTTTCTGTGGGCGATGCACCTAGTCTTGGGTGAAGACACCTGAGGCTGAACCGTGTCTTTGGACCCAGTTTGGGTGACACCCACCTGAGCACCTAAATGCTGTCAGCTACAATGTGCCTTGCCAAAGTGGGAGCAACGTTTCACTGCCTCGTTTTCTTTGTTTCAGGGCATTACTGCATGCCAAAGCCACCACAGCTCTTTCTGGGTGGTTCACTACACAGACATGAAGGTCCTCATTAGATATTTCACTGGTAGTAGCAGTAGTATTGGGGTGTTGATATACTTGCAGTGGCATTCTCACAGGAATGGAAGAGGAAATGGTGTCTGCCTGTGTTTTAACATACTGATAACACGAGGCAGCTCTTGTTTACACTCCTGTGCCCCTTGAGGGCTATGAAGCAGTGAGCTGCTGGCTCACAGGAATGCAGCCCGTGTCCATTCCATGTCCTGTGGACATTCCCACCCGTGTCCCCTCTCGGAATAGCTGCCGTGTGGTACCGCCGCCGCGCGAAGTCTTTCCCCTCAACGGCCGCCATCTCCAACGGCCGCCACCTCCAACGGCCGCCGGGAGGTGGCGCGCGCGCTCCGCCGCCGCGCTGGAGGCATCGGGCTGCCCGCGCGCCTTGCACAACGGCCTCAAGTATTTTTAATTTTCTATTTTTCTTTCTGTAAAGCTTTTTTTTCTGAAAGACAGTGGAAACTCATCAAATGTAGTTTAAAATGTTGCTAAAAAAATACCCTAAAAAGTATCCTAAAGTATCCTATCCTATGCTAAAAAATAAAGAAAAATTTAAACCTTTGTCCTTTGAATCTACCTACCGAGGAACAAATGAGAAACACATGAAAGCAATCAACTTGATCACTTGCCAGCAACATATACTCCCAATTAAGAGTATTTCTCCTTTGCTGGGGTTTCAGGTACCCTCTCCTCATTGTGGTCTGTTATTGTGCGTGGCTCCTCTTTGTGTTAGTATCTGCATTTGCAATGTCTCAGGCACCTCTGTGAAGGGTTTTCAGGTTGTATCTGCAAACAAGATAACTTGAAAATTGTTCAAGTGTAAATTTTAAAAGATATAAGAGAAGACAGTGTTGGCAAGTGAAAGTTCAGGCATGTTTATCTGCACTGATGCATGTATTTACTTTTGAAGGTATGTATCAACTTTTGAAAGTGATATTTGTTTAAATCTAAATATGGCTAGTATTTCTGTTGGTGCTAAGTGGGTTTTTTATGTGTTTTTTAATGCTGAAGACTTTAAAATATTATTGAGGGAATTTCCTTAGTAAAGGAAATCACAACATGGTATTTTCAGTACCTGATACCTGAAATTTTCTAGGAAGACTTGAATCTGTAGGGGAAAAATCCTGATATTCTGATAAATGCCAGAGTTTGGTAGTTTGGTATTCAAACATTATCCTTTTCTCTACCCTTAAAAACACCTTAATAATTGTATTCATTTTTTTTAATGGGGGGGGGTCCCCCTCTCTCCTTCCTTTTTAAAGGTAGTCGTCTTCAGCAAAGTTTTTCTGGGCAGAGTTAGTTCTAACAGGGAATGCCATCTTCTGTTTGGTACCAGAAGTTTATTGTTGAGATATTAGAGAGTGAGAGATCTTGTTGTGTGGAGCAACTTGGAGCTTTTCCCTCCACAACATTTATAATGTAGTTGTTGTTTTTTCCTCAGGTGGAAAACAAATGTTAGCTTGCTAGCTTAGAACTAAGCTGCAGTCCATGCATTTAACACTGTAGCAGAGAGTTGGCTGCTGTGTAGGTGATACAGGTTAGTCAATATGCTTGGAGGGTACTTTTTTAAATACATAGTAGCACAAGTGAAGAGCTGTTGGTTACTCTAGGGCACCACAAATCAAGATTGTTTTTCTGCATTTTCTAAGTGATCAGTTTTAAAAATGTCGTGTTTTCTGTGGCTCTGCCTCAGATGCACAAAAGCAGCAACATTGGCATGTGTGCCTGTTGTACCAGGGATTGTGGCTTTTCCCAATTACTAGGTTTTGTCATAGTTATAGTTCTAGATGTTAATATATAGAATAAATGATAGGTGCCAAAGTAAAGGCCTATAAACATTGCACACTGAGGGGACGTAAGGACATCATGATTAACCATAAGAGCAGGCTTGAGACCTTTCTGTTGTCACCAGAACATCCTCTAATTGTAGCTCGGTCCATCACATCTTCCTCTTACTTCTTTTCCTGTTCAGAGATACAGTTAGCAATTTCAGTAGAAAACAGATTGCTAGCTAATCAGATACTAAAACTACAACTATCAGCATTTGTATTTTACATATGCTTTGTCATTATCAGAGTCAAATATATTTGAATTTGACAGCCCAGTCAAAAGGGAATTCATATGCAGCTTAAATTTAATGTCTAACCAAATTCTATTGACTTTCGCAGAAGTCAGGAGTAGATGAAGAAGGCTCTTGGGGGCTATCTAGCTGCGCTGACACTGTAATAATTCTTCCCTGCAAAGACAGGATGACTACGGAAGGTGTGTCAGAACTTTGTATGTTCCCTTTCTTCTGCACACCCTCTATGGGAAAGGGAAAATTGGGATGGAACACAGACTGGTAGACAGGCTGAGGCAAAGATTATCTCTTATAATCTCAGGATTATAGCATGCTGGAGCAATACTGTCTCTCTTTAATATCTCTAATAATATAATAATATATATCTACATATCTATATAATAATAAATATCTACAAGCAATGCTAGTTATAATGACTTCTAGCTGTCTTATGACCATAATATTATAAATGGGTCCTTTGATCTGCACTTCCAGATCAATAGACAGATTTGTGGAGAAAATTTCTGACTCCACTGTTGCATCACTTCAATTTTTGTCCTTCTGTCTTGTCAAACCTGAAGATACATATCCAATGTTCTGCAATTGTATTATTCATTCATGCTATGTTTTTAGTGACTTCCAAAAGCAAGTCTTTGAGTAGATGTTGCACCTCATGTTTTCAAGAAACTGTTTCATGCCTTAAAACACTTAAAAAAAAAAAAAAAAAAAAAGTGAAGGATTAGGTTTTATAACCCAGTGATTCTTAAACTGGAGTTGGGTGGAGCATCTCTAAAAATAGGAATGTGTTTTTGGAGATACTACTGCTTCCAAGGGTGTGCTCCTCACTTGAGTCCAAGGCGTGTGGCCTTAGCAGTAATATCACTAGTACTGGCGTAAGCTTTCTAAGCTGACCCAGTCTTGGAGTTGTTTTACATCAGCACACTTAAGCATTTTTACTTTCTTCCTTCACCTACATTAAAACTGGTTGGCAGAAAGGAACCTAAAGAAGGATACATTTAAGAACAAAATCAAGTTTTTAGTAGGCAGATCTTCTTTTATTCACCCTCCTTTATTCCATCACACCCATGGGCATGCAAAGCTCCTTAACAGTCTGGAGTATAATTAGTAGCATGTGCCCCTTGTCCTCTGCATAATGATTCACATGAAAAGGAGACTGAAAATCATCCCATAGAACAAAGCTGTGAGTGACACTGTCAAAATACATTAAGAAATCTCAATGGGAAAGGCCATGTGGGAGCTGTTATATTCAGCCTGCCAAAGAATGGATGGCATGTGTGAAAAAGCAAAGGCTGAGTTGGTGTAATAACAGTTGTATAAATGTACAGCTCTTGATGATTCCTAATTACCTGTTGTCAGTTTAACCCAAATCTTCCGATTTTGTGTTGTGATAAAGTTGGCACTAAAATTAAGCAAAATCAATAAGGAAGCCCCAAACTCTTTTTGCTGTGTTTCTTTGCAATAGAGGGGCCAGGTATGGCCAGGAGAGATAGGATCTCAAGGAAATCTTCAAGGTGCAAGTGAATTAATCACTTTGATATAAACTCCCAGTTGTCTAGATTGGAAGAATGAGCTGCACTGTCAGGTGTTGAACCCACTGCCACTGAGATCCTCTTTGTGTCGGATGTTTTGCGGTATTTTATTGCCAAGGTACAGATTTGGTGAAAGGTGGGGTGGCTCAGGGTACTTTTTTTCTCTTTTATTAGCGATGAAGGTTGGAGTGGAGGTGCTTCGATCTTTTAAAGAAGCCTTACTACACAGTGGGACAGCACTGAACCAGTGAGTACCTGTGCCTTTGTTAACTTTCCTTGTTTATACTGGATCAGGCCTTGTAAGTTTGTTATTGTTCGAAAGCTTTGAAATTATGCAGAAATATATAGTTGCTTAAAGGCAGCACAAATATCTTTTAACCTACAAAAAGAAGGAATTTGTAATTATGATGTTCAAAAAGCTTCATTATTACTCTCCAAAAATCTTATACAATGGAAGTTATTTTATTTATCATCACAAGTATTTCTAGTAATTACCATGACTAGCATTGTTGATTTTATTTTGATTTTTACATTTATGTTGATTGTCAATTTATATTGATGAGCATTATTTTGATACCATATCTTTAAATGACATATCTTTACAGAGATTAATGTATAGGTATTAATGCATTGCATATTGTGTGTATATATTTGCTGGGAGAATAAGAATGAATATGTATATGTATATTTATATTTATAAATTAGAATTTATTTATTTATCTTTAGGGATTCGCTTCACTGGGATTCACCAGATTTCCCTGGAATGATATGGACAGATGTCTTAATCCAGTATTTCTGGTAATAACTTAAAATATATGGGGATTCTAAGGTTGCTGATCATCAAACCACAGAATCTGTTTAGAGTTTTGATAAATTCGATGGTGATCAAATGTGTGTGGAATTTAGCGTGGAGTCACTAGATTATTCCGGCAGTAAGACATCTTGATCCATCTCCTACTTAAAGGAGAGAGTGGTGACATTGAATTCATTGAATTTATTTTGTGTATAATAATTTAAGTGAGGACTATATTATAGAAAGTATTTGTTTTTGTTGCTTTCTGTGGTGTTTTGTTTTTTCTTCCTGCTTCCCTCCAAAGAAGTCAATATGTAAATCTTTTTACAAAGAAAACAATTTCAACAGAAGAGCAAATGTATTTTACAGTATAATGGGTTATAGCTTACTGGTTAAAATCAGCGTTCTGTGGAATAAGAACGGAAGAAGATACTGAGTGGGGTGCTTCAATTGCAGACTAGGTAAAAGAGAATTTTAGCTTATTTCTAATTTTGTGCTTATGTTGCCATGCACTTATTGCTAGTGTTTGAAAATATAACATTGTGGAAACATTGGTTAGGTTTATTTTTCCTAGTCCCAACTATTTTGCTCACCTTAAATATTTTTTCAACTTTAATTTATGATCAAAATCAAGCTTTTGTTTTCTTTTCAGTTTATTTGCAACTTTCCAGTTATCCTAGTTGTCTTTTTTTCCTAAGTGGTTCTGGCTTAAAACTGTGTTGGTGTGTTTCAAGTCTATTTTTAATCAGATGATTTATAGGGCTTTAGTGAGTGAGCTTACAGCTCTGGCGTTTGCATTAGTATACTTTTGATTTTTACTTTTACAGAATTAGAAAAATTATAATTATTAATTAGCCTTCATGCTTAAATAAAATATGGTCTGTTTGTGCCTCTGGATGCCTTGTAACTCATTCCCTCCATGCCTAAGTAGGTATCAATGCTGTCTTGCAAAGCCTTTCTAAGCTTGTAAGTAAGGCTGCTGCTTAACACCAGAAATCTCCCTGTAACTTAAGGGGGAGCTTGACTTGTTCCTGCCCAATGGGCAGCCTTTGCCTTCTGTGAGGCCCATTTTGCTGTTTTTGAGTCAGGCTATGGCTTTGCATGTTAAACACTAATCTCAGTCAGGAATTCTGGAAAGTGTTTTCTGAAAATCCAAATATACATTATTCCAAGCATTCCCCATGTTTGTGTTGGCAGACACAAGCTTAAACAATTCCAACAAGTGAGACGTGCCCTTCCCTTCCCATTCTGAGGCCATGGTGGCTCTCCTTAACTTGAGTAGTGGTTTACTGACTGTTCTTCCAATCGCTCTTTTAAAACCATTTTGAAGGCTTACCCTGCAACCAATGCAATGATCCATCAATGTGCCTATAATTTCCCAATGTACTGTGTCCTTATGTTCTAAAAATGAATACATTTTGGGCACTTACACACTTTCAGGAATTCTTTCAGCCACAGTTCCTTCTGTTTCAGTCTAAAAAGTTATCATTTCATATCAGACTTTCATATCACTTCATATCAGGAGTTGCTACTTGTAGCTGATGAGTTTTAGAACTTCAGTTCAAGAAGCTGGTCCTACGAAATGTCAATAGGAATACCAAGAGTTAGACAAATTTAATGATTTTTAACTGAATTGTTGATGAAAATTGGTGTTTCTGCAGATTATATGTCTCAGATTATACCATTTCAGCTGCTTTGTTGCTTTGTTGAAATCAGTGATGTTTTTGCTTTCATAAATAATTCTTGCAACTGAATATAGGACTTTTAAGAATGAAATATTGTTCAGAGCAAACATCGTAATGGGTTCTTTGAACCCCTTCCTCTGTTGCATCTAGTCATTATAAGAAAAATCATAAAACTGGTGAAATTCTTTACCTAAGCTCAAAGCAAATTAAAAATATATGTTTCTGGAAAGTGGATGTTGTGGGATAGGAGGTGGAAAACTAAGCAATTCTTGAGTAAGAGAGGACTGTTGAACATGTCATTTTGACGCTACTTCAACTTTCAGAAAATTCTCTTATTTGGGAAGTCCTAAGCATAGAAGAGTATATCTAGAGTGAACATTGACTTTTAATTTTCTCTGTTAAAATCAAATACTCTCCTTTTTGGTTTGCTAAGTGGGTTTTTTTTCTCTTGATTTGTTTAATGAACTTCAAGCAAAAGGAGCAAATGAGGTACTCCTTATGATAAAGTTTATCTGTAGTGTGGCACAGGGGTATTAATTTTCATAAAATCTGATTCATACTGAAGAGGAAGAAATGGCAAAGTAAAGAACATCCAGATTAAAAAATGAGTAAGTCATGTTCTTGACTCAGCTACTCCTCAAAGAGAAAATACTTTGATTTACATAGTCTTTGGAATTGCATTTATAATCGGAATCAGCTATGATATTTTTAAGTGAAGATCTAAATTACAATGTGTTTGGAAAATTCTTCAAAATGGAGAAAAATTCTCTCTTGTTTTAAGGCAGTGGCAGTCTGCATGCCCCACTGGAGCAGAAGGAGACTCTGGTGCCTTCTCTTGTGCCCTGCTTGATTTCACAGTGCACTTTTATTTCTTGTTGCAAGTCCCATGCAAAGCAGAGTGGTCTCTGAGAGTAAGTAAAGAGGATGTGTGAAGGTGACTCTAACTCCTTCCTGCAGACTCATCTGTTCTATGTCCAGGCTTGCACTTTGCCTCAGCATTTGGTTAAACTCTTGGTAAGCTCCATGTTAGGGATTTGATCTGTTCCACCTAGGATTCTCCTCCCAAATTTCTAGGCATACTGTGGTTTTTGTTTGTTTTTTTTAATAATTTTCAATTATGGAAATTGGATGGTATTTTCTCTTGTTAGCAGTGGCATTGAGATGGATTGATTTCTCATCTGCTCAAGTTCCTTAGGAACCTGCATTGAGGTTATCAGTTTTCAGCAGATGTTTTGGCTTAGAACAAAGTATGTGGTCTTGTACAAAAAGGTCTTGTGACTCATTTTTTTTTTGTATTTTGGCAGCAGAAGGTATATTTTTTTAGAATGTGGATCACAATTTTAATTCATAAATTCACAAAAATGCCATCAGTAAAGCCTCAGAAGTGTTTTTATACAGAAGTATCTCTAGAGTGACCTAAGGTTCTGTAAGCAAATATTTTGATTAGAAAAACAGAACATGGTAACCTGAGTGGGCAGATAAATAGTACAGTAATTTGGTTGATTTTTGCCAGTGTGTACAAGGGATGTACACAATTGTTTTATTTGATAACAGTAGATGGATAAGTAGATTTGCACCAAGTCTTGCTCTTCTAGGGTTGGCCCATTGTAGATAAGCTACCTTCTAGCAAAAAAAATCAGTTTTGGGGGTTTGACCTCTTAATATAGGCTTGAGATTTTCTTTCTTCCTTTAAAGTAAAATAATGCTATCAGTATTATGCTACCAATTCTACATTGCTTGTATAATCTTTTGTAATAAACAATTATCAAATGGTTCTTGGTATGAAACATTCATGTTAAAAGGACTTGATAGCAGAAACAAAAAGCAAAACAGATGGAAAAACAGTTTATGATTTGGAAAAGCAAAAAAACTATTCTTTCCTAATTTCTGTCATGAATTAAATTAAAACTCACAGTTGCTTTGCATATTATTCACACGAGACTTTTTTTGGCCATCTCCTATTGCCAACATTAGTGATCTACATTTCAGTTTCTAGCCCTGGTTTGCCAAGTTATGTAAAAGAAAAGTTTGCCCTCAATTGTTTCAATTTCCTTGACTTATTTGGAAAACTGTGTTTCAGTCTGCTTTGGACCTTTGGGTATTTGAGAGGTACTGTATTCTGTCCCTTCTCTTTGCTTTCCAATTATAGCAAATAACTTTATCCACCAATCCTTTCTTCAACTGATACAGACAGAATCCTCAATTCCTTGAGCCCCAGAATACTTCATAAGAAAAAACTTCTAGGATTCATTTGTCAGGTGCTATTTGCCGTCATTCTCTTCTAGTTTTCTTTTCCTGGATCACTTTTTTGGTATCCCTCTGCTACAGTGATAGAATACTTATAAACAAAAAATGTCCTATGGAGCATTTAAAATAGGCCAAATGCTCCTGAAATGCTGTAAATAGAGAAGTGTGGTCATGAAATGTGGGCCATCTTTAAATGAAGAAGCCAAGAATGACTGTCTAGACAATAATTCATATTCAAAAGTGAAATGCTGTGTAAATTACTGTTTTGTTTTCTCCTGTGAGGGTGGAATGATTCCACTGAATAAAAGGATGTGTTTAGTGAATTAGTGAATTGAAGATTTGTGATGGTGATATACCTACTAAGCACTCCTACTGTGGCTTCCTCAGGCAGCTGAGAACTAGAGTCAAAATTCCTGAGCTACAGTCAGTGACTGAGAAAAGAATTTGATTATTCTGTTAAAGGGCTTCTTTCCTAGATTTTCCCTTGATTGTAGTTTAAAAAACAAAACAAAGACCAAATCAAAAAATACCCACCCTACTTGTGGTTCCTTCAGGACTGCTGCATGTGTGGGATCTGCATCTTCTTTGCAGCCTCTCCCTTCTGTTGGAGAAGGTGGCAAATTAAAGGCAAGTGCAATGGGAGCTTGTCTTGCATCATGCCACAGGCTTCCTAGCCTGAAGGCACAATTACACCTTTGTCAATCCAAGCATCACAACAATGTCAATCATGATATATGTGACTAACAGTGGAAAGTTATTGGGAACACTTATGCCAATAATATTAATGATGGAATTTTAAGCACGTGTTTGGATTGCCTGTTCATTTCAACCCTTTCCTGTTGTTGAATCTTTCTAGCAGTATTTTTTTCCAATTACAGGAAGTGTTAGTGTGGTGTGTGTGTGTGTGTGTGTGTGTGTGTTTTTTTTTTTTTTTTTTTTTTTTTTTTTTTTTTTTGCCTGGAGACACTAGGTCTTTAGTATAGGTAGGAAGAGAGTCTGTAAGATGGTTTACATAGCCATATCCTCAAAGGGGCTGCTGAATAGTGTATCGTTCAAAGCTTAGCAGAGTGCATACCACAGCTAGAGGATGTAGAACATCTCAAGGGTCTCTGCGGCTGTTTAACTCTTTGAAATGGACTGTTCCTTCCAGCAAGAACAGAAAAAAATACACATTTGCTTGCCAAAGCTGTGCAAACACATTTGTCCAAATAACGCTAATCAATTATGTTTTTTTAAAAAAGAGGCATTTAGGAGCAAGAAGTAGATGAAGGGAATGAAACCTGGTTTATTTATTCTGTGAACGTTTCTGCTTACAGGCACCCTGCTCAAGGAAGGAGTAGCTGCCAAGACAGATAGTTGACTTATGTGAACAGGGGGGCTGGCCTTTTATTTCTTATTTCAAGAGGCTGAAGTTGCAATGTAGGAAAAAAAGTTATTTTCAGGAGTGCATGCTTTTACTTCTATGGGAAAAACATAGAAATTGAATGTTTTTAGTTAAAACTTCTGGTTTTATTTATTTTCTACCCATGTGCTATCACATTTCCAGGATTCTGGCAAGATGAGGTCACTGATTTAATTGGTGTGCTCTAATTCTTTTCTCAGCTGTTCTTGGAGACTGAGTGTTAGAAAAGTCTTTGCCTTTCTGTAATTTCTGTGAGCCAAGATCTAGAAAATTCAATGTAATTCTCTTAATGTAGAAAGGTTTTATGAAACCTACTTTAAACAGTTAACGTTCTTGGTGTCAGAGAACTATGCTCCAGGGTTGTTTCTATCTGTTGATTTGTTTTCCTTGTTTCCTTGAATGTAAAGTGCTGTAAAAACAGCCAGCAGTAGGTGGCAATGAAGTGGAGTCATAGGCAGAGCACTGTCTAAGTGGAATCAAGGGATTTAAAGTCCAAGGTTGTCCTCTCCAAGTGACAGGAAATATGTCTAGAATTGCTATCTTAGGATGGAGCCAATAGAAATTCTGTTCCCAAGTAACAAGCATCTCATGAATTATTAGCTTGTTTCTATGGAAACTTGATTTCTAGTATTTATTTTATGCTACTAATGTCCCAAAGTATAAAGAAGCATTGAAAGTTTTTTTCAAGAAAATTGTTAGAAAATGGTAGCATGTTATAAAATGTTAACACAGATCACATGTTTAATTGATCATGGCTACTTTAAAAACTTCATCTGTTTAGTTGAATGCAAAAATGCCAAAAATTGTCTCCAGGTCATGGATGAAGGCTTTTTAGTAGTAATGTTAAGTATTACTTATTACTGCATGGTTGGGGCTTAAGGATATAACAACTATTTAAAAAAAAAAAGTATGTACCTGGGTAGATAACTTGGTAGGAAGGGGAAATTTAACTTTGTGCAAATTGGCTACAGTGGGGTCTATTGAATACAAGATAAAGCTAGACATAACTAATTAGTCTTCTAAGTAGGTAGGAATTGGAGTAATTCCTCTTATACCCATAAAAACACACTGTGATTCAGCACTTTTCAAATAGCACATTGCCTTGTGAATATGTTTGGAGTTGTGGGACACAGTACTTTTCTTCTTGATGTTTTTGCTCATCTGTAGTAGATACAGGAGTGTTGTTCTGCGGTCACCAGGTCAATTATTTGATTTTTTTTCCTTCTTTTGCTCCTTTCTCGTGCATCTCCCTTTTTATAAACAGACGGGATCTATAAATTGCCTTGACACAATTAAGAAAATTGCAGAAAGTGCAATCTAGTTTCAAAGCCCATTAAAATGAAAGATTTTATGGAAGGTGGTAGGAAGTGAAGGATCAAAGATCTCCATAGATCAAGACTAAAAGCATGATTAATAAACTCATTAGTTAAGCAGATAATATAACATGTATTCATAACGGATTAAGATTTAAAAGCAGTGGAAGCTTCTGAAGACTTCTGTGGGTATAAGCTATCTATCTACCTAATACTACCTCTATTTGCAGCACATGAAATTGGAGTGAAGAGTAAAAACCACTTTAGGGAAAGCTCTTTAGTGATTAGCTGATGAGCAAAGAGTTATGAATTGAACTGTCTTTTTTTAGTACTATCTAAACCTGTTTGCCTATACTCTCACCAAAGGCTTTAGAAGTGATACTTGCTTTCTTGCATCAACACCTACTCACTTTTCCTAATATTAAGATTTCCCTCTTGGGATAGGATAGGATTTTTTAGCTCTTATGATCTAAAATATTCCTTTACTCCATAAAGAGTCAACATGTGCGTTTCTGAAACTATGAACTATCATTGCTTACCTTATGCATCTTGTAGGTTGATATCGAAAGCAGAAGATGGAGTGTTCAGAACACAAGAAGATGACAAAAACAGTGCAAAACACTTATGAATTTAATTTAGTAATACTTGCATATCAACACTGCCTCAATGTAAAGGAAAATTGCTGTGTGGGAAATCCATTGTAGGATTCTATTGCCAAAGTATAAATCTGCTATTGAATTACTAAACAAACTGTCAGTGTCTCAGATGATAAAATTCTTCAACCTTTTCAACCAGTAACCAGTGGGGGGAAAATGTTTTTCTATACTGAATTTCCCTCTAGAAGGCTTTCATTTAATTTTCAACCATGTGAGTCTTCTCTCCAAGTACCTATTCCTGCATTAAGAACAACTGGATCCTTGGACTGTTGCCCCATCTGACTACCTTGGCGTGTGTCATTACTGTTCTTTAGATGATTGAAAATACAGAGAATTTATCTCATTTTCAATATGTATGACATGATTTTCTGCAATTTTTTTTATTACAGGCTAGGTGTTACTGGACCTCTATAACAAAATTTTTAAAGGCATTATTAGGGATGTAACAATTGATAGCTATGGTAACATTTCAGCTGAAGAATTATATATTTTTTTCTTAAAGGTAAGAAGTGCAGATATACTATTATATCTGAACCAATGAAGGCAACATGGACAGCTATCATCTGAATGTTTGCTATGTCTGTACAGAGCACGTCGTTGTCTAGGACTTTGTCTCAACAAGAGACAAATCATTTAAATTCTTACATGAGTATCATCTGCTACATTGACACTCTTATTACAAGTTAGGAATTGCTTGCTTACATTAGCTAAGAACACTTTCCATGTGATATAAACAAACCTAAAAAGGCTTTGTGGTATTGGAATCAAAATATCCTCATGTAAGACTATATCTGCATCATTTCAAATTCACACCAAAATTGTACCAAAATGATTCTCTTGTTAAGATGAGCCTGAGCTGTGCAACCTTATATGCACTGTCAGCAAAAAGGAGGGATTGAAAAAGCTTGCTGGGCTCCACCAAATGAGTGGTTGGGAAAGATGAATTTGGAAGAGAATAAACCATGTCTCAGAAAATCACTACCTAGTAGGCAGGAGTGGAAAAAAGGTGTAAAATACAACTTCAACAAAAATTCTATAATTTTAAATTTACATGTCTATGAGACCTAGGAAAGTGAATTTTTACAGAAGGAATGTGCATATGTAATTAAGAAAAAAAGTGAGCATAAGTATAAATAAATTACTGTAAAATAACAAGTTGAAATGCCACTACTGGACATCCTCAATCGGAGTAAGGCATGCTTTTAAAAGTCTTTCTTCATATAAGTCTCCTGCTTCAGGATTCAGAACCTTATTCTAAAATTATTCACTTTCTCTGCTTGTTAATATAATACACAGTAATTCAAGGTGTAATAACTTATGTAGGTTTACAAACAACAAGACAGAGGGCCAGATTGCACAAATACTGCCATTCAGAAGACTTTGCTGCACGTTAACATCAGGGACCTTCCTGAAGTTGAGGGTGGGATGCCTCATAGCACAGAAGGGGCTTGGAGAAAGAAGAAAGGACTGTGCTTGTGTTTGGTCTCAGGCAAAGGGAACAGAGCGATGGCTTGAGGTGGCTCTGGGATCTTGTGTGTGGACCACTGTGAGAGTCTGGTTTTAGACCTCCCTGGATATAGCATAAAGTGACCATGCTGATGGCTAAAATCACCAGGATGGTTCGGAGTTGTTCTTTACAAGTTTAAGATGGCTGTGTATAATGTTTCCTTTACAGTGGATGTGTTTTGATGACAATTTCTAAATACACTGTTTTAGTATTAAATTGTTTAACCTATTTCCATATTCTTCCAAGTATGATGCAAGGAATGGTTCTATAACAAAATGATGTTTGACAGCAAGAGGTATTATGGAGTTGCATTCCTGTTATTGAGAAATTAAGTGTATATTTCTTTCTCAAACTTTTTTGGACAGTATCTTGGAAAGATATTTCTGGCAAATACAGAGGGGCACATTCAGTGACTATGTTGAATAACTGGAGTGGTTATCAGAGTCCTGCAAGAGAGGTGCAACCCTAATACAGATTTAGCTCCAATCTGAACACAGACTGCAGACAGCAGTTCAGTTAAGTTATTTGCTCTTCCATGTCCCTCAGGTGAAAGGCTTGGTACTCTTGCGTTTTTCTAGCTATCAAATAAGATTTTTCTTTGTGGCTTTTTTTTTTTTTTGAGTATCCATTTGTGGAGAGAATTGTTGAAAAAGGTAACATGGGCTATCCTGAAAAATAGCAGCATACACAGTAATAGTTTTAAGAATCTGGAAATATGAAGCAATTTCAACTTCACATTACATTTTGACTCTGGTTTGTTTTAGCTGAGCTTGTTTCTCCTGTTTCTTATGGCATCGAGTTGAATATGGCTATGCTCACTTCCAAGTAGTTCTATGGTTAATACATGTTTTCAATGGAGCAGTACTTCTGTACCAATATAACCCCTTTTACTTGAAAAAACAAGTACTGCTGTTTCGGGACAGGTGGGGCCTCCTTACAGAGCTTTCTTTTTCAGAGGGCACCTTTGTCCAACAAAGGATTTCAGCTGATGGTAGGTGGCCAGCACTGCCACAGGGTTCTATTTAAGCATCTAAATAACAGTGACTTTGTCGCACCATAACTGCTAGTTTTTCTCCTCAAGTTACAAAATATTCAGTCTTACAAAGAAACCAAAATGCCTTTTTTTGCTTAAAAATACAGCTATGTGATGTTTTCTCTTGAAGACAAACATTTTTTAACAAGTGTTGAACATAAAGAAAATTTTATAAGCTTATGCTCAAAAAAGACAAATAATTTCAAGACTCAAAAGAAGTATGTATGCTTCAGGCAAATAGAGATACAGCATTGCTGAACATTGAATTGCCTTCTATTTATTTTTTAGGAAAAGGCTTTACAAGTATTTATATAGCACTTGTATAAATATTTTTCTAATACTATGTTTTTAGTTTTACTTAATTGTGAACAATGACAGCTGTCACTTGCTAAAAGAGAAAAAAATCAGTTTTGTAGGGTTCAGCCTTTTTCCTTACTTGAGGAAATATTTTAATTATGCACGTGTGTTTGCTCTTGCACATTATTTTTTGAAGAAGAAAATCTAGTAAATTATAAAAAGATTATGGCATAAGAAGAGTGAAAAGTTGAAGAAAATGGAAAGTAAATAGAGGAAAAAAGCTCAAGAGAAATAATGAGAAGTAGAAAGGAAAAGGAATGAAAGAAGAAAGTCAAAAAAAAAAAAGAAGGAAAGAATATTGACAAAGCAGCTATTATTTGTAAAGTGGTATTTAAGCGAAGAAGATAGTGAAGAGAATGAGAAGTGATCAGGTAGGAAACAGGATTAAAAAGATGCAACAGACGATTCAATTTGATTGCTTCTTTTCGATGAAGGACAAAATAGTGAATGAGGTCTTAATGTTTAATTTCAATCGAAATATTGATCAGAAGCATATGGATGAGGTTAATTGCTCAGCAGAGTCTGTGGTCTCTGGTGAACCTGAAGCTTTGCAGCCCATCCTGAACTCTTTGTGGAAGTTCCTTAGGTTAATTGCTGACTTGGTGGCCAACCTCCATATTCACACTTTATCTCAGACTGTCATCGACCCAAAGGGAAGCCATTCCTATGGCATGCAGGAGGTACCCCAGGGTCTGTTCCAACTGCTCTGTGACTGCTTCCCGACATTGCCTGTGGTGAATGGCAGGAATAAGCTTGATATGTCTCTCTTAAATATAATTTAAATCATTTTACTGAAGTGGAAAGACTCCAGTAGAGAGAGAGGGATGACAGCCTCGTTTGGACCTTGATGAAGACAACTACTGATGTGCGTGAACTTAAGTGCATGTTTAAGTGCTTTGCTGGATTATTTTTATCAGCCTGCATCTCTTCAAACAAACTTATTAAACATGACAAAAGCCAGTAATTTATATGGAAGCACATGGAACTAATTTCTGGTTTGTATTAATGGATTTGGTTTTAATGCATGAAAATATGCAATGCTAGAATAGTAGGAAAATCCACATAATGAAGACAAACCTTTGAGCCAGACCACCAGAAATCAGATATTCTACACTTTTTTTTTTATTTAGGTATTTTTATTTCAAAATAGGAGGTGTGACTTTTTTGAATGGTAAAGAATATCTCATTAAATAGAAAACTGTTTTACTTCCCTTTGTATTTTTATGAAAATAAGGTGATTTTAAAATAGCTGCTGAAAGGAAAATCTTTTTCTACTTGGGCCAACTGGTTTTTGAATACACATAGCACTGCAGAATTAATTTAAAATGTAGCAAATTATGTAGTAATTTTTCTGAAGATGTTTTCTTAAAAGTAAGTTTTATACTTTACAAGTATACTTAAAGTTTTATACTTTACGAACTATCAGATATATAATGTCCAAGCATGTGTTCAGAAACTGAATATTTGCACTCAGATAATCCAGATTTTTAGGTAGTGATATCAAAACTCCTTGTAGATAAAAATGGATATGACAGTCATCTGTGCAGCATATTTCAGCTCTGTAAAGAGCCATATGCTGTAAAATACAGTCATGGCTCTGACAGGCTATTGCCATAGTCTCTCTCCCCTATGAGATAGGAACCTTTTCCTTTGAAAGTACATGAGAACTTGAATGCAGGCCCATCTTTGGAAAGGGAGGGGTGTTTTGTCCTACTTGTGTCCATTTGGATTAATGATGCCCTAGAGTTTATTCATCTTATTTGGACACCCCCAGTCCTGTAGTTAGTTCTTGTGTTCTTGCTTGATTTCTCAAGAAAAATCAGAAAAAAAATCAAGTCAATGGAAG
Source organism: Nothoprocta perdicaria (assembly GCF_003342845.1). Lineage (NCBI taxonomy): Eukaryota > Metazoa > Chordata > Aves > Tinamiformes > Tinamidae > Nothoprocta > Nothoprocta perdicaria. The sequence continues at coordinate 798,051 of NW_020456087.1, read as the reverse complement.
TCAAATATAGCAAAATCTGCCTGTATTTGGAAATAAAAAGATACAAAAGGCAAAGGAGAAAGTGTGGAGCTCTTTTGGTATACCAACCACCGAGACAAAATTATCCTATTACCAACAATATATATTGTTCTAATAATGCCTTCGCATCTTTGTACTATGAGGTGATTCTCATATGGAAGAAGTGTTTGTTTATATGAATGTACTGCCACAAACTGCTGCTTTTCTTTTCATCATTAAATCCAGGACCTCAGTCATGTAATTCATGCCAAGGAATAAGTACAGTTTTGCTGGTCACTGCTGCAATCTTTTTTTTTTCCCTTTCCTCCCTGTCCTCAAATACTGAAGTTTTAAAACCAAAGGACACTTGTTTTCTTTTCATCTGGTCCACGAAACAAGTGCTTGTTGATAGATTTGCTGAGCTGGCAAGCTGGCAATCTTATACTCTTATATGGTACAAGAAGAAAGAAAACACCACTTGTAATTACAGATTTGGTGTGTTACCCATATTTTAAAGTGAAAAGCAACAACCATGCTTCAGCTTAAAGAACCATCTATGTAATTATCATTCCAGCTGTAAATAAATATATCTTGACAGTGGTTAAGAGTGGACATGTCATGTAACCTTTAAGTTTTGAGATCAAAACACAGTTGTGATGCTGACTGTTCTTCTGGTTGGCTCTCATCTTTCTAAACAATCCTCTAAAGATAGTTGACTTTAAAATGCAGTAGTACACAATAGATTTGACATTTACATTTCAAAACAATAGGATTATTAGAAGAAATAATTTTGTGATTATTTTAAATTCAAGCCTAACATTTATGAACTTACCCCTTTCTCTGTCTTCAGAGCAAGACAGGTAAGTGGTGGCTATAGAGGGTCAGACCCCTATTCTGCTTCTTGGATTTTGGACTCTTTAGTCCTTTTGGAAAGAAATGAATATTTGTGATCAATCCCTATGCTTACCCAATAAGCATGGTTGCATATAAGAAGATTCTTAAATCAGCATCCTTTATTTTACAGTATATTTGCCTTCCCTTCCAGCTGAGATACCCATTTGTGTTTGCTTTATATTTGGGTACTGCTGGTGGCACTGTGGAGAAGTGGGTAAAGACCAACGTTTTATTGCCTACCTTGCATTAAGCTAAATCCTGCTAAAGGGTAGGGTTGTCCTGTAAAAACTGCAGCCAGGGAAACAGTTTACTGATTTCTAATTTTTCTAGAAATATTTTTGTGTAACTTTAAAGAGGATGATATTCAGTGGGTGTATATAACTGCTCCAAGGAACATCATAGCTGATCAGAAACAGCCAGTAACTTAACAGAAAATACTAGAAAGTGGGAAGTAAAAGTGAAGTATGTGTTTGCCTATTACGATACAAGATTAGCATTGTAGCCTCAGTACATTTAGATATTCTAGTAGGAGGACTCTATCTGATTATATCCTGAAACATTTCCTGGCAGAGTTTTCTCTGACAAAGGTGGGTTTCCACAGAGAGTTTCCATTTGGTCAAGTCTGGGCCCGTTTTTCCATTGTAAATGCTTCTCAGTGACCAAGGTATCACAGTGATTGAAAGGACAGTTGCAGTATGGACACAAAGTTATTTGAAGCATGTTTTTTTTCCTTAGGTGAATAAAGAGATGTAGTGATTCTTGACAGGACATAATTGCTCTGAAAGTTTCTTTTTAGGAAACTGTCTTAGCCAAAGCATATCCCGTTATTTTAATGTTTCTTTTCTTTTTTCTTTCTTCTCTGAAAGAGCTATAATAACTGTCTCCAAAATTCTATTAGAAAACAGGTGTTCTTTCCAGAACATAAGTCCTTCTTTTCAAGAGCCCAGAAAGCGGAGTTATATAAATGGTCATTAGACAATGAATAAAGATAGGACTTGAGTATCTACACATGCGCACATGAATGGGTGCAATGAAGCCAAATCTCTTTAGTAAGCACAACTGTCAAATTTTAGGTAGTTATGTTATTGCTTTGAGATTGACCAACTGCAAGGTAGTTACCTAAATGAAAGAACTTTGTTCTGTTGTTTTTCCCTGTGACTGATATTGCAGCTGAAGTAAAAAAATCCTGTACCCAGAGAACAAGCCTACCAAAGCAATATGCTGAAATTATTACAGTAATTCATCAGAAAAGGAACGTGCAACTGAAATTGGATACTGTCATATGTGCCAAGAGCATCTGAAGTTGAATATTCTGTGTTTCAGAACATCATGTATAGAGGGCCTGGGGCTGCTGTCTTGAGGAGTATCCACCCTGATTATATTGTTTGAGTAATGAATGGATGCTCAGGCAGAGGGGTTTGCTTTCACTGTTCTTGCCTCTTCTTCTGAGCCAGGTCTGTAGATGACTTCCCTAGACTAAGTTTTTGGAAATGTCAGAGCCAATCTTTGGATGTAAATGATTGAAAAAGGCTTGATATACTCTGCAAATGAAAAAGTCTTCCTCTTATATGAGGAAATTGCGCAGAGGCATGTGCTGAACTAAGGATAAAAAATATGATTTCTCTTGGACATTGTGTGGTGCACTTACTGATGCTTTGAAATATTATGACAGCTCAAAGTGCCAAATCCATGAAAACAGACATATTTCCATTAATTTTCTGACTGTTTTGTAATGCCGTTTTGGCTCCTAGAAATCATTATTTTTTGTAAGCCTCATAATATTTTAAATATTTTCCTTTTTGTTGTTTCCTTTTAAAGAGTGCTTACAAAGGAATGACTTGGAGTGTTGTTTCCCTTCTAATGAACACATGTGGTTGTTTTTTTTTGTTTTTAGAAAGGAGCATGGGAGACTCGAGGAATAGGGCACTATATTGTGATGAAACCTAGTAGCTCTGGTCATAAACCTATGTATAAAGCTCAGCACATACAGAAGAGAAAGAAGTAATAGGAGGAATATAGAAGAAACAGAAATAGGAGAAAAAAACAGTAGAAAAGTTAGCAAATGCCACTTAAGGACTGGATCAGAGAAGAGGCCCGCCTAGGTAAAGCAACAAATCCTAGAAAATGTATTTTCCTCTGGGTATATCATCAAAGAATGGGAGATTCTGTGCTTTCCTCAAAGGCACCTGGGAACTGGTGCCCAGTGTCAGACAGAGTCATCTGACCCCTTGGACTACCTGTTTGTTCAACTAGGACTACTTCTAGCATTGCCTTTCTCCCCAGGCTCTTGAGAGGCCTGCAAAATAGAACATTTTTAACCTTGCCTCTGTAGCAAATCAGTATCCATGCCTGCCTCTTCCATAGAAAGGACACCAATGGAAAAGTGAAAAGGGATAGATCTTAAAAGCAAATGCTGAATGAAAGGAGAGCAAGTAGAATAAGTAAAGTGTGGAAGTAAAAGGCCATATCCAAGCAAAAAGCAGAGGAGGAAGTGACAGGCCTGCAAAGCAGATATTGTTTTACTTCATCTTGGCAGAAATTTCCCACTGTCCTTAACCTTCCTTCACACTTCCCAAAAGAAGAGTTAAAGAATGTATTTCTTTAGTTTAATGTCAGGTCTATGCTGTCTAAAGCATTTCAATAGGCTTCTCCTAAGTTATCCAAATGTCTACTGAAGACCACTCCCTCCAAGTCTCAAAAGATCTAACGGCATTGTCTGGTTCAATGTTAGCCTTTAAAGGGAATAGTAGTGTTGAATGACTCCACAGTGACTGCTTTTATTTTTGCTACTGTTTCAGTAATAAACACTGTTTCAATGACTCCTAGAAACAAGTCCTGCACTCCTTGCTCACCAAAACTCTTGACTTTATTAAGCTTTTCCTGAGTAAGTAATGAAAAAGAGCTTGAGTATTATTTGGCTGAAAGTGAATTACCTGAAATGTGCGTCTTTTTCAAGACATTAATAAGATGTGTCCATTTTATTTACTTATAAAATGACAGCTTTTGTTAATTTTGCAGAAAAAAACAAACAACCTTCCCTCCCTCCACACACACTGGAAAACCTATTGTTGGAATGAAATGTCCTTCAGGCATAGGTACCGGATTTTTTTCTTGACAATACCAAGACCAAAATTCCTTTTTGAAGTGCTTCTGAACTGGAAAGAATGTGTATTCTGGTTTCTGGCCCGCGCTCTAGCATAAGGGAGCTGCTTTTCCTCCACATACTCTAATGATCATAATACTTTGTTGTTGTTTTTGTTGTCACTTGATTCCTATTAATACTGTTTCATCAAGCACAGTAAAAGAAAGGTGGATAAAATTCTGGCTCATATGTGGTGAAGAGAAAGGCTGATTTTGGTGGGTCAAAATGTGTTACTGTAATAAACTCAGACAATAATAATGTGTTTTATTTTTACTACAGTGTACCGGAAGGGAAAGATAAAATTTCATCTGTAGATTCTGGTTTGGTTCTGGATGCACCTGTTCTTTGTGAAAGGCATCGTGGTGTGTGACAGCTGCGTATCTGTTTACTAGGAACTGCAGCTATTTTCTGGCTCAAGTCAGAATCTGGAAGTGCTGCAGAAAAACAGGGGAAGAGACAAACTAGATTTAGGAATCTGGTTGTTTTTCTGAGTCTGATCCTAAAGTTCTTCCTTAGTATTAAAATAAACTGTCTTCTCTGAGACTCTTTGCTATTGCAGCGTGACAAAGTGTGCAGTCTTTTTGTCATGCCACATGGAGTGTGACAGCGTGAAGGAAGATGTGGATATTATAGTATCTGAACTGGAATTAAAGCTTGTTCATAGCTTTTTTTACCAGGTCATCTGTCTGATAAAGAGCTGTTTATCCACAGCTGGAATTCTTTTCATTGTCCAATGGAAAACAGCAAATGTTAAATAAGTATGGTGATGACTTTCTTGATGAGTTTTCTGAATAACTTCAAAAGTTCAGATTTCTGTTGGTTAGCACTTCAGCAACCTGTGCAGAAAGGGACTTGTAGCCCACATGGATCACTTGATTATATGAGAACAGTTAGGTTCACCTCAAGCTGAGGTGACTGTAGCACACAGTTGTGAAACCTCAGTTGTTTTCTTTAGTTCTGCTCCCCATGCCACTGCTGATGCTGAGCTCTGAACACTTTTCTGAGCATGCAGGTAGTCTCTCCGCTCAGAGGAAGTCTTGCCCTTGTCTTTCCTGTGTTTAAAGAGCCTTGCTTTTTTTCCTGAGTAGATTTTTAACTAGGATACAGTTCTGTGCTAAAGTAGCCATATTGCATTAAGCTGCCGCCTTAAATTGTTTTCCATAAATGGGCTTACAAATGCAATACTTCCTTTGTACATTTTCTTCTTTGGCAGTTCTTTAGTAACTGTTGCTTGCTGCTCCTGCAAAAATGCTTCATGAAATCTGACAGTAGCCAGCATGAATAGCAAGGTAAATTCCTTTGTGTGAAAAGTAGAACAAGTGCTGCTGCCTACAAGTAGGAAGAAATACTTCTCTGTCCCCTGTGGGTTCTCTGATAAATATGCAGATGCGCTCCTGACAAATTCCCAGTGTTAAAGTAAGTGAATTGAGATCCTCAAGGGAATTTCAAGGTATTTCAAGGCTTTCTAGACAAGTCATTGAGATTGGAATAGGATCAGCAGATAAAATTAAGTCAATCACTACCTGCTGGATATCTCATGTAATAAAATTAACTTATATAAAATGTAAGCAAGTTTATTGTTAAAAATTGGTATATCTCACTAAATATTAATGAACACTTAGTCCTTTTGATTTTACAGGTGTATTTAAAACACTTTGGGTACTTCTAAAGTATTGTGAGGAGAATCTCTCCAAATGTGGGGACATGAAATGTTAGTCATCTACGTTTCAGCTTTTCAGTTGCTTTGTTCCAAATCTGAAAGGATTTGGATTCCATTGTTCTGCTGAAGCTTTGTGTATGCAACACCTGTTTCAGAGATGGTTTGGCTCTCAATCCTGAATACTTGCATTCAGTTACACTGCTTGGCTGGAATTTTAATTTTAGACATGTTTGAGTATTTGTTTTCCCATTTAGAGCTATGTGTGTTCCTCAGATTGTGGCAAAAATCTTGCAATGGAAAGTAGCAACAGTAGCAGTTAGGTTTGCCTATTAAGGGCAATATTTATCACTTTAGTATATTTGAAATTGGATTCTGCTTGCATACAAACAAGTAGATGTACATTTCTGTTATTTTTGAACCAAAACGTTTGTGATTTTGGTAAGTTTGTTGAAAAGTTTATTTTTGTCTGTAGCTGCTTTCTTGGACTGCCTAATGCTACTTGGACAAGATCACACTCACAGGGTTTCCTTTTGGGCCATGAATAATGCAGTTCTTATGCTAGATATCTGTATCAATGAACTTTACTTTGAACTGTTCTTAATATATCTGTCTTTTAAAGTAAACACTGCAGCTTTTAGAAAACAGATTAAGAGAATATATCTTGCTTATAGGTGCTATAAAAATGTAGTGCTCAATATATCACTCTCCATTTGAAATCCGGTAGCCAATATTTATTTATACTAACTTCTGGTTCAGTAACCTGGTGCCAAATTCATTTTTCAAATTGCTGTTAGACTTTTTTACTTTTTTTAACTTGCAAGCCCATTGCTGATTTTGTCCTGAATTTGATGTTTTTCTTATGACAAGAATACCTTTGGCAAGAATGACTGGCTACAATGATTGCCCAGATTAGTGGGGGAAACCTACTTTGCAGGTGCATGTACAAAATATGATCCATGAGTAAATAGATAATTTTGGATTTGCAACTGGCTTTATCATCCCAGTCATACTTTAATTAAAAATGGAGTTTCAGTCTCCGAGTATTCACATTGGATTTTGCTGGCAGGCATTCTTGCCCTAGTTGCTATTGTATCTTGTGAGGTTTTTTGGATATTTTGTCCTGAAAACATTGTAGTGAATATTACAGAATATAATTACTATTCACTTTAGTGATATAATTACTATTCACTTTGGTAATATAATTAAAAAGAAAAGAGAAACTTCTTCCATTTAGTTTTCATAGTTTAGTGGAAGGGATTGCATTATGTAATTATCCAATTAATCATGTGCTTTTAAAAAGTGTAAATTGAACATGATCTTCAGCAGAAAGTCAGTTACCATGAGCAGATATAACACCAGTCTAATCCAGTGGCAAAAGTCAACCTGTCTTGCACAATTGTCTCGTAGGAAACATAGCAGACATCTCTTTGTACCATATATCAAATGTTTGTCCTTGAACCTGAGCTTGCTCCCTTGTTTGTGACATATGTCAAGCAACTAGCAAAACAAGGAGAACATTCCTTCTTGCACACGCCAGCTCTTTGTCAGTGGGTATGACGTTGAGGAGGTATTTCTGATGTTTCTCAAGCAACTAAAAAAACAGAGGCAGTCAACACGGTGACTAATTAAAACTGAACATATCTTCATGTTTAGGAATTTTGGCACTCATCCTGTCTGCCTCCGAGATTTCCTTTTGTTTATTGTGATTCCCAATATGACTTAATTTCAAGGACTCAGATTCATAATACAATTCCTGCCATACTGAGGGCTTAAGTGACTAATTCTTTGGTGCATATAGCTGTCATTCTACTTTAAAAAAAAAAATGTATTTACGTTGATTAGAGGTGTCTTAAGGTGTGAAGTAGTCAATAAAGAAGTGCCAGTAGATGGTGCTCAAGAACACATGACATTGCTCTTGAACAAGGAAAGTTCTTGCTATTGTGCTGTGTAAATTGTTTACATTAGGCAGTACTTCCCACAAAGTTTTTAACAAAACATAATTTGCTTTGCACAAATAAAAAATGGTAGTAATACTGACTTAAAGAATGAAAATTCATATCATTTGAAGGCAATATTCAACCTATGTAAGAATTAATTGACAAACATTTAATGTTTAGAAAATGAAGTCTTGAAATCAATTGTCAATTTGCAAAGCATTTATATGTTTTAAAGTGGTGTAAAAAGACTTCTTTATGTATAAGCATATCAAGAGCTTATCTTTTAAAGGAATTATTCTCAAGTGATTAAAATAAGCCTCTGTCAAGGTGATGGCTTGGGGAGATAAGCTGCTAGGATTTATTGCTTGGCTGCAAAACAGAAAGATTTAAGTTATGCAAAAGTATTTTTAATTTTGTAGCTCTGGGAGTGACTGGAACTTTAGCTTTGTGTAGGAAGTTTTATTTGAGTATTTGTATACAGCAGTTAAAAGTTTTGTTGACTGTTCTGTAAACTGCAGTATTTAGTGGAACCTCCAAAAGTATGCCAATCTGTAAAAGTATAGTGAGTGACTCCACAGAATTTTCTGACTCAATCTCCACAAGAATTTGCAATTGAGATGCCTGCATCGAATGTCTAGATGTCCTAAATTGCTGTGAGCTCTGCCTCAACATGTTACTTATAGAGTTTGGAACACCAAAACAATCCTTCTTGATTATTCTAGAAAGGCTAGATAACTAACTTTTTGGAGTGAAATGTGTCCTACTTTCTATCATTGTGAAACATAAAATTGCAATTGTTTGTTATCATTAGGTAACTATTTATTATGCTGCTCACTAACTATTATCAGTCCCATTTATGGACAGCCTAAGGAGTTACAGAAGTACAATGAATGTTTATATATGCACAAATATCAAGATAGGAAAATATGTGCAATTTTGTTTTATTCTCCCAATTATTATTCCTAATTTTCTGGGCAAGTTTTCTCTTTTTTTTCTTTCTTCAGTGTGTATATAATGTGTTAATTTTAAGCCCCTTTCAGAATTTACAATTAAAAGGTACACTTCATTTTCAAGTGTAGATACATTAAAAGATGAGGAAAATAGGTAAAGTAAGGCATCCGGAGTCATAAGAATACATAGCCACAAATTTTGTGGAAAACAATGCCTTGGTTCTCTCAAATTCAAAAGCTTTTCACTGAAATCGCTCTGCACTAGGCTGTGGCTACTGAAGTATTCTAGAGATTTAGCAAGTTGAAGGAGAAATGTTACTTTCCATTAGAAAAAGAGAACTTTGTCATTTTTTCAGATCTTCTCAGTACAGTCATTAATAACTGTAATCTTGTCCCCTGGTCACAGTGACCCGGAGCAGGCTCGGACGTGCCAGGGCCTTCCATGGCACAAAGGGTCTCTCTCTTTCCCCCGCTGCAAACGCATCCCAGAGTTTGTGTCCATCTAATCTGTCTCTGCCAGGCTAACCGGACATGATTCGAGAGGACTTTATCTTCTCCCGTGTGCCAGTGTTTTAGAAGCTCTGATACCTCCTTCTAGAGCATTACTGCTGGATAGAAATAAAGCTGGTGTTGGTGTGGTCAAAAAAAAAAAAGCATTTCTTTAACACTAGAAGGAAAAATGTAGATAAAAATCTAAAACCAATTTTTGTCTCCTAAGCAGATAGCTTTAGAATAAAAATATATTTCAGAAATTTCCAATGTGAACCTATTCCTTTTAATCATTAATTCTCTGCTCCTTCCGCTGTGCTTTAATCACTGCAGTATGGCATGAGTAACGACCTTTTGTGTTCTACTGTGCTTTATGTAGAATGCCAGCACCTGCACCCTAAGTTTTGGAGCCTTATATAAGGACTGTTTCTAAAGTATTCAACAGATGATTTGGTGAGAGGTGAAAGGTGCCACTGATCTTTTGCATAGAAATGTACATCAGTGCCACTCTTTTTCGTCTTTTGCCATGCTTTAAGTTTCTTGATATTAAAGATGTTACTTTAAATGCCTTTCTATATATATGAGAAAAAAAAAGAGAAATTACCTCTGCAAATAGGTCAGCTAAGTTGTTTCATTGTAAATAAGGACTATAATTCTTGATGTAAGTACCACTTTCTAAGCAAGCTACAAATCAATTTCTTTGAGAAGTAAAGAGGCCACAACCCCCTGCCTTTCAACAAGCAAGGATTCACAGACATTTTTAGGATGTGGGATAGTCACCTGCTGGGTAGGCCGAGAGCCCATCTGGATCTTCCTATCGGCTCCTGCAGTTCTTTCTCAGCTTTCCATAGATAAAATGTTGGCTTTATTGAAGTCGATGGGCATTGTGCCATTCATTTCAGCAGGTCCAGGATTTCAGCTTGTAAAGCCATAATTCATTTTGGGACATAAATCTTTTCCAGACAGTACCATGGCAAGGTTGAAGTATTGTTCTGTTTCCATAATGTTTGATGTGAGCTTTTCATTCTAGTTTACAAGATCTAGGAAACAGTAGCTTTGAGAACATGTGTGGTCGAGCCAAACATCTGTCTCCATAACACTATTAAAAACCTATTTGATTTGTGTGTTTTAGTTTAGAAAAATATGCACCCCTTTTAATCAGGATTGGGCACTGAACTGACTTGAACTGTCAGCAAGGTTTGCAAATATTTGGAGGTCAGTTCATTAACTTCCATATTTCATTTTGATGTGATGTTTCCTGTATCAGCCCGAAGGCAGAGGCTCTGATATATTACACGAAACATGGCTTCCGTGCTGTCCTTGACCTCAGGAGGAAAGGCTTCCAAAGGATATGGTTCTTGGTAATGGTGTCTGGAGAGAGGAGGTTTATGGAACATATTTTCAGAATACATCAGCACCTCCACTTCCAGATACTGATCATCTAAACCAAATCTCTGCACCTCTCAGGACTTTTCTACCACCTTTCGGTTTTAACTTTAATGCTTTCCAGAGCCTGTGCAGGATTTTAGTCTGAACTTAAAATACTGTTTCTTTTCAACTGTGTCTCAGAGTAGCAACATATAAGAAAATAATCTAAGAAGACTGACATTAAAAAAAAAAAAAAATTATCTGTTGTTCCTCAGCATCTGTCACATGTCCTATGCCTGAGGTGATTCGTTCAGGTCTTAAAGGTGCTGATGAGGTTGACTTCTCATTCCTGATTTTGAGTTGCAAATGTTTGGATTTGGCTTTTACTGGCAATGGCTCCAACAAGGATAGGTGGGCACAGAGCTTGTAAGTTCTTCAGAGTTCTTTGGGGCCAAGAGCCTTTTTTTTTTTTTGACTGGCTTTGTGAGAAATATTTAAAGCACATTGGGAGGCAGGAGGAGAAGTGAGCAGTAGTCTAGAGGCACAACAACCAGTACAAAGCTGTTTCTCTTAGAGGATAGCTGATATGAACTTTATAGAACCATAACTGATGTCATCACCCCTGACCCTCCTTTCAGTTATGTTTGCCATTCTGCTAATTACTCACTTTCTTGAAAAATATTCCAGAAAAGTGGGCAGTTATATTTTACTGACCTTTATACAGTTTCAACTAGTAAATTGCATTGACTCTTTTTCTTAGCATCACTTTTAAAATATCTAGTCTGAAACTGACTGAAAAGGCCAACAACTTGACAATTGATGGACAGGTTTTGTGCAGCAGGAAAGAACTTTAAACATATCAGTGATTCAAGCCATGAAGCTTTATTTTTGATTGGAAAGAATGACCACTTACTGTTGCTTAGTGAATGGAGGCATGTGGAGGCAATGAGAATCTTTATAAAGATTTTCCGTGCATGTACAAAGAAAGCTGCTAACTTTTCTACTGCTCTCTTTGATGAAAGTCTCTAGGTTTTTAACTGGTGGTTATTGTCCAGATACTTGCTTTTCCTTAAATTGGTGGAGTTCCCACCAATTGCATCACATTATCGCAGGTGAAATTTGAATAAGGAATCACGTAGTTGGAAGACATCAGTGCCTACAAAATGAACCTCAGAACAAATCTTTGAAAAACATGGTTACAGCTCCATTTCCCTGAGGGATTAGCTACTCAGAAACAAGCAACTGGAGAAAACATCAGTCCTGAAGTTTATTATTCCTGTAGCCTTTTCAGCTCACAAGCCAAATACAAATACAGGCATAATAAAGACTCATGATCATCAGTTAAAATTGTCACTTGTTATTCTCAAAAAGAGATTTTTTTAAAAAAAGATCAATTTGTAAGAACTGAACATCAAACAAGAGTCTTTCAGACAACCTTCTGCTGTGCATTTACTGCTATGACTGCTGTGCTGCCGGCTTTCGGGCTCCATTCTTCTGATTAGATTGTCTGCTCCTGCTCTTTGGGATTCTGCTGCTATTTCATCTTGGTCTTCTTTCAGTCTTACCAGTTCACAGAGTGTCACTTCAGTTGCTAGGTGCTTGCAAAATCAATAACCATATTGTACGTGATAATGCTGATGTGTGTTATTACACCTGACACCAGTACTGTCCTGCTGAAAATAACTAGGTGGAGTTAAGATATTAGAACTATGCTCTGGTCCCTTGCTGGTATTTTCTGGGAAGGAGTACTGACCCTTTGACAAGAAGAATGAATTTGTTGATCAAAAGATTTATTAATAGACTTTTCTGCAAAAAGCACTTAAGAGTTAAATGTAGTTTTAATATAACTGGTGTGGGTTTTTTTCACTGGTAAGTAGGATCTGTAGAAGGGTCCTACTATATATTAACTATTTTTCATGTCCACTTCCTTACTGTCCTCTGTAGAGTTACTGGAAGAGGCAGCACGGGAAGAATTTTGAATCTTACACAAAATGTCTAGTGGTGCCCTTCACTTCATACGTACTCTCCTTTGCAGCCGTTAAGAATTTTTTTTTTGAGTTTCCTACACACCAGTAGTTGTAGGCTGCTCTTCTGAACACAGGCCTAGCCCGTGACCTTTGGAATCAGTCGTGCTCCACATGCTGACGTTGCTGCTGGGGCAGCTCTTAAAAATCTAACATCCCCATGCTCTGAATTAGAGCTATTAGGGGAGCTAAAAGGAAGTCAATTGAGAGACTTATTTTACATAAACCGAACATTCTCTAGATGGGACCTGGAAACTGCAGGGAATTGCAATAGTTATGAGAATGGTTTTCTCACAGGAATTAGGCTAAAGATGTTTATAAGGTTTTCATGTGTTATGACATTTTTATTCCATGACCAAACTATTTTTGCTGAAAATATTTAGACCCACATACAGATAAGTAATAAATTACATTCCTCTTGGAATGTGTGTTTGTGTGATTTCAGCATTATCTTGAGTTTATTCTAGAAAAACAGAGAACAGATGGTAATTTGTTTGTAGCATGCTAATAAAGGCATATATGGAAAAAATACTGAAAGTGAATATTTTAGGCAAAACAATTTGTATATCATGTCCAGTTAAAAAATGCCAAATTCTTATACACAAGATATAGTAAGATATTTACTTCCTGAGTGAATGTCATACTAGCTCATACTCACTACTCGCTTAGAGTTCTGGTCTATATAACAATATCCAGAAATTGTTATATATAATATGGCAGTTTAGGCACCATCCAACTTATGATCTCAATCCAATTTCTTCTGGTGTTTCTGTGCTCAACAAATATTCAATGTATCTGAACTAATTTGGTGTTCCTGCTGATGTGACAGCAGAGGATGGATTTTTCAAAGAATGTAGATTAGTGGGGACCTGGCTAAAATAGAGGATGTGTGTATCCTGATATATACAGCCTGAATATATAAATATATATCAAAGGGAGTTGTGCCGCTGACAACATGTAGGGCGTTTCTGTACTGCAGGGAAAGAAGAAACCGGCCAATTTCCTTCCTTTGCCATGCTGTTTTCTGACTGTAAATGTCACCGCATAGGCACATTACATTATCTTTGAAAATGCCTAACTTCTGTCAAGGCAACTTGTATCAAACCTTGCGTTCCTCTTGATAATTGAGATCTTTCCATTTGTTCCCTTTCAATAACATTATTACATAAGTTTTATAAAATGTGTAGATATTCACCAAAAATTCCTCGAACAGATTGATTATTTATGTATGAGCAAACACTGCAGTATCCTGCTCCAGGTGGATCTCTGTAACTTAGTGTCCTAGTGCTAGTTTAAGAGAAAACACCATTTTTCTCTTAATTTTTGATGAACTGATAGCTGGAGTGTTAGAAACTTTTAGAAAATATTATGACCAAGAGAAAATATTTGTTTTTATCCCTGTGTTACCGCTGAAAAAATGGTGAGCTTTTTTATTTTTTTATCTGTTTGTTTTTAGGATGATAAAGTTATCAAAACTTGAAATTGTCCTGGAGTAATTCAGAGTGCTGCCACTATCTATCTATAGGGTAGAAGCAGGTCTTTTTCTTATGCAGACTCCAGAGAGGGCACACCTGACCTGCTTGCACAAGGGTGATGATGAATCCCTTCCCTGCCGGGCTTTCAGACATAACTATCCTAGTCCTTGCCTGAACGGGGACTGCGAGGAGTGCAAGACCTCCCTCTACTGAACATGGAGTGAGAACAGTCTAACACTGGGATTTAATTTTTTTGCCTGTCAAAAAAAAATCTTGTCATAAGAAAAAAGAGTGACTTCTGCTTGGGTGTGAAACTTGCCTGTGTCAGTCTGAAGCAGCAGAGCCTCAGCCGTGTGTCTGTGTTTTGGTCTGACTTGGTAAGGAAGCCTCAGCCTGTTGCACAAAGCTCCTCTGTGCCCAGGTTGAGTAACAGCTATATGATACTCCCAGACATACCTTTCCTAGCCACATGACATATTGCCATTCCAAGTACTGAAAGACTGTATATTTCTCTTTCCTGTTATTATAAATTCCATGCAAAAACTAAACTTCAGAAGTACAGTGAGGTATTTGCCAGAGACTTGAACCTAAAAGGGAACATTTCTCTGGGCCTTCTTGTAGCAACCTGGACCTCTCCATGCACTCACATGGCCCTCATAGCATGTGTGGAGACCTGCACTCAAATGGGGATACAAGAAAGGGAAACTTCTTATGCTGTAAGAGGCAGTGACCTGAGGTGGCTGCTGTAAATCAACAAGAATATGAAAAAGATTTGGGGTGTAGGAGCTGTGTAGGAGAGTAAGGGAGAAAGGAACATGATGGATGAAAGACAGTAGGGACAATGTGAGAAGAGCAAGGGAAGAAAAGCGCAAAATTAGAGCTAGGACCAGTGGGCCCAGAACAAGAGACATCAGGGAGAGAAGTAAAGGTAAGAAGGGGTGTGAAATGTGTTGGAGAATTTCTTTTAGGATTTCTGTTTAGGGCAAGCAAGTAGAACTACTTCTTCCAAAACATCTAATTTGTGTCTGACTCTGAAGGTGCTCCCTTGTGACTTCCAAAGGAAGTAAGATTAGCTTAAATTACCATGGTTTATCTACCTTTGACTTTTCAGTGGAAAAGATGATGAATGTCAAACATTGGCTTTAACTGTGTAGTGCTGAATCGCAACTGAGAACAGCTAGGAAGATGCTCCTTTCTGCCTCTCTGCCATTAGCTGCCTCTCTGTTGTCCTCTCTCAGCTAAATGGCTTAATTTGGACAAGATAAGGGTAGATGAGGAGATTTGCTGGACTGAAGCCCTGAGTTTATTGTAGCGTGGACGTAAGTTTTGCAAATTCCTTGCCTCTGAGCATACACTTGTCAAGCCTGTGCTGACCACTCTGTGTAGCTGTATGAAGGACCTAAAACTCCTCGTGCAGCTTTTTCTTGTGCATGGCAGCATTTCCATGGAAAGCTTTTCTTTATTAACGGGAGTTGAATCTAGAATATGTATAGAAGAGGAGCAACAGACAATGACTGTAACTGATGGAGTGTCTTGCTTCCTTTTTGGCTGGAAAAAATTACATATGTTTTGCTGCAGCTGCAGATTTAGTGATTCTAGGGTTGTGCGAAGGATCAGTGTACACAGAGTTCTGTCCCACGTCTGAAACAAGGTAACTGAAAATAACATTTTTGTTGTCATTTCTAGCAGAATCTTTCCTAATGTGGTATGTGTAACCTTTTCTGTAAGGATACAACATTTCAAGATGATGGTTTCTACTAAACCCATCATCATAACTGACCCAAACTCTGTAGGAAAAGGAGAGGATGAGGGTGGGGATCATGATCTAAAACTAAAACTATGGTCACATTTTGTAAATGGCATCTTACTAAATAAGGCCTGACTGACTGCACTTTGAAATGTTGATGCTGGGATTTTAAAACTGCCTTCTGCTTTTGTGGCTGGGATTTTTTCCTTTTACGCTTATGTCCTGACTCGTAATTACACTACCTTGCTTTAGACTGTCACTTCAACATTGTTATCAAAAAGATAAATTCACATGGCAGGTGTAGCATGTTCCAGTATCTTTCATAACTGGCTGTAGATGTAGTAAGCAGATTGCAGCTCAAAGCTCTGAATTTGTATAAATATGGATAATTCCATATTTATGTCCAAAGACAAAGTTTGTGTTATATGTGGCCCTTTACAAGCTGCACTGGTTTCTGCAAAGAGCTCTGTGAGGATCAAATTGCCATCACTTCAGGGCTTGATACGGGGATGGTGAAGCTTATTGAAGAGCTGATTAAAGGCATGTAGGCACTGCTGCTGCTACCACAAGTCTACAGAGTTTTTCCAAATTACAATTCCAGACATATTTTGGTTTCTTCTGAGCAAAAGCAAAGGACGCTATAGGAAACTATAGGCTAAGAAGAGAAGGAAATAGGATGTGTTTCTTCATTTGAGTTAAGTCATGCTAACTTGCAATAATATATTGAGCATCACTGGAAAAAGACCACTAAAATGTCAAACCAAAACACACAAGACTGTATCAGATACAGGCCACCCACTCTCAATATGGGTTTCAGATTCCAGTCGCCTAACTCTACAGATGACTGACAAATTCTCCCAACCAATTTCTGTTTTCTACATGGCCAGGTCATCTTATTTTCTTAGTGTCAGCTTAAATATGACTAAATATTATTAATAGTGTATTTAATCACAGTACTCTGGAAGATTTTTCTCCAATTCTGCTACTGATAATTGGAGTGAAAGTGGGGCAAGATTTTAGCAGATGGAGGAAGCAAAGAATTGGCAACTTTGTTAAAGGATTTTAATTCCATTTGCTGCATAAGTTAGAGCAAGACTTTTAAAAAAAAAAAAAAAAAAAAAAAAAAAAAAAACCAAACAAACAAACAAAAAAAACCTTATAGAAAAGTAATGTTATTAAAACTAAAATCACAGTTCTGCTTATTCAGTGTGGAAGGATCTGATAGGTGAAGGGAGATGAGAATGGTAAACTAGAAAATGTCAGGAAAAGAAATAGGAAAAGAGAATAAGCAGATTTGGTAAAGCATTTTTTTCTTTTCTCGGTATAGCTATATGGTGTTAGAGGGCTGGTTTGTGGTGGAGGATGTATATTGCAGCTGCCATTAGTTCGGAGAGGCTATCCAGAACAGAAGTGTGATACTGGGAAGTACAATAAAACATTAAAAAGGATCCTATTCTTTGCATGTGAATTTGGATTTTATTTCTGAAATTCTGGTCAGTGAAATATGACCCTGGAATATGGGTCATATTTCATGAAATATGAAATTTTCTCTCTGGGTCTGCTGTTACGCTAGAGAAATTAAAATGACTTTTATTTAAGAGGCTGCTGCATGCTAGGACATTGAATGTCTGGTCCACGGGTTAGAACATTAGCTCCTACTATTGGAAAGCATCATTTACGGCTCCTGAAGTGAATTCTTTTGCCTGAGTGTGTATTTCAGGTTTTAGTGATAATACTGGAACATGTGGCTGAAAAGGAAGATGATAATGAGCATTACACCATTTTTGAAACAGAGAGGCAGCCAGCACAGTGTCTGCAAATCCAAATACAAATGCTTTATGAATAACTTTGTTAAGAGCAATGCTTCTAAAGGTGCAGCCTGATGTTTGAAATTTAACCAAAAAAGAAGAGGAAATTGTAAACTGCTTACATGTTTTAACCAGTGTCCTATTCCAAATTGAGAGAGGAATGAAAGGTGAGGGTGAAAGACTGAAGAAATGAAAAGCTTTAGAGTAAAAAGTGATAAAATATGGATGAGAAAATATAAATGAGATGCAAGTGGAAGGGGAAAAATCAAGGCAAGGATAAGAGTGATGACATACTCTGATTTAAGATGGACATTAATTTTCTGTGATATTTAGTAGACAGGATTTTTTCTTTGGAAGAATTATTCAAATCAGAAAGGATTGAAACAAGTCTTTGTTGGGTTAAATAAGAACAATTTATAATCTCACCACCACGGTAACATCAGAGCTGTTTCAGAGATGAGAAATGCATCAATCATTAAGGCTTCTAACTAGAGCAAGGGTTCTCCTTCTTTCGCAGTACAATGAATGAATGTTGGCCCCAATCTTGTAAATGAGACTCTATAGGGAAGCAAATTGGAACAGAAGTTTAAGTTTTCAGATTTCTGCAATTGTTCTTTTGAAACTTATTATATTTTGCCAGGGATTTTCTGGATGAAATACTACTTTTCTTTTCCAGGAAAAATATTTTTCAAACATCATATTTTGAAACACAATTTTTCAGATAGTGTTCTGAATATATAAAGTTACTATCATATCAGTGTACATTTGGTTCCTATTTTAATATTTTCTTCCTTGACCCTAGGGGACAGAAGGATTAATTGGAGAAGAAGAGAGAAAGACTGTGAGCATGAGTATGGTGCATATGTAAAACCGACTTTTTGAAGCAGGACTTTGTGGCAAAAAATGTAGATGCTCTGACAAATTGTATAAGGCCAAGATTTCTACACATACTTGAGCTCTTCTGTGGCTGACATATATCCATGATTAAGATGGCAATGACAGTCGTGTGTTTGAAAAGCATTTGGACAGACCGGCAATATGGGTGAGAGCTGAAAAAATCTGGGTTGTTGGCTAAGGATTGGGCAGAAGGACAGTCTGACACTCCTGCTTCTTTCTTACTGATTGTGTTTAAGTTTTATTTTCCCTAGCATTAGACCCTTTTTGATCTCAAAAGCCACCTCACCTCTTGGCTCTGCCACCTCTCATCCCTTCACTGTCGTCACTTCCCCATCGGGGTGGTATCTAATCACACAGTGGGTATGAGCGAAAGAATCAGGACCACCTTGTGCTCCACATTTTCAAAAACACCCCAATTAATCTTTTTCTGCCTCCTCTGAAATACCTAAATCAAATCTCTAGAGAAAAAAAGTGTCCTTTATTTCTAATTTCTAATAGAATCCTGAACTACACTTTCTATTTCTAGAATTTCCAGCTCATTTTCTTAACTTTAAAAAAAGGGGATAAATAATGCAACATGTATTTAGAAAATCTTTACAAAAGCACTTCACTCCCAGCTGCTGAACTAGCAAGCATAGTAATGTTTATAAAAGCCAACTTCATATGATTTTTTTTAATTTAGAATGTCTGTTGTGAAAGTCTATCAAAGTGTGGGGAAAATGAGACATTGAACACTGGTGTATTTCCTTAGGGGAAAATGAAGAATATAAATCAGGTATTTGGATTTCTTGAATATTCAGATAGTTATGTGATAGAATATTGAAAAGCAGCAAGGAATAGGTTTAATAGAGTATATTTAAGTTAGTATACTAAGCACGTTCATTAAAAACTTTAAAAACAGGCCTAATATCTTCATATTTAAGTAGAGCTGTATTAAATGTGAAGCTGTAGAGCTTAACATAGAAGTAGAACTGTACCTGCATTCTCCAGGTTTACACCAGACTGAATGATGAGAGAGAGATTCTTTGTATCTTCTCCTGAAGAAAAACTATTTCTTTTGTGCTGAAGTAGTAGAGGTGTAATAACCACAATAGGTTGGGTGAAGAAATTATTTATGGCTTTAACCCAAGGACCTGAAGTTGCAGCATTGTTAGATTACACTGGGAAATAAAAGACCAATTTGGCTAAAGCCTGTTAGCAAACATCAGACGTTGGCCTTGCCAAGGAATGCACAACAATAATCAATGGCTTCTGCTGTGTCACCTGGAACAATTCAGAGGGACTGTGCAGCTCACGCCAGTCAATGCATGTGCACATATACAGATCCTCTCAGAGCATCTCCGTGGTGCACATGCAGTAGTTCTAGTTCATCTGATATCAGATCAATAGCCCGGACTGTAGGCCCTTCTCCAAAATTATAGAAACAAAGTTCAGAAGTTCAGTTGGTATTTTAACCTCAGAAAACATCATTTTGGAATAGCTGGTAAAATAAAAATTGCTAGGAAAGCTGTTATAACTAGCGAAGTGTAGGTGCAAAAAGAAACTTTACATTTTCAGAAGAATCTGCACTCTTCTGGGGCTTATGCTGTTTCTGCAGTTCCCTCTCCCAGTTGTTCCTTACCGCTCGATCAGTTTAGGTGCTACAGCCTAGGTGCTCTGGGCACAGAGCTCTCTGCTGCTGTACTTGCTACAGGTGCAATAGTCTATATAGGCTGAGTGAAAAAGTTATTTTTTACTTCTGCCAAAAGACTTGAGGGACAGAAATGGCTCATGTGAAGATTTAGTGGTGCATTAAACATGTCAACAAATCATATCCTTACTAACTCAGACTGGAGCATGAAAACAAGTGGATATGTGATGTTTCTTATTTCTGATTGGCATAAGTATAAAGTGGCATCTTAATATATTGATTTATTTTTCCAAAATACAGGAATGTTTTCACATAGGATAGACCCTGAACAATCTCCCTTTTGGAGATGAAAGAGCCTGTACTGTGATAAGACACATCTGCAAATTAACTCTGGAAAACTGATTTTCACTCCTAGAATCTTTATGCTGAGCAAAAAGATTTTTTTGTCAGGAAAAAGCGTGACCTCACCCAGGATTGCTCAGCAGTCTATTATGACCATCACAGCACTGACTAAATGGAGTTGACATAAAGTTTGAATAGTAGTTAAAATGCTGCAGTTGAATAGCCAACTTGGGAATTGAAATTTAAAGTCTGAAGTATTTCTAGCTGGACACCATGGTGTTCTACAACTGGAAAGAAAAAAAAAAAACTAACTTTGAGTTGCTTGCCTCTGAAGTGGGAGAACAAGGTCCTGGGGTGTACAGCATTTAGCACACATCATTGGTGTGTTCTATTCATCTTCTCATGTTCCCCATTTCCTTTTGTAACCATCCATACACTTGCTTTTTGTTTTATTAATGCTGGATATTCCCAGATTCAAATCATTCTGCAAGAGAAGTGTTTACTTGACCCAGCTCCATAAGAAAACAAGTCAATTTAAGCAACAAGTCTCTAGATAGAGATTAAACGTAGGTAAAACTTAATATACGGATATCTATATACATATACAAATACTGTTCACATTGCCTTGTTTACTGCAGTGTCTTACAACAAAAAAAGAAGAAGAAAATCTATTTAAAAACTTAATATGGGACACAGGAAGATGCGAAAAAAAAATATATATAGACACAAGCAGATGACAAAAAAAGGAAAGAAGATGGGTATTTTCATAGTCCAAATTTATAGGATAAGTCTTAGGAAGGCAGATAAAGAAAAAAAATTTCTTTTAAAAGTGTGAGGTTGTCTGTTACAGAGTAGAGAAGATAAGGTATTCTTAACATATGCTTAACTGTATAATTTTTTGCAACAGGAATAAAAGAACCTCAGATGCTACGTAGAGAGATTATGTGAGCAAAGTAGCTAAATTAATGAACTGAGGAAAAGCAGGTTGATTAATCTCTAGCTGTTATGACTGTGGTGAGGATTTGATAACCAGCCAAAAAAAGCACTCATAGTGGGGAGCTCCTGTTAAACTTTCTAGCTGGGAGAAGATGTTGAGGTGCGATTTTAATTAGGATCAAGAGTGAGAGCAGAAAATAGCTTTCACATTTTAAAAATGATGAATATGGAACATTTTCCATATTAGGGTCAGAATCATACTGCATTCATTAAAGTTTATCCATTTTGCTGTGTGTTTTTTTATCTTGTGAATACCTTCCTTTTTGAATATTCATTCAAGTATTATTTTAAACTTAGTCAAGGAAAGAGCAGTGTTTGGAAAGCAACTGAGCAGGAAGAACTTGCCTTCAAGTGACCAGGGAAATCAAGTTAATCTGAGTTTAGTGTTTTGAAAGACTACTTCTGGAGGAGAAGCCGTAGACATAAATAAATAGGCATAGCTTGAATATAACCAAGACACCTAAAGAATGTGGGGGGGGGGGGGGGGGGAAGTATATAGCTTTTTTAGGGATCAGTTTGTGAATGTCAAGTCCTCCATTTACCCTTTGGTTATATTAAATTAGTATATCTATGAAATATGGTTATAGTGCGGACCTATATACAGTGCAATGCTATACAGTAACCATTATGCTTTGGCTACAATTTAACTTCTCTGACCTAAGCAGCCCCGATGTAAATCTTTTCAGCAGCTTGCTCTGCTTTGGCTGCCTGGGAATTCTGCGGGGCCTCCTCACTGCTCCCTTTGTCCTCTTAGCCCAAGGAAAGCTGCAGCGACGCTGACATCGGGCACTTAGGAAAACATCTGCATGTGCATTTGCCTCTCTGGGCTCAGCTCGACTAATGAACTGGCTGCTTCCATGTAAATCAAGTCAGCCCCAAACAGTTAATGCTTTCATCAGGTGGGCCCTGCTCTGGAGGCTCTTTGAAGGTGGGGCCTCGTGCAGGCAGTGGCTGAGAGCTGCCCGTATAAACAGCCCATCTCAAAGATGTTGTTCTGCTTTGCAGACAGGCGTGCAGTTGTTGGGAGGAAGCGTGCCACTGTGCCAGCTCCGCCAGCCACACCAATTCCCTTTGAATCTGGGAAGGGGGGAGAAAGAAAACACCCAGCACGAATCGCACGAGTGGTTTGGAGACATTAGCCAAACAGAAAGCATGAAAAGCTGAGATCACATCTGGGATTTATCACTGTGTTTTGATAAACCTTTGGGCTTAGCCACCACTCTGTCCTGTGCTAGGGATTCAGTGAAATTGCAGCACACGTGTTCTCAATGGAGTTCATCAGATCAGCTTTATCCTTGAGTGTCTGAGGTAATTACCTGCACAGGCAAGTGAGGAGTTCAGAGAAAGGTGAATTATTTTTTCTTGTCAGGAAAGTTAGGCTTGAGAAGCATTAAAAGGGAGTGCTACTGTGATTAGAAGAGTGGTAATTATTAATTTGAATCCTATTTTAAGGCAACTTCTCATTCTTCTTTCAGAGTAATAAATCTAGTTTGCCTTATGTCAAATTGATGTGCTAATATATTGCCAGTGAAGAAGTCCAAGAAAAATGTGCTTTTAAAATTATCTACTTCTTGGCTGGATGTCCAGGGATCCTCTTCAACACATGGGATGAGTTAGGTGGCTAAGTATGGGAAGCCAGTTCAACTGTCCACTTGGAGAAGCCAAGCAGAGCGATGCAATTACTGTTTTTTTAAAGTCATTCTTGTGTTATTAGATATTATGTTATTTAAGCAAAATATGATAGCTTTGACTTGAGAACTCCAAAGAGCTGTATACCTAGAATGTTCTGAAAGTGGGAGCCTTTCCTAGAGGTCTAGGCAAGCTGAGTTCATATCCCTTTTTAATCTAGGCCGAGAAATAGCATTAAAAGTCCTTAATTAAGCATTAAACTGTCTCCTACAGTGTCTCCGAAGATTGACTGTGGGGCAATGTGGAGTTCAAGCTTGCCTCCCTTGCCTGTGGTTTTGTTCTGTTTCAAATTCTCTTTTGGGAGAATGCTGGCTGGATCGAGGTATTTGTGCAAGGTTAGTTTAGCATATCTCATAGGTACATTCTACAGTGATCTTACCATCAACTGCCTATGGCTAATTTTGCTCAAAGATACAGAATAAACATAGGTTGAGGACTAGCAATTAAAAGGCTGTGAAAGTATGAATTGCAGAAGGTAGCAATATTGTGTAAGGATTGTGTTATTCTCTACCTGTCCCGTACTTTCCAAGGCCACTGGTAGGACAGATGGCTAGATGGACCTTCAGTCTGACTGGCTGTGGTTGTTCAGTGTTCCTGTCACCGCTCTGGGGTTGTTGTTTATGCCAGTTCATGGCACTAAGGGAATGGAAAAGGTAGGTTTCTATGGAATTATGCAGCATCTGGGACAGACCCTAGGGACTGCAGTGGCACTTCAATGTGAATGTGAGCTCCCAATCCGAAAATAGAGGCTATGAGTCTAAGCCCCTCTCTGGATCTAGTTCTGGACTCATACCTCTCTTGGATTCAGAAGTGATGCTTTATATGTTCCTGCTTAACACAGTTGTAACTTCTGCTCTTACAGTGATGTAGTGTCTGCCACAGTATATTTTACTGATGTATTTAACAAAATTACCAAGTATATTAACCAAAGTTATCTGTTTTGGTAAGAATAGTGCGACATGTTCTGTATTTACAGTTTTGTTTCTACACCTATTTCTTAATATACTATTTCTTGTTTCTGAAAGTAAAAGAGCTTTTATGATTAAATCAGAAAGATGCCAGGCTAACACATATTTTGAAATAAGTGAAAAATAGCATGTGTAAACATAGGCTCTTTGTAACTTCAGATGCTATAATATCAGATGTCACGTGTGTATCTGGCAACTGGCATGGGCAAGTGACAGAGTACAAAGAGATGTTAAGTTAGTCTGTATGGGGTTCCTAAGGACAGAGGATATATTTTATTTAAAGAAAGTAACATTGTACCTCATGCCAAGCTGAGGTAATTTCCTTCCCCTTTCTATACTTCCTAGGTTTCCAGGTTTATAATTTTTTATGGTGTTTGCCAGAGCTCACCTGAAGAAAGCATTACTCAAGTAAAGTCTAAAGGAAATATTTTTGTTCAGAATCCAGACCCATAAAGAATAACTACTGTATGTTTAACAAAAAAAAAGTCGTGTAACTTTACTACTAATTACACACACAAGCCAAATAACTAGGCCACTGTTGCTGCATTGAATAGAAAATTCACACATTGCAACACAGTGGGGTTGCTTTCTGTATCACTAAGCTAATTAAGGGATTTCTTTCCATGTGAAGTTGTTTGTCTTTCTTGGATGCCGAAGTCGTGGTGTGGAATGGAACATACACAATCCCATTAACTGTAAGAGTTATTTTCAGTGTCTGTTTCAGTCAGTCACTCAAGAACTCAGCTATTTCTTGTTAAGAATAAAAGGGCTTTAGTTTAATTGAATGTATTTAAAATGCTTAATTCAGTGGTTCCAGAAGAATCATTGGCAACATTAACAAATGTTTTCAAATCCTAAAGACCCAAGATTTGTCCTCCATGGGCTGGAGTCACCAGGGCGTGTACGTGTGTAAATATAACAGTAAGGTGACTCTTTTGGTCACAGAACAGTCATGCAGCTACTGGTTAAACCTGCAGAAGTTTCCCTCAGCCCATAGATTTCCTGAAATTTGAAGAAGTTTTCTGCTCCTCTCTGAAAGACACAAGACACAAATGGAGAAATGAGAAAGTTTCTCTTAAGCTTTTCAGTGTTTCTGTGCTCCATTATGCAAGTATAGCTTACCTATCTTTATTTCACAGGCTTGCATGAATATTGGGCTTTAGATCAGCAGAATAAGCATTATGATTTTGTTGCAGAATCCTCCCAGCAGTTCCTACTAATTTCATCCAAGAAAATTACTTTTGCATGCAGAAATATTGATTATGCTCAGAAAGGATAGTCAGTGCATCAGGAAAATCCATGCATTTATGAGATAATCTGTGATGAAATAGAGAAATATGTTTTTTTATTTTATTAGATGTTTAGTTCTTGAAAATTTATGAGCATATTTTTAAATTAATAGTATTAATTTAATAGTAAAACTATTGCTGTAACTGTGATGGTCTGTTGATAGAAATGAGTCTTTCTTTGTAGTGAGAAGTCATGACTTCCAGACATGCATGACAAGTCATGCTGCCAGAAAAAGTAGCAAAAACCTTTGTTTATATATATATATATATTTTTTTTTTTCTGGACAT
Source organism: Nothoprocta perdicaria (assembly GCF_003342845.1). Lineage (NCBI taxonomy): Eukaryota > Metazoa > Chordata > Aves > Tinamiformes > Tinamidae > Nothoprocta > Nothoprocta perdicaria. Next base: position 772,461 of record NW_020456087.1, on the reverse strand, counting down.
ACCCGTTCCCCATCATCTCATGTTACAAATCTTAATAAGGAAAATATGGAAAGTATCAGAAGGCAGCTGAAGGATGCAAGATTTTTTCTCATGTTCTCTGATCTGTGGTAAAAATTTTTGAAGTATGGTTTGTTAGAGTTGGCAAAAGATGGCGCCTCATTTGTTCTGTTTATTTCAGCAATTTTTCCAAGATTTGGCTTACATGAAACTTCAGATTATCTTGCAGATTTAGTGTTGCAGCATGGTTTAGCCTGGCTGTACTGCTTTTGTGATGATTTTTGCTAGTTGGGTATCTTGAACTGAACTGCTATGAAATTCAATATATTTCACACTCTTAACAAAATGGGGGGAGATACAAAATATGTAAAAAGCATATGATTATTGGGTAGCTGATTCTCTTAAATCCTTGACTTCACCAAAGCTTTTTTCTTTATTTAAGTCAAATTCTGCTTTGAACCCTTTCCAGTAAAAGTTCTAGTCAGTGACATGTGGCAAGGTCAGCAATAGAAGACACCACGTGGTCCTCAGGGACCAGAGCTTGGACTCAAATTTTTCCTTGAGTGAAGAAGACTTTAAATTCTTCTGATATTTTTGCCATACAAGTGTTAAAGAGTCAGGAGCTCATGAGAATGTGAAGCTTCTACCCTCCTGGTCCCGGTCAAACAGCATCATGGAAATGATCATTTTTAGTGGAAATGAGCTCTCAGTGTTGCTTCAGATGACTGTAATTGTAGAAAGGATCTTCTTCATTGTCTCAGGAGAGATCAAAGACCAGCAGTCAAATATAAAAAGTTTGCTTACCAAAACTTGACTTTTGTATTTGGGGAGGTAGGATCTGCAGACAGAAATGGTTTATTATTATGAGTTAGCAGCTGTTAATGTTGCTTGTGTGGAAGAGGTAGGAAGGGAAAAGTGCTGGAGGGTTCAGTGAACTCCCCAATATTCTTGCTAAGTCTGATTCAGTGTTTGCTTTTGCTGAAGATTAAGATGTTGGGTTGTTTTTTTTGTTTTTTGGGTTTTTTTTTTTTTTTTTGGCCTAACATACTAAATTTGTATGATATGTAGAATATATTTAGTTTTAAAAATAATTACTTCACACCTTTTAAAAAATAAATAAAATAAAAACTTTACTTTGGCATCACTGAAACCATGCCTTCCCAAAGGGCATGGTGACAACACTCCCACTTATTTTGTTGCCTGGAATAAGACTTTTTCTCCTTGACATGTTTGCTCAAAATTGTATTTTGCTTTGATACTGGAGTCTTCCTTTAATATAGAAATCAAATAACTACTGTGTAAGTTAAGTATTTTCAAAGCAGTCCTGGAAAAAGAGAAGAGTGGGATATTTTATATAGGTCAAGAATTAGTTGCTAAACGTACTGCAAACAGATTCTGTTTATTACCAAATGAATAAGTTTCCTTATGACACATTTTCTGTATATTCAAGCTGTGGATAATGGATATTTTGTAGGGTAAAGCACCCAGGGCTCAGAGGAATCAAAATTATTTAGAACACATTTCCCACAAGTCAGAATAATGATTGCATGGCTATAAAGCAGCAAAGTGGATGTTAATATATTGCTGATATTATTCTGAGACTGAATGTAGTCTGATATCTCAAGTAGTGGTGAGGATGCAATAGAAAATTATGGCTGAAGAGATGTTTTACTGAACGTAAATCTAATAAATGACTAAATTACTTCAAGGAGTTTGTGCTTTTTTGGGCCAAGCTCTATTCTCCATCATAAAGCCTTGCCAAGTTTATGCTGTATCTTGTGAATCAAGAACCATTTTTTATTTCATTTACATTCTTGCAAGTATGATTTCAGCCAGAAGAAGGGATTGTACTGGGGTTATATAGATATAAAGATGAAGTTTTGACCTAAAGGCCTAAAGTTCAATTTAAAAATGCCCTTGATGACCAGCACTTAATTCTAATGCTGAGAGTCTCAAGCTCTCTCAACAGCTTTGATGATTATACTGCTTATAGTAGTTTTAAAGACTAAAATCATTGCAAATACTGCAGGATGTAGACATCCACACACATAACTTTTCTTTTACACAGATGGGCATTAAAACCAGAAAGTTTACTGGAATTTTAAAATGTCAGCTGTAAACAGTGAAACTTTTTGTCTTCTATTTCACTTCGAATTTGCTGCCTAAAACAAATATTACATGATTCTGAGGTCTTTCAAGCATAAAAAAATGATGTGTTACTAAAAACTTTTCAGGAACCTTAGAAGTATTAACTTAAAAGGTCATGTAGTAGCCTCTTCTTTTGGAAAAGGTTGGGCAAGAAACAGGTCTGGCCAAATAAATGCTAAGATAAATGCACTGTATATGTGCCCAAGAATGACCATAAGTTCTTAAAATATTGCATGTACAAAGACATTTTGACAAGTGAAAAAGTGAGAAAGTGATTTTTTCATGGGTAATGTGATTTTTTTGTCATGTATCACATATACAAATATATCCACAAATGTATACTATCAAAGGGAAAATGATGAGATGCTGAAAATTGATGTAAGTTTCAAATCTTCCATTCCATTTCATTGCAGTGGCTTTGTTTTCTAAGAGGCATGTCTAGACAGCTAGTTGAAATAGAGAGTTTAGACTGAAAAGAGACACCTTTTGAATCCCTCAGGACTGAGGTAAGGAAAAACAGAACACGCTTTGGAAACATATTGAATAGATTAGCCATATGATTTGATTTATTTCTTTCATTTTTTGTAGACAGAAAACACAGAATGTCTTTTACAATCCAACACTCAGATCAGGCATTTGAAGACCTTAAGTGTAGGAATACCAAGACATGAGAAAATACTGGGTATGCGAGCTGGGTAAAATATAAAATAATCTGAACATACTAATTCACTATAGAGCACCTGGCATTGAGACTCATTATTCACTTCCCTTTCCTGCTCTTCCCAATATAATAACTGCTTGCCAAGATGTTGTACTCTGTACCTGTTTCGTGCATTTAGCAGTGGGACAATGGGATTTTGATTCTTTCAACAAAATTTCTATTGTCTTTAAAATCCTAAAAAAAAAAAAAAAAAAGGTGTAAAGTCTAATACCTAATTAGGTATTAGACTGTTTGAGGCCCAGTATGCATTGGAAATTTGCTAGAAATTCAGAAAGAACTTGCTTTTGAACACTAGGCAGAAGTCGATTTGGTGCAATACATTTAGCACTATTGTCATTTCAGCTGTTTAACAGCCTGCTACACTGCAGGGAAATCTTTATTTTTTTCCTAATACACAGAGGCATCCTTAATATTATTTTGTTCAAAAGGATCTGTTAAAATTTCCAATAGTTGGGGCAGTTTTATAGAAGTTACCAAGAAAGGAATAAGGTGGAAAAGGAACTGCAGTTTCATCTTTAGATTATGCGTACTTTAAGTTTGGAATTCTCGTGATTTCTTCAAATCTTATGATGTGATAATATTTGAATACTTTGTAATATACCATAAGTGCCATTTTTGTACTGTGAAGAGTCTGCAATTTTCCTGATCAAAGCTATCAAATATATTTTTAGCATAACACCTGTTTTAACTTGTTGGTAAATTGCATTTATTGCAGTAACTGCATTTGATACTAAAAATTCTGACTCTTCTGATTGTTTAAATAATGAAGCTAGGCAAATATTAGCTTCTGTCTGCAGATGTTAGCAAAAATTCCTGTTCTCTTCTAAATTTCCCTCTTCTCTGTGATCTGAATAGGACTTAAACAGTGGGAGTAGCAGTTACTTTGGCATATTTTACCCTCCTAAAACCAAGATTTCTAGAATCTTTTTTTTAGTAGAAATTCAATAATCTTGTGAACTAAAGCTCCTTCTACTTAAAAAATTGTCAAGTTACATAAAAGCATCGATCAAAGTTCCAGTGTTTTTTTTCAACAGAGCATCAAACCATACAAAGCTTCATGGACCTCCCCTGATAATTTGTAATCAGTATCAGATTTAGCTGAGCTACCATTCATTTTTGTTTAAAGAAATGCACGAGCTGCTTACTAAAAAAGTTGTGGGTGGTTTGTAGATTTCTTCCTTTAAACAAATCCATAAAATGATCGCTCAACCATTGAATATTGCCAGGCATCTCACAATTCACTTCATACAGAACCCTTCTGTATGAAGGAGTCTCTTTAGGTGACAGTGCTCCAGGAGCTACCGTAAGAAACAGAAGGTTCCCTCCTCATCTCTAATGCTTGTGGCTGCAGACGCTGCTGGGTGAGATGCTTTAAAATGGTGTGAGACACAGTGTGGCAGTTGTATATTTTTTATGTAAGACTGTTTATTTTCAAAGCCTAAGGAAAGGAGGTACAGATTTCCTGTATTCCATAAATACAGCTAGGTCACTGGATAGTATAACATTGTGGTTGTCAAAGAGGAAATTCCACATAAGTTTCTGTGATTATTAGGTTCTGTGTCTCAGCTTGTTTTCATCATCTCCTGAAAGGCTGTCAGGAGCGAAGTGAAAGGTTAAAGAGAAGTTAGGCCTCTGGTCTGGGAGATGCTGAGTGCTTCATATGTTCTCCTACCTGCAAATAAGCTGCTGGAAGATAAAGTTCAGCTCTTTGTAGCGACTGCTTTGCAACTTAGAAGATGTTCCAATCAGGAACCTGTTCCTACTCTCCTTGCAGTCTTCATAAAATGATTAAATGAGGCTAAGAGACAGTGTCAGTAGTAGTGAAATTGTTCATCAATGGAGGTCCACCAAGAAATAGATGAAAGATCTCCATTGAACTCGAAGGTGCTGAGGGGAAATTGTTTTGATGATTCAGCATGAAGTGCTCTTTCTTCTAAATAAGTCAAAGTTAATCCCAGCAGAACATTTCAGAATAAGGATCTACTAGCAGGACTGCATTCTAAATAACTCTATCAGTAAATACTTTTATCAATAGGAACGAATAAATACTTTGTGGCTATTTTTTTGAAAGTAAATGAATATTAGCTCCAATACTTTGCCTGATTACCTGAAACTTGATCTAGGAAATGTCATTCTGTGTCCATAAACTATCCCTCCAGTTTTATTTGGAATAGACACAGCATTCTTCATGCCTGACTATGGCTGGGGGTGCAGTATTTAGCTAGTTGGATTTTTTTGGTAACTGATTTCATGATGCCAAAATTTGATCATGTTGAGATGTTGTGGGAAAGCTGAGGGGAGTTCTGCCATAAAAAACTAGTGTGGGTGTTTATGACAGCTAAAATTTTTGTAGTATTTGGCATTATGTTTTTGTCAAAATAATAAATTAACCATCACAGATGACAAGAGGTGCAAGCAGTGTGATTACCTTCCAATGAAATATGCAGATAAGTGTTGTTTGTATGTAATGAATTTGAATTGAGCAAATGTTCACTGCCTAGACCCTATTTGTATTGCTAACATTCCTGATAATGCCAACACTGCAATTCATTTAAGTTCAGATTATTTCAGTAAAGTTGCATTGCCACCAATATTATTTTCAGTGTATGCTGAAGAATGAAAGGGTTGCTGCCTTTTAGCTTCAAAATGCCAAGTTAACAGTGTTCTCAGCAACTCTAATGGAAGATTTATATGGCTAGGTTCACTATTATTCTTAGAAATGCAGTGGTTTTAGTGGGATGATAGTACTATCACTACATGTGGAAATGAAAAAGCCTAATCAACTTTACGAAGTTGTGTGGGTTTTTGTTTGTTTGTTTTTCATGTTAAGGGGTGGGTAATGTTAATGAGGCAGCCTATTCTTTTCTTTTATTGATCTTAGACTCAGTATATGGTAGGGGGTAAACATCAAAATGTTTGGTTGTAGACTCTCATTTAGTCCATTAAGCTTTGTACTTTGTATTTTATTAATGATACCAAAAACCTTTCAGAGACTAGAAAATGCAGGATGGGTCAATGGTTAGGATGAGAATAACTTCCCATTTTACAGGAAAATAACTGCAAATATTTTTGTTTAAAAGTATTTTTACTCAAAACAAACAATTGTAAGCAAGAGATTTTAAGAGCTAAATTTTAAACAACAGCCTAAATTCAGAGAAGACCCAATAGCTGAAGAATTGACTACTCTATGCTGCTTAAACATAGAAAATCTGCTTGTTTGTACTGGTTTCACAACATTAGCCCTAAACAGCATAATAATTTACTAAATAACACAAATGAAAAGATGTTGACCAAATATGAAAGACCAAAAACAATGGTAAGAAAGACCAAGGCTATCTTTGCTTACAAGACAAAAATAGTCTTTACTGAAAATACATTTAAATTATATACTAAATGAACATCTAGCTGGGTTTTCACTTCAAATTTTTCTCTCTACAGAGAACATTATACTTAGGGAAATGAATTGAAATAAATGTACTGTGGCTGCTATTAAATACTCCTGTTTGCCAAGAGCTACCACATGAGGCATTTGAGATCACAACTGTTTCCCCTACAATTAGGATAGGATATATATTTGTGGTAAATTTGAGGTAGTCAATAAGAATGTTCTTTGTGTGTGACTCCAGCAGCAGTTGGGCACACAAACTGTAGGTAACAAAACAAATTAAGACCTGTACTTGAAATTTGATTGAAATAAAAATCATCATCACCAGAAAAGATATAGGAAGTATACCTATAAGATCGCTAACAAAAAGATAAAACAGCTTTCTTCCTGTAGAAATTAGTATGTCCAAGCAAAGCAAAACCATGACACAAATTATGAACAGCATTTGTGTAAAAGTCATGCTTCCTGTAACCCCATGAATTCAGCTATCCAGGCACCCTATGAACTGTGATAAAAATCCTCACGTTTGTGCAAGTGTCAGGTAAACCTTGTGAAATTCTCAGGATCAATAGAGCGTCTCTTCCTGCATCAGCAATAGTAAAATGACTCTGTTCCCTCATATTTAACTGTGATATTTGTAAGCTGACAGCAAAGATGTGCATTTTTAGGAGCTGCATCATGAGAGAAATCTCTTCTGTCTGCATAAATTTCTATGACTCTATTGCTTTAGGCAAAGAGTTCCTCTTTCCAGGTTAGAGTCTCATAAGGAAATAAAAAACAGCTTGTGTTGTAATGAGAACAGATTTCTGATGTTTTCATCTTCTGGTGTCCCAGAAATACTAAGAAATCAACTGCTTCAGTTACCAAAAAAAAAAAAGGGGTGGTGGGGAATTTAAAAAAAAAAAAAAAAAAGTTCAAGGTGTAAGTAAAAGTTCATTTTATCTCAACAAATTTAATAGTTTCTTAAAATTTTTTCATCTCCCATGCTTTACTATTGACTTCAGATGATACACCAAGATTTATTTCCCAGCAGTATAAAACATAACAGATGTACAGATGTGCTGTGACAAGTTCCCCATCTGAGTCATTGTTATTACAGATACAGGAAATCCTTTTCATTTGCATTTTTGCTCTGACTTGAACCACTGAATCCAATAAAAAGTATAAAGAAAAAACAATTTGATCACCATAAAATTTGGTATTATAGTTCTGAATATTTCCTTTTTTTTTAATAGTTATTTCCTTCCCATTCACAAAAAAAGAGATAATTTGGGTAAACAGTCTCTGTACTTAGTTGGATACTCTCGTAACTTGTGACCTTTACAGGCAGTGACACAATAAAAAAAAAATTAATGTGATATTTGTCACACTGGATGCCATTAACACTAGGCACATTGTGAAGGGTCCTCGTGTTTCTGCTGAGGGGTAAGGAGATTAGGAACAGAGTACTAGCACTTCCAGTGATGCGCTTTGGTTAGTGATGCTGTGTTGTACTGACTCATCCAGTCATATCTTTAAGTTCTCACTACAGAATTTTTAAAAAGTGTGTGTCATCCCAGGGAGCCTTTATGGCTGGAATAACTTTGAAAGAAATCTGACAGTTTTACTTGCCTACCTTTTGAAATGTAGGTTCTGCCTAGTTCAGTCATTTTGGGTTAGAATTGATGAACAAACCTTATGGAGGAAGGACAAACACCAAGCTATGACTATATCCTTGTGATTTCTTTTTAAAGTTTCAGAGATAAGCTCCAGAGTCTCTTAGCCTGGTTGGTTAATGAATATTATATAAACATAAAAGAAAATAACCTGCAAGCCATACGGGATAAGTTTCATGATTCATGCTATTTGGCAGATCTCTGCTGGATGTAGGACCTCCAGACAGCTCTTGTTCAAACCAATAACAAAAGTATAACTCCTGTAAAATATCAGATTTATTTTCACCAATAGATTTATTATTCTTGCATGCTGAATATTTTTTCTGCCAGCAGGACAAAATACATAGGAATGAAATAATCACTCCTTCACTTTCAGTGCCAAGAAATATATGTATATGTTCAACAAAGTGGCACCCTATGTCTTTACAGGACTGCTGAATTATTTTACAGTTTTCATTGCCTTTATTAAAATTAACCACATGGGTATTGCTAATATCATATAGCTTTGAAGGAAAGGGTCCCACCCATACATAGTTCTCATGATTTGTACTCATTTTAGAAAGTTCAACATGAAGAGGAAATCTTTGTTTTTAAAGTCCAGATTTATTCTTAAAAAAAAAAAATCTCTGAAAGCAACATTGTATGATCTGAATCTGTGTTTCAATAGTTTGCTCGTGATGTTTTTTCAGTGTATTTGTCATCATTCCTGAGGCAAACTGGATATAGCTAAATTTTCTTCTAGGGATTGGCTGCAGGCCATATTCTACATCACAGTCCTTGCATATATTAAATTTGCAGCAGACCAAGTACATATAAGTGTGTCTTTGACTACATTTGAAATGGCATGAAATTATCCTCTTCTACAGTGTTGTTGAAAGATGTATTTTTATATGTCACACTGTTGTGATACCAAACTTTTGATCTCTCGGTCTTTAAATTACACTGTAAAACACCTCTGTGCTCTTTGGCATGTCTCTGTATTTTAGGCTTTTTTTTTTTTTTCCTGGAAATTTCAGGCAGGGTACAACAAATATTAAAAATAAATATAGTCTTCTCAGAGTTGTAAACAAAATCATATATGAATATATCTGCTCTTAGAATAACATAGGGACCCTACCTGATTTTCCAGTTTCCTATAGCAGCTATAAGCTCTGCAATAAGGCAATTCAATGCAACCAAGATGTAAAAGGATACAAAATGCTCCAGTGATTGCTCATACTAATATTGTGTTTGTTTATGCATTTCTGTTGGCATGACTTAGAAATTTAACAAAAAAATCCAAAAATCTTGACCTGAGCTGATGCATAGCTTAATGGTGGAAAAGGCGCATGGACAGGCCTCTTAAGTACTTATCTAGATCAGTGCAATGATATACAAGAAGTATATAGTTAACAAAATACTTAGTGCTCTGTAGGAGCATCTTTTTTATTTTTTTTTTTTTAAATCAAATAATCTCCTGAATGTGAATGATCAAGACTTGGCACTTAGCCCAGACAGTGGGCTGCAAAACTCAAAATACTTCTGAAACTTGGTAAAGCTTGGTAAAGACTGTTTACAATAGGAAGAGATTTCTCTCTGGGCAGCTTGCTGCATCAGAGACCCAGACTATCAAGAAAGCTTCACATGTGTGCTCGCAGTTTCCATATTTTCTTGCTGTAGTCAGAGGCAAATGATTATAAGTTTCCACTGCAGTCCCACTAAAGCAGAATATTGTGCATAGTTTTTGGCTAGACTTTTCAGAGTTCTGCTCCCTGGCAGGAAGCCCTCAGTAGAATGTGTAGGAGCAAAACAATCTTCTAATGGGTTGCATTCCAACTTAATGTTGTATTTTTTACATTTTGTGGGCATCTAATAAAATTGCTTTGCCAGCTGATCATTTTTCATAAAGCAGATTTGATTTATGTTTTACACAGCCTTTGTAAAATGGTAGTTTGAAAAGAATTCAAATATACCTTCCAAAAGTTAAATGTCATAATCAAAACCTTTAGTAAATTGTATTATTGTCTGTTTTCTTCTTTTAGACTTATTTAAACCATTACTACCAATACTTGTTCAGCAAAAATAACTAACTGCAAGTTTATCTATTTTCAAGGAAGTCTGATTTTATACAAAGATGCTAAACATACATCTGGGCCTTTACTTAAGAGTAATTTAAAGTAACCAGAATGATTACTCTCCTGAGAGACCGCCTGAGAAAGAAATGGTGTCAAAAATTGTGGTTTATCTTATGAAGAATACATTACCTTCATGTTTAAATCCAAAGCCACATTTTGAGTCTTTTTCTGTTTGCATTTTCTGCCTGACACGATAGAATTTCTGTTAGTGGCTTAAAGCAGTAAGGTTAGGTTGGTGTGAGGCTAAGCTCAGTGTCTGTGTACTCTGAAATCGTACTGGGTGTAACCTGGCAAGTATTTGGAATTGTCACTTCCCTTCTTTTGCTGTTCAAGGGAAATTTCAGGCTTCAGTTCTTCTCTTTACTTTGTTGCACATTATCATTATCTCAGGGAAGATTCTTCATCCTCTTCTAGTTCCTTGTAAGTGCTTAGTCTGGCTCGTGCAGCCTCTGTGGAGCTTGCTGAGCTTCCTTTTGGATGTTCTGGGGTCTTACTGGTGTGATAATCATGGTTATGTTGTTACTTCTTGTTGACCTTCCTGGGCAAAGAATGTCAGCCCAGCTAGAATTTCAGAAAAGGTAGAGTTATTATTAGACCAACGGATGCATGGATGAAGCAAAGAGACTTGCAGGGAGAAAACAAATCTTCTTCAGGTTCAGGATAAGTTTGTCCGTCTTTTCCAGCTTTCTGTCAAAAGAGACTTTTTTTTCTATCTGAAAATTTTGTGATCTGGAGCACTTTTAAGATTTGCTAGTCGACACACTTGGGATCTTGTTATTAATGAGTTACCTTAAAAGCAAATTGAACTCAAGTTAGGTAGAAGAAGGTGAATAGAAGCACTTATTTATAATGCATAAAGTACAATACATTTGCCAGCTTTTTGCATGCTTTAATTCAGGGTGCATTCTCAACAGAGATCATCTTTAGATCATGCTGCAACTATTGATTTTAAATCTTTGTCAAATTATCTAGAGAGATATAATGTTTTTCTTGATACTTCCTTTCTCCAAGAGATCATTTACTTCTCAACTTAACTTATTTCAATATAACAATCTCATTCCTGTAGCTAGGATAAGCACTGTTTCATTCTCTGATTGCAAATATTGTGTGGAGGTGAGGTGCCATCTCCTTGGCTTGGCGAGCTCCTGTATTTAGTGGAAATTGAAACAGCTTCACCTGCTTGGTCCCCCCATCAATGATTTGCTGTGCACTTCTCAGCTTACATTTAGCTAGGTACCAAGTATTAGATTTAGCTGCACATTTAATGCATTAATGAATGCACTTAACACAAACATCTGAATAGTATGAATATGTTTGGATTATTATTGGCTTTTGATCAAAATATTGTGGCTGGCTCACAACTTTCTTCTAAAAGTGAATTAACATATCACCTTGCAAAATAGCTGTGAAACCACACTTTGTTTCTTATGTTTTTGTCCAAAGATTTGACAACAGAATGTTAACTTATAAAACATATAGAATTGATCAGTGTTCATAAATTATTGGTGATTGAATCCTGATCAAAATAAACTCCCAGTAAAACTCTCTGAGAATGAAAGCTTGCTACTGTTGCCAAGTCATAATATTCAGCCCAATATATTTCCTGCAATGTCCTCACTGGCTGGTCATTTTGGTCCAGTCTCTTGGCCAAACATGAAAACCATCAAGAAGTGACTTTTATAATGTGATGAAGGAAGAAAAACAAACGAAACAAAAACCCCAAGCAAAGCAGAATGCACAAAACTGCAGGGAAAGGAAAATGCCCTAATTGTGTTCTTTCCCTAAGCCGTGGGACTTGTAAATGATAGAGAAAAGACACTACTTTACTGAAGTGTCTGGTCTTTCCTCATGTGGCCACTGCTAAGTTCTTGAATCTCACATATGCCAGTCTGTGCAACACAGAGCAGATTAGCAGGTGCATGTGCAGTGAAAGAATTGCCACTGGCAATTACTTCAGTGGACAAGGGATTTAATTTCATCTAATCTAATAGGTGAATAACATATTTGTATATAATTTGTATGAAATGGGACTATTTTCTGTGTATTGCAACTATTAAGACCCTTTCCCCTTTCCAAGCCTTAAACAGCACTGCTTGGTTAACAAAGTTATTTACTTCTGGTTTTCTAATCACCGTTCAGCCTCCAAGGTCTGTCTAATAATACTGAATATAGAGTCAGACCCAGCTCAGCCTGAAAAATCCCAACCCAGCCTGGCCTGAAATTTCACAGACTATATGATTTCAAATCTGATTTTTTTGTCAGTCTTATCTGTAATTTTGTTCTGATATACTTGACTTTTAAAAGTTTTGCTGCATAGCAAACTAGCCATGCATCTTGAGAGATACTTAACAGGCTATTCCAGAAAACACAAACTACACTGTTCATTTATTTTGTGTTAAGTAGCATAAAACTTTAACTAGAGACTAAGACACTGTTGCCTTGTACATAGAATCTGTAATTGCTTGCTGATTACATATAGTCCTTGTAAATATTTATGTAAATAGAAGTTTATTAGGTAATTCTATGCATCTTGTGGCAGACATTCTTGTTAGTTAATATGGCAGAAATAGGAGGGACAGAACAGGGTGTCTTTGTTCCAAATGACTGTCCAATAGCTGTCAACAAGAACTGTTGAGGACTGTGGACATCATTCTGAGAAGTCCTGAGAATTGCTCTAACTAAAACCGCATCTCAAATCCATGACTAAGCAGCACCTATTACCAAGCAGCACCTATTACCACGGAGCCAGCTGCAAGCCACAATTACTCCTAAAGTTTTTACTTTTGCTCAAATGAAAAGTCCGGCATCACTCTAACCAGCTGGTATAGATGAGTATCCATAAATAGATGCTAGTTACTTGCTCTGTGGCCTGATTTAACTGAACAATGTGATCTCACTGGATCCCAAAGCTAGTGTCCATGTGAAATCTCCTTTCTGTTAAGGTAACAAAAGTTCTCAGTGGAACAGATGATTTTAGGGGCTGAAATGCTTCAATAGTGTGGGCCATAATGAAACAGAAATATTTGTTTTGCTTGCTTGTTCTTACCGGTTGCATTTTGGACCTTATAGTTGCAGGTTTCACTGGCACGCTGACTGCATTCACATGTGTGGGCATTTTTGGAGAGCTCAAATTTTTTTGCACAGCTGTCATTTAAAAATCATTTGAAAGGTTAGTTTCCCGCAGAGGACTGCATCTTAAAAACAGATTTAAAACAAGAAAAATAATAACACCTCATAGCAGTAATTCATGTTTTAAAATACAAGTCATTTCTAGTCATTGAGCGCACAAGAAAATTATAATCTTTAACTGTTTTAACTAGTCATTCCTTCCTGCCTTCTTTCCTTCCTTTCTCATACTTTGGAAACCAACTAGCATTCTTCCTAAAAAAAAAATTACCTAAAAACTGTTCCTGGCGAGCTGTTGTGTGTGCCGAGGTTTTGATACCGGGACTATGTTAGTGGCCAAATTATAAACCCTTGAGAATTAGAATTCAGAAGACAAACATTAACAGACCCTTAACTGCAGTAGCACAAACCAAGATGCTATAAATTATGGAGTGGCGGTGTTAAAAGCGTTGGCTTCCTGGTATCTGGCACCCAAAACCTTCTCATTTGGGTATATATTGGGCTGCAGAGAGGTTGCCACTTGCCTCTTGGCCAGTGTTCATCTGGCAGAGCTGTTTGCTTAAAGTTCAAGCCAATCGACGGCTCAGGCCTGCAACCCAATATTTTGTTGTTAAGCCATGAGAAATATTTACCCTTCTCTGTTTTCTTTTTCTTTCCTGCCGTCAGTCATTCTCCTACCTAGGTTTCTGTGCAAGACGACGGTTGCCAAGGTTTGCAGCTATATGTGTGAGCAATTCTGGCAAATCCTTCTTAACGCGCTGATTTTCGTCGTTACGCTGTGCGGGCGCTCGGGATACCTGCGGGGATGTCTCGTGGATGTTGGGCCCGTATTTGTGGGTGTGCATTATGGCAGGCTGCTCTTTGCGTGAGCACATGCTTGATGCTCTGTCAAAAGGAAGCTCTGAACACAGGCTTCTCATTGAGCTGAAAGCATCAGCAGAAAAAGTCTATTGCCCCTCGTGGACGGGTAACTACCGTGTGTCGGTGCCTGGAACGACTGTGCCGCAGCCCGGGAAGTTCAGGTTCTGCTGCGGGAGCAGCACAAGCTTCTGGGTTGAGTTAGCACCTGGCTTTTAGCATGTGTTTTCTGAAAGAGAAAACTGGGGAGCCGTGTTCTTTTCATAGCTCTGCCTCAAGTGAATTATGAGAGCTCGTGAGAAGCTCACTTGTAAAATGGAGGAAAAAGGCCATGGGTTCTGGCCCATATCCAGATCTACAGTGAGTAACTGAACCAGACAGAAAACCTTTAGGTAGGGAATGCTAGAATGGTCATAAACAATTTTTAAAGCATTGTTATTGAACCTATTTATTCCTTACATTGTATTCAAAGTGCAAGAAAACAGTTTTGAAATGTATTGCTTCTTTCTGGTGAAGAAAATAAGCCAAATGAATGTCATTTCTAGGGCAGCAAGAGGACGCCTGTTTTCCAAAGTCACATCTCATGTCTTCCAAGTTGGGGCTGGCAGGTGCTGTTGTACCTCCTGAGAGCTGGATGAGAATCTCCCACCAGATCAGAGATCCTGTCTAAGAGGGTAAGATGCTTCCCTGCATAAGGATTTAAGAACACTTTAATGGTAGTTCCAGCAGTTCCCCAGGGACAGAAGTTAAATAGGGTTTGTTATGTGCAGGTGTGAAGTGTTGCAGTGTATTGGCAGCTTCTCCTTTGGCTCTGGTTTCTCTTGCCTTGTTGGTTGCTGGTTGTGACTCTGAAGCCCCCTATAAAAAAGAAAGCAAGTGTGGCCGATGCAAAATGATGCCTCTTTTCAGAAGACTTCAGATGAGATTAAGGGAGAGAAGTAGCTTTTTACTCCACATCTGACTATAGACTCTCACACACTCCTTTTTGTTTACAAGTATGCTGGACAAAATGGCTCAGAGTACCAGCTTTTTCAGAATCTGTATTTACTTGTTCATTGCACTATTAAGGTGCTTATTTAACTAGCTTGAGGGACCAGGACTACCCCAGTGAAAACTAGATCAGGTTTCAATGTGCTTCCTTGGCTTTATACATGCTCAGGCAGCTGCACATTTACCATATGGGAGAATAAAAACATTTATGTTAGAATTAGCACAGAAAATGGCTATGCATATTCAATTGATATGCTGGATGATTATTCTGCAGAGTGCTATCTTTTTTGAAAGAGAGGTATGAGGTATAAATTATGCTATACTTAAAAAATCTGAATAGTCAAGAACACTAACCCTGAGTCATTTATAGTTTCAACCTGGGATACAACTCTAGTAAGACATGTCGCTTGCCTCAAATGCTGAGAGAGAATTTGGGATCTACTGTTTTGTACATAAACTTCTTCCAGCTGAAGTTCTATTTTCTTGTTTATAAAATCATCTGTTGCTTTGCTACTAGACATAATCAGATGTGTGGTGTCAGGGCTTTAAGGAATGCATGGAAAATGATTAAGGGGTCAGTTACTGGGAGGGCAACAACTTGCGAGGGAGACTAACATTGAAGAGTCCAGGACAATATCTTTTTAAGTGGCTTGCATGTAGTCTACTGGAGCAGATCTGGACTGCATCCATATAAACAGTAGTCTGATAAAAAGCCCTCTTCCAGGAATAGTCTGTTTCCTTGATGCTAAGTCTAGCAATGGCCACAGGGAATTAAGTGAGATAAGCAGTCGCAAGCTAGACAGCCCCTTGGGAAGCTATTAACAGTCGTGGGCCGCATCTATTTCCTGCCTCCAACACATGTTAAATTGCTTCCGACTGGTTTCAAGGTTAGTGGGATGCAGAAGTAAATCCTGTGTCTTTCATTAGGGGAAACTTTAAATATGAGTATAACATGGAAACATATGCAAAAGTCATACAAGTAGGGAAAACCAGCTCCTTCTCTGCTGTAATATGTGGTATTTCTAGTATGCAGAGAGAAAACATGCAGTAAGAGGAAAGAGCAGCAGTAACATTTATTGCCGATCCTTGGACACAATATATTCCTGTGTATATTTATGGGGCAAGTAACTAGTGCTACTTGATGAAGTAAAGCAAAACAAATTTAGGCTGCTTCTAAGGAAAAAATTACTTAATTGTAATGGTCTATTAGATTATGGACTAGCTTCCCTAAGGGAGATTATTGTTTCAGGCATTTAAAGACAGCTTGCATAAAAGCTTGGAAAATATAGTGTAGGAACAATAATGTCTTGGCAGAAGATGTAGCATATTGCATAACATGCCTTACTCTTCTCTAATATCTATGCCTTATTAATTTTGAGTCAGATTCTAAAACTGCATGCTAGCATCCTAAATGGCAGAAATGGCCTCTAAGTTTTACCTCAGTCTGATTCTGTTTTAGAACTGAACTTAAATCAGAAAACCCAGGAATAGAGTAAGGTGCATCTTTTTCAAGCAAACTAAAAGCCAAGGTTATGTTTTAATTTGAAAAATGGATCAGGTTCTTCTCTAACATTTTGTAAATATTTTAACAACTTAATTCATCCCAAGCTCAGTTTTGACTTTGGAGTAGAACTTGAGACAATTTATAAATCTAGATGGAAAAATATGCAAAACTCAGATATAGCCTAATTTAATATTATTGGCAGAATTTCACTTCAAGCTTTTGATTTGCTGAAAGGTCAAGCTAAGGAGGTAAAAATACAGATGATCCAAAACTGGAACATACCTACAAAATCTTGAAAAGAAAACTTACCACATTTGCTTAGATGCAGCCAATATTTAGTCCATTTTTATGTAAACAGTGACATGGTTACTTTTTCCCAGTAATTACAAACATGGTAATAAAAAAAAAAAAAAAAAAAAAAAAGGCAAACATTCAAAGAACTGAAACACAAGCCAAAACCCAAGCAGAGATCATAAAAGCCATTACAGTTGGGTTATTTTTAATTCTTATAAGATTTACATTCATCTCCTTATTTCTGGTGATATCAGTGTAAAAAGGACCAAACAAAATAACTGTCGCTAGTTAAAACTGAGAATTTCAGAGATCTCAAAAAGATCTTGTTTCCATAAAATTTACAGACCAAATTTTAGAAAACAAAATTATCTAGTGCTTTATTACTGTTATAGGACTGCAAAGTATTCTGGAAATTCTGGAAAGGCTAAAAATATGCCTTCTTCCAAAGAGTTACATTCTAATTTAAGATTTTAATTGATGGAATACCCTACAGACAAGGGTAGGGATGAGACAGAAGTTATTTATGAGAAAAACATGTTTGACTCATTCCTTGTGATGGAGTGGGTATATAAGATGATTTTCTTTAAACTCTTCTGGCATTACATAGGCACCATTATAGAATGGATTTTTATTATTGCTCAGCTAAAGCTGTATTTAAAACATATAAATAATTATAATAATCTAGTTAAAATCAGTGGGAATGTTTGCATTGGAGGATAGGTGCATTTAAAGCTAGAAAAAAATCTTTGATTTCTTTATGTTCTTTCATTTATATCAAAATATATAAATTAAACTAATGGGATGACTACATCATTGCTATAAAGAACAGCCATTTTGCTATGAATATTGGGACTATGTTAGTATAAAGAGGTCAATATGAAAGGAGTAGGGATCCAGGAAAAACGAGAAAAAATGGGTAAACAGAATTCTTTTCTGGTGTTCATCTTTAATTTACACTTGGAAATAATGAACATGCACTTCAAAATGGAAGTGTTAACGTGCATTTCATGTTGTTGACAATTCTTGAGTAACACGGAGACTAAAATTTCAGGAAATCTCAAATTAAGACACTGCTTCCTTTTTTGATCCATAATATTTCTGCCAATTTGCTCACATTAAGTAACAACTATTCAAAATAAAACTGAGTGAAAACAAAATACAAAAAGGATCTTTGAAGAGAAGGCAGGAACATATGCAGCTATGGAGAGAACACTTGAGAAGCTAAACAGAACCTTATTGGAATAAGAATGAAAACAAATGCTTTCAGCAACTTGTCCTGGGCAGGGCTGTCCTCTATGCACAGATTTCTTTAATTTCCCCTTTCCTGCTGGGTTTCCTTTTACTGTCCAACAACTAATCTAATAACAATAAGACAAATATTAGCCTTTAAGAAAATTTCATCACCTGCTTCCATATGGCTGTATATGAATTCACAAAATCCAACTCTGCCTTGCAGTTGTGTGCAAGTGAAGTGTTATTTTTCTGTGCTCAGCTGGTCTAGGAAACTGGTTTATCAGCTCTGCCCTTCTTGTTACATGCAGACTAGAGTCCTGGAGTGCATCTACTAAGCCTTGCAGCTACCTTGATGAGCTAGAAATCAACTTGACTTTCAGATCTTGATGCTAGTTTTAGACAAAATTAATAATTGCTTCTGATATGGCAAGCTATAATCAAAGATTTGGAGCACTATATAGCTTGTTTCTATTTAAATATTCAAAACAATTGGCTGATGTGGTGGCTGGCAGCCAGGATTGCATCCCCTGCCTGAATTGCATTTTCTCTGCCTGAAAATAGTTGTGTTGCAAGTGCCTTGTCGTGACCCCTTCAGAACTTCAAAAGTGTCACTAGTGATAGTTGTGTACTTCCAGTTTTAATTCAAATCAGGACTAAAGGGAGCCTAAATATTGAAAAGATTGTCTAAATATTTCTGAACCCTGGAGACAAAAATCACCATTTAGAATAGATGAGGGAAAGGGTTGCTGGGGAAGAATTTTCAGACTGGATTCACCAGTACTTAAACTTCATACAAGGAATACTGTAGCCCAGCTGCTGTCTTTACTGGACATATTTTGATAGCATATTTATGAAAACTGGTAACACTTAAGTTCATTATAATCTCTATTTTTAGAGCACTGACAGTGTTTTAAGAACTTCATAGATGTGCTTAGGAAAAAGTTACATCCATCAGAAATTCATGTCAATGAGTTTATTTGCTAGTGTCTGGGTCAGCTATTTTATTGCATTAGACAGTGCTCAGAAAGCAAAACATTTTTCTTTAATCATGAGGCTTAAGCACCTAGATACCTCTAAGCCTCACTTACAGCTAGCCGTGTCTTTGGGTACTCTGCTGAACAGTAGTGCTTAAGTACTTTACTGAACCAGTCCTTCAGGTTCAATCTGTATTTGGGTTCATACCTTGTGGTTATTGCAAAAATAATTAAAGGAGGAATCTGAATTAGGAGACTATGATGGTTTAGGGACAAGATTTTGAACTGCAAATTAAAATCCTTTGACAACACCATGGAGCTCTCTGAAATCTGGATTTTAAAGCAATATATTTGAGCTTAAAAATACATTTTATTTAAATGTTTAAAATAAACATCCCTAGAGCTTAGGCTGCATATAGAAATTATTTAAAATACATACATATTTATGTGTATGATTTGTATTTGGAAGGAGAGCAGACATGAGGAAGAGTATGTACTTACTGCCAAAACCAAGTCTGTTAGAGCAAGCATTTGGTCCACCAGCAATGCTCTCTGGCAAACAGGGCTACTTTGTGCCTTGGGCAAGCAAGTGGCCATAGTGAAAAAAGCAGCAACTGCTGAACAATCTCTTCTCTGTTAGTCACTTTTGCCTAAATAAGATAAATACCCAACAATGTATACAACAAACAGGCTTTGGAGAAAACCAACAGGGCATAGTCCAAACCTGATATAAAAGGAACAGTCCGTTTCTAATGTGTAAGTGCTAGATGAACAGGATAGACTGACAGAGGTAGTGATTACTTTTCAATATTGAGCATCTTAAACTCTGGCCAATTAAATGTCGGAAGCAAATAGGTGGCCTATTAGGTATGGCATAGGAAGCAAGCAGGGAGTAACCACATGTGGAGAATGACAATTATTTATGCACAGTAGTAAAGAAGCTGCTGCCGTCTCCAGCATTAGGTCCTGCTCCTGCTCTGCATGGCCCCAGTGCAAGATGAAGACTTCACACTCAAACAAGAAGATCAGAGATGAAAAGTGAATGCAGACGGAGCAGAACGTGGTGAGTCCGTGTGCAGAATGGCAACATGGCAGAAGCAGCAGTCATGGCCAGCAGCTCGGCCACCGTCTTTTAAGGGCATCATAGCAAAGAGAGTTTGAACTTTTATGGATATTTTGGGGTCTTCCCAAATCCATGGAAAAATAAGATTGCCTTTTCTTACTATGAACAATTTAGGAAGCAAATCAGAAAAAGTAACAACAGGTATGCTTTATTTAATTATTAATGAGAGCTACACGCTTAGATGCAAAGGGAAAATCTCATCTCTGGACTCTTCTTTAGGATATACAATGACAATGTCATTAGTCTGTGAAACATGGGTCAGAAACATATTATCCTTAAAATACGCTCTCTCCCTAGGAGCACAAATATCCCAAATGACCTTACTACTAGCACAAATCCTAGTGACAGACTGTACTTCAAGACCTAGCTGAGAGCCCTTTGAATACCCCTCCATCTTCCAGTTACTGCTTAGGCCTATTCTTTAATATTTTTATGGCTGAAAGTGTCTAAAAATGTTTCAAAAATTATAACTAAAAGGAGTTATATTTCTAAATGAATGCTTAAATCTCTCCCAAACAGATTTCGGCATCTTTCAAATAGTTAACAGATGAGGGAAGCATTTTTCAAACCTGACCTTTTCAGACTTCTTTATAATGCCAATGTTATAGAAAGCGTAGGGTTTGGAAAGGCATGTGAAAAAAAAGAGCAGCCCTAACCTTACGCTATAGCTGCTGTGCTGCAGCACGGAGTCTCCATAAGGCAGCAGTATGTTCCTCCCGCGGAGCAGCCAGCCAGGCATCTCGCTGCCAGGTTTCCGTGATCTCCTGGAGTAGGATGGCAATGGTTTCAGAGTTCGGGGCCACAGAGCACAGAGGGAGGCTGATCCACAGAATTCACCTGTGGAGGAAAATGGGGGAGCTCTGGGGCCTTCCAGCTTGCAGAGCAGAGCTGCTAAACTGGCTCTTTGTTTGGTCTTGACGTGGTGCCTACTAACCTAGCAGTTCGGCCTGGAGGAATGTTTTTGCTATCACATGCATAAAAGCATCCAACCAAAAATATAATGAATGCCTGTAATTTATATATAATTCACACATTTGTATATATATGAGGGTATATCCTATTTTTGTGACCAATTCACAGGCATGAATGCTTACATGTGTGCATGCATATATATAGTTTCCATTTTCTGTTTACGAAAAAGGCACTGTGGCAGAATTTTATTAACAGATACTAAAATGTGAGCTTTTCACCTGCTTTATATAACTGTTTCAGTACATTTATACTAAATGGGACATTCAGAATATAGGAATCTAACATATCTTTTCCCTGTATTTATACCTTGATATGTTGAGCTCTCAAGGCTAATATTCCTTTTATTATTTGAAAATCTAATTTTGCCTACTCATTTGCTTCAGTTTAGTCTCACAAAATTTATGTTACAATTATCAGAAGCTCTAAGCCTTAGGATCTCTCTACTTCTAACATCCATTAAAAAGTTGCCTTGCTCCCATAGTTTCCCTAAGTTTAAATTTGAGTTGTTCAGCAGAAGGAGAACTGGTAGAAGCCTGATCAAGATTTTCTGAACAGTTTGCTCTGTGATTCAGAGTGAATATGA
Organism: Nothoprocta perdicaria; assembly: GCF_003342845.1. Taxonomy (NCBI): domain Eukaryota; kingdom Metazoa; phylum Chordata; class Aves; order Tinamiformes; family Tinamidae; genus Nothoprocta; species Nothoprocta perdicaria. Next base: position 750,784 of record NW_020456087.1, on the reverse strand, counting down.
GCAGTAATTGACAGCTTGCACTAGGGTAAACAAGGGCTGCTGAAATTGAAGAGACAGAAAATGATATCAGGAAAATGCTGGATATTATGGGATTGTTTCTGTTAATTATTCCTGAATTCTTGTATTTGACCTTGGGGCTTGTTCTTCTCACTGACTTAGCAATGAAGGCTAAAAGCTTAACCTAACCTTAAAAGCTAATTAACGATGGCTTAAGCAGTTTGGATATAATCAAGTTTCACAGAAAACATTTTTATCAATGAACCAATGTGACTGCTAAGCTACTTTGAACTGTGTAGACCCCAAATCCCAGGCCATAAAAAGAGGATGAGAGTTGATGAGATCATCATTTAACAATCAGGCACTGCAGCAGACAAGAGTATCACACTTTGCACTAATGGGAGAAGACAATTCTCTGCCCATCTAAATGTATTAGCTGGCAGGCACCAGTTTTCCCGTGCTACACAATCCACTTAACTTACAGATCCCTGTCTCACAGCATAAATTCTAGAACCTTTGTGATTTTCAGTTACAAAATATGGGATTCCATAATATTCTTATTAGAAATTGTAATATCCTTGCCTAAGGGTGTCTGACTTTTATTAAACTTAACAGCAAGTGAAAAATAGTGGAGTGTTCTTCGTTTGGCTACATGCCCCATAATCAGAAAGTATTTTTGCAGGTGTGAAGTCACATAAATTAATACTAATAAGCTGAGTTAGATTCTGTTCTCTAGAACTGAAGACTTGACTCAAGCTGTGAAAAACTTGAGTTGCAAATAGAGTGGATGAATAGCAGGAAATGTGTCTGGAAGAGGGAGACCAGCTAAGTAGAATGACCATTGACAGTGATGGAGAGGAGACATCTGGAGACTTCGGCATTGTGAATGAAAAAAAGACTGACAAATAAGGTGAGAAACAAAGAATTGCTATCTTTTATAGCTGAAAAAGTGAATAGGCTTTTATGTCCTTCTAGCTTGACATGGAAGCAACATTCCCTTGCAACCATTGCCCGGTCAAAGAGAGAAGATAAAAAAAACCTCACAGTCCGTCCCTTGTGGCTTTACAGGAATCCAAGGAATGTTGGTCATAGCAGAGTGTTCAATCCTTATTTGCCCTATAAATTCCAGTTCTGGTCATTACATCTAGTCTACCAAAATTACTTACATATTTTCAATTGGATGAAATTTTTCTTTACTTCCTTCTCTTGAATTAAATAATTTCTCTGTTGTGGGGAGCATACTTGGCGGATTTTCTTTCGTGGCAAAGATGGCTGTATTTCATGTGAAAGTGAATTACTTTGCTTCAAAACACTTTTAAATCTCTATGGATGACAGGTGGACACAAGCATGATGATAATAGCAAAATAGACCAATTTAAAACATTAATGCTGATTGCATTTTAAGTTCTCAAAACATCTAGTCTCCAGTTCGGCTGCCTTTTTATTATCTAATAGTTTCTGAGGAACCTATTCCATCCTTGGTTCCAATATTTGGCTGTTTTGTTCATTAGGTTTGTTGCTGCTGCTGCCTCTCAATCATATACAGTAACCTCAGGATTTTTCTGTGGTTTTCTTTCCTTCCTCTTGGCTGTGCAGTTTCAAAGCCAGATTGCCAGCTCTTTCCATGATTGCCATACCTCAGGGATCAATATGAAGCGTCTCGCTGCAACCCTGCCAGAAGGGCATTTATAAATTGGCATGTGTAATGTGGAAAATGTGCTCGCTGATATGGTGTTTTAGTGACACAAAGCCCTGTCTGAGTCACAAGGTGGGCTTATTCAAGTAGGGATGCGCGAGCGGTTTGGGAGGAATCCTAATCCACCCAAACCGGTCATCTCTTAGCCAGCTGCCCCACCACCAGCTATTTTAGTTAAATTTTGGCACAAATGGGATTAGAACACGTTTTCATGGCACTCTGCCTGTTCACCCCTAACTTTTGTATGATTATTTTTGCAATGTAAAAATTTGTCAACATTTAGTACATTTTCTTTGATGTTTGTTTTTGAAGTAGGGATTCAAACATCCAGAAACCACTTTATCGTATCCTGTTGGTGTCATATTGACCGTTCCATTCATTAGTGTCAGGATGTCTATTTTAGATATACCACATAGACCTCTCACACAAATTAATATCTCATGAAATTAGTAGGCTACCATTGTATTTATGCAGTAGGATTTCTAGGCAGGAGTATCACAGCTATTTGAAAGCTGAAATATTTGAGAGCCGAAATATAGTTAGGTATATCAATTTTGGATTCACTTTCCATGTTTCAGATCGAAATGTGAATTAGTAGATACAAACCCCTCTTTCTCTTATGTCTTTTTCTATTTTGATTCTTATCTCCCCCATCAATTGTTCCCAATAGTGGCCCAGCCCGGGGCCATCAGCAGTCTTTGCCCTGCATTGCTGCAGCAGTGTCAGCTCCAGTCCCACTTGACTAAGGATGCCCAATGCTGGGATGGTCCCCAGTGCCCCTAGCCTGCCCAGCTGCCTTGGAATGGGGAGAGGGGCCCACCAGCACCCTCAACACCAGCCCAGAGCACCCTGAACCCACACTGCTCTTGCAGGGCTTATTGCTGCCTTGCTTCTCTCTAAAAGCAGCTGGGAGCCACAAAGGGTAAGGCAGGCTCAGCCCAGGACTACTGTATGGTCAGTGAGGGCAGAGCCTTGGAGAAATATTTGCAGATCAGTAGACTTCTATTAATCACGTAGAGTGCAAGTTCTCAAATCTTTGTTATTTGAGCAAGTTACAGTGGATTTTGAGAAGACAGCAACAGGATAGTGGCACCAAAGCATGGGGATACTCTAGCATCCTAAAGGGCGAAGAAATTTATCACTGTGGTCATAACAGCATCCTCCTCCTGCCTCCCTTTTTTTCCATGCCTACCTTCAGAAACTGCTGAGCTGTTTTGACTGAAAATTTCCCAAATAGCTCAACCTGCTGAAGATAACTGGAAAATTTCAGTTCAAAAAGCTAAATATTGGCAAAATTGTAACAAATTGCAACCAACTGGACAGGATCAAAGTAACTTTAAGAATATAGGTGGTGCTCCCTGCCACACCTATAACTCATGCAACTTATTTTTCTTAGGCTAAATTCATCCATTGACAAATTTATGAGCTGCTGAGTGTTGTTGTGTCTGGGCTTAAGAATGCTTTGAATTAATACATGAAAGCCTCTCTTAGAGTGAGAATTAGACATGTTGGAAATATTGGCTAAAACACTCTTTCCAAAAATTGTTTAAAACAATATAGCCCCATAAACACTGGCTGACCAAGCTTAGACCTTCCTCACTCCTTTTTATTGAAAGTGTCTCAAATATTTTGCTATTGTAACCTTATAACATACCTATGACTTTCAGTGGTAGAGAAAATAATTTTTTTCTCTACTGGAAAAAAAAACAGCATTTTGGGGCCTGAAACTGTACTTTTTTTCTGAGAATTATTTATGCTTGAGTGATTCACTGCTGTCACAAAATCAGTAGTATGGAAATTAATGCTTCTTGGCTGCCCCAATTTCCTCTCTTATTGCTGGGCACTATGACTCCACTCTTCCCTGTCTTTTCTCACCTATGGACTCCTTGCCCCTGAAAGCTTCTTGTACCATCCCTTTTTTCCTAAGAATCAGTATAGTGTGAATTTTGGTAGACCAGTCATCCCTGTCTCCTGTAAATACAATTATATATCTCTCTAGAACACGTGGAGGAGGTAATTCTTGCTCTTAGGTCGATCAGCCCAAATGAATTATACCTACACTGCTGGGGGGATGCATCTGTGCACAGGCTGGCCACAGCTACATTGCGAGGCTCTGTAGGCGTAAGGACATTTATCTGTCCAAAATTGACACAGAGTCCCCATATTCTATCCTAATCTGCCTCAAGCTCATTCCAAAACTGAACATATGCCCAACAGCTGTTTCTTTCCACAGGGTCTGGCATCTGTGTGCTAAAGTCTGGTACAGAAGGACAAATGCAAAGGGATTGTTGTGCCATGAACTGATTTAAAAATGCACACAGAATATAAGAATGGACACAGATTGGTGTTTTTAGCCACAAGATTTGCACTTTCCTACCTCCTTCCCACTGATTTGTTTGGGAAATCTTGCCTGCATAGCATTTCACCCAAATTTTGCAGTTTCTTATTTGCCTCAGTGCACTGTGTTTAAACAAAAAAAAAGATAAAATAATAATAATAATTATAAAAAAAATCCTTGCTCTACTGGTGGCATCCAGAACCTGACCCATTACGTCTAAATGACTGAGACCTGTAAACAGTGAAAGCAGAAGTGACTGCTGAAGTGAAGGGCTAATGAAAGCAGTGTGAGAAGGCGCTATGGTCTTCCACAAACACGGAGCAACTGAAGAGGCAGTGGAAGGGATTAGTTTGTGCAGCAGAGCAGTTTTGCCTGAGGTTTGCCAGATGTTGGAATAGCAGCAGAGGACAAAGAACAACATTCAGTGCTTGCTGGGCTACTTCGACTATCCTCCAGGCTTTGCTGTCTCCTGTTATACTTTGTGGACTGGTGAGAGTAAATCTCATGACTTATGCATTCAGTACTATCCTCAATATACCTCAAATCAAATCGTGTATGCTTTTCTTACTATTATTTAAGCATAAAATCTTTCCTCTAGGAAATAGTGTAATGTTTGTTTTTCCTATGAAGAAAGCTATTGGTCATTGTGGTAGAAGTTCTTTAATGCAGCAATTTCAGTACTAAAGACCTGAATATCCCTGAAATCTTGACTTTGGTGGTCTTAGTTGTATGTCTATCCTCAACAAAAACTGACAAATTATATTTTCATAGCCTTCATCAGGAGTATATCACATGGAACAATAAATGCCATAGCATGGATTTGAGCAAGACCTTCCGAAAACTTCTTTGAATGGCACACCTGACAAAATGAATAAAGACTTGGACTCCTGGTGAAAAAAATAACCTGATTACCTTTTCAGATGAGCTCAAAAATACTGCTTCAGGCAAGTCCTTTTTCACTATAAACAGAAATAAGCTTGCTACTGTGTCTTGAGATTATGAGGTACTTCACAAAACAGAACTACCAGAAAAGCAAATCCAGAAATGGAGCACATGCTTGGCTCTTCAGTTGTCATTCAAGCTGTGCCTTGAAAAATGGATTGGTAAACACCGCAGGGGAAAAAAAAAAGGCAATATGCTTTTGTTGTATAAAACAGGTGAAGCTCTTAACTATCCTTAAAAGGCCAAAACTAACTCTGCTTTCAACTGGAAGTATTTGTAATGAACTGAGTGATATGCAGAAGAATTTCTGTTTGTATCTTAGGAATGCATAACTGGAAATATCATGAACAATTCCTTGACAGTTCGTTTTCTGCTTAGAAAATATGTTAATAATTTGTACAATCTTTTAAACCTGGCTCTTTATAAAATCTTCCTGGATGCTTCAAGCAGAAATACATTCAGGAACCAATTATTTGTTCTGCTCTATTGGTCATGCAGACTGGTTTTCCTGTCGTCATTTTATTCATGAGTTCTATGTTGCTGACTTTTATTATTTTAGTCCAAAATTTTTGAAGCACCTGCTTGGATAAAGACAAAGCGTTTAAAGACTTTTCATGTGGCTATCAGCATTCATTTCCTGCCTGGAAATGACTTCCTTTTACGTATTTATTCTCTAATGTCTCTAGCCATTGTGAATTCATTATAAATAAAATGAAAAGCACCACGTAGATCTGCCATGTATTTTCATTAAGAAGGAAGGTGCAGAGAGTCACTCCTCTAAATTGGATAGGATTACAACATTTCTCTTAATTTCTCTCCTCCAGCTCACATAAGAGCTCAGCTGCAACCTTATCTCTTTCTTTTGCCAGAAGATTAGAGGGATGTCTCTCCACCGAGCTCTGACATCCCTGGGATCAAGCCTATTCACCTTGGTACTAATTAGAAGCTTATTCTCAAATGCCTGACATATACTCAATGCGCAGGGCTTAGCCTGTAAACCACTTCCCAGCAGTGATATAGTTACATCAGTTTTTGCTCAGCCTCATTGATACAGAAAAGGATTTTATTCTAATTTTTAAAGAATGATGCTCAGAGAGAAGGCATGCAGCAATACTCAGCTTAATACACTTAAAGTATATGTTGCACTGCATCATGATATGACCTTTCTTTTTCATATCCATGATCAGAAATCATTTCAAATATGATTTAAAAATCCTGACTTGACTTGATTCATGTGCCTCAGCTGGCACATGAAGCAGCTGCAGTTCTTCTAGGCAGAAGGATCGTAGGGCTGCTATTATTATACTCATCATTTAGAAATTACTGCTTCCAACTGGCTAATGAGGGTATTTCCTGACTCTTCACCAAGGACTTGCCAAATGAAAATGTGTTTGTTTTTAATTTCTCCTGCTGTCAAATCAAAGACTATTTCCAGAAAAACTACCTAATGTTCATTTGTCCCTCTGACATCAGTCTTCTGCTATTTTTAGCTATGTTATCAATGTTCTCTCCCCTCATTTCAAAACCAAATGGAAATGAAGTAACCACGAAATGCACACAGCTATCTCTTCACAATAGCCTTCACTAAAAGGGAGCAAATATTCCTTTCCATGATCTCCTCAGGTAGGCTCACAGAACGGGAAGGCAAAAGGGAAGTTGGCTAATGTGACTGTGACAGTAATTCCATATAGGTTTTTTTAACATCTAGTTTAAGATGATTTAGGGGAACTACAATGTATCCTAGTTCAAGTTATGACAGTCTATCATTGTTATTGTACCGGTATCTTCAGTGAAAGTGAAATCAGCTGGTAATTTTATATTAGTTGTAACAGAAGTATATTGGGACAATGTGATGACCAAAGATGCCCCACCAATTTCTGTGCAAGAGGAAATTCTCAAACAGCAGAACAAAAGACCAACATGCTGATCCTGGTCTTTAAAACCTTATGATATTTATAACCTTTAAAAACACATATGTATCCTAGAATATAAGGTATCTTGGGAGCAGGAAGAGGAGAAGATCAATTGTAATGGCAGGAGGAAGAGAACAGTTTAACTACAGATTTGCAGAAAGCAAAAGCAAGCACAAAACTGGGAACAGAAAAGTGGTGACTAAGAGGACAACTAATGGGCACAGGAATCCTAGACATCTTAGCTCTGACTTTAGCCTAAATATATCTTCAGAATGGTGGGAAAACTGTTGCAGATTAAAGCACATGGATGTAGTCATCAGCTTCGGTCAGTGCTCTCTCTGTCTCTCATTTCAGAGTCTTGCGCAGAGTTGCGAAAGAAAATGTCTGGGAAACTACCTATGTCTGGTAAGCCGGCTCACACGGGTTTGCAGACTGGATCTGCGCTCCCTACTTATGCTCAGAGCTCCCTGCCAGCGGCCTGTAAGTGGATGTTGTTCAAGCTCTGCGGGGTTTAATGATCCCGTGAATAGCTGTCAGTTACCTGTGTAATTTAAAATCGCTTGGCCAAATTCTTGAATCATAATACAGTTAGGCAACCTGGGGTTGTTTGCTGATAAAGAATGCAGAAATATACCTGAGGGGAGAAGCAATTTGGTGGTCAGTAACAGCACTGGATCAACTAGTAGTTATATGCTGAAGCAAAATGATGCTGACAGACAACCTTACCAAAAAAAAGTGTTGCTTCCAAACAAAATCAGGCCTGAATTGTAAAATAACCTAGAAGTCCATCCTTTCTGAACTTTGTTTTTCAACCTCAACCTAGATCTGACTCAGGGGCTGAGTCAGGTCATGGCTGGCAGGCATTTGCTGCAGTGCACAGTGAGTGGGAGGTCAGCTTCTATCCTCTAGACACCTGAGAAAATGACATATGTACATCTATATCCACAGTTTAATGTACTAGAATATAAAATGGTCCCTAGACAGAGCCAGGCAGAAAACCATCTGTCATTCCCACTTTCCATACAGCAGGCACAGTGAGAGCTTTGTATTACGCAGTGAGTGATCTGGCAGGAGTTGCAGATATGACTCCTACTGTAATGCATCTTGGTCCATGCAGCTGAGCCAAACCGAGCTTCATCTGTCCTAATCTTCAGTAGCATTTCAGTAAATGGTGTTTTTCAATAGTTACTGAGACTGTGCCAACTATTCTGATGCAGATTGACTCAAGTCCCATGTAAAAGGCACATTGGTTGGATCTGCTCTGGATTTCTATGGCATGGAACAGTTCCGCTCTTTGCTAGGTCTGACTGTAACTGTTTGTCTGGCCCTACAAGGGAATGTGAAACCCTCTCATACACATAACTAAAGGCTACATTTTAGGGTTTGTGTCTCTAAAGTAGGAAGCTTGCTTGGGAATGGAATTAAAGGATGGAGGGAATCTGGTTTGGATCAGAAGAAAGAGAAAAACAGTTTTTATTTTTTTTTTTAACTTTTGAGGGTTTTTTTTTGGTACAGGGATATCTATTTCTAGGTAATAAATCTAATTTTAAGAATGAAATCCTGTGGTTTGATCAATCTTGATTAAATAACAATACTAAAGTATGTATGATGTTGCATTTGTCATTACCTGTGACATCCAAAGTACCATTTGGCAGTTTGAGCAGTCTGTTTATGGATAGAGAGTATATATGCCTAGATGATAGCTGACATCTGCCACTAAGACTGGCTATAGCATTTGGATGGTATTTCACTGTGGATAGTAAAGAAAACACAGGGCCTATATGTGTTCATAATGAAGTAATGCATTTCCTACATTTTGTGTTTTGACTGTAATCAGTAAAAAAATAGTTCAACTATCTGGGCAGGTAAATCAATTCTTTTTCTAGGTGTGGTACTACACTTTTATTGTCTGGTTGTATATGGTGAAGGTTTTTTTTTTCTCTGCTGTCTTGATGATACATTGATTGTTCTATAGGGTCAGTTGAATAAAACATTTTGTTGTTGATTTCCCAGATACTGTAAAATCCCAGCTGTTCTTCTGACTGTTGGAAATGAGCAAAAAATTATTGATATTGCTAGGAAATACATTGTTGGTGTACTAAATCCGATCTGGTATGCTAACCTCTCTAAGAATTAGCTAGTCTTTTTAGTGTATTTGCTGTACAATATACCAGTGTTTCTTCTGTCTTAGGAAGGCATGTGAAGATCAGCTAGCATTTAGCAGAAGCAATTGTTTTGCTGAAGTGGTTTTGGAAAAGTCTTACCATGTTAGCACTGTCAAAAGCATATTTCTAGTTGCTTGAAAGCTAGTCTTGATGTTTTTATCGCAAGAATAAACTGAATTTGCAGATGGAGGAGCAATGTGAATGAATTTATTTTAATTGTGAATTTAATGTGAATGAATTTATTTTAATTGGAAGACTTGTGCAACTGGATATTGAAACTTCTTGGGTGATGTGAGACATGCAAGACTTCATTTTACATCTTGCTCTTGAAAGTCATGTGCTATCTACAGGTAAGAAACTATAACTTTTTTTGTTTTCTGTATACTGTTTATGTAAATGTAAGCACTTTTACAAGGTTAATTTTAATGTTTCAGTTACTTTATTTGCAGAATTACTATCGATTACAGACGATCACAAGAAGAGTACAACTTTTTTTTAATATTGCGTATTTTCTTTTTGTTGTAACTTCCAGCAGTCTAATAATATAACACTGCTTAAGACTTAAAGGACATGCTTAAGGTTTTGGTTTTTATAGAGCAAGTAGAGTAACATACCACATCAGAACAGATGCTCTGTCTTTCACTTGGCTAAAATAAACGCCACAGCATGGTATAACACCCAGTTTTGAAAACCAATCCCTTGATGGCAGTCAGAAAAACTTGATGCAGGAACTAGCAAAGGAGCTGCATAATCTTTGACCTTTTTGTGGTCTGTGACAATTACAGAGCATGTTGCCAAAGAAGCTCCATTGTAGCAGAAGCTTTCAAATTATCACTCTATGTCTGCCTCCTGTCAGGCAAAAATACTAAGCTTTAATCTAAAAGATAATTAGGTGATACAAGTTAACAGGTGGCCTTGCAATCAAATCTAATAATCCATATAGTTTGGAGGACATGAAATGAAACCTATTAAGTGATCTTAATAGTAATACTATTGGATACAGCCCATACAACACAGCTCAAAGATGTTCTCAAGAAGTTGTCCCTGTTGCCCAGGGCTGAATGTTCATTTCATGAATGTTCACTGGACTACTTCTTGTTTTTGGCTCTCTGCTAAGTCTATTATTTCCCAGTCATGGATCCCTGCAAGGACAATATTCTGAAGGCTCTTAAATAGAAATAAGACACTCGCTTCCTGTTTTGCAGATGGGACAAAAGACCCCAGCACGATGATGATCTATGCCATGATGATATATATTATACAAAACATATCTAATAGGACTGATTAATAAACAATAAATACAAAAATTAATAGAAGTTACTCATCTATTCTTAAACCAGCAGCACAATTCTGGAAGTAGCGTCTGTGGTAAGAGCTCAAGCCAGCACCTTAAGCATAACTTTAAGGTTGAAGTAATTATAAAACACGGAATGAGCTAAAATATATTTTACATTCTCTGTCTTACTTGCGTACGAAAACCTGCTGATGAACTGTAAGGAGAACCTGCAGATCTTGTAGCATCTTTTCAGTCTGTTTCTGAACTAAGGGAGACAACACAATGTAAAGCTGAGGTGGCCTCATCCTGTTAGCTAATGCTTCCTCCTTGTATGTCCATACTTGGGAGAAAAGCATTAAGGAGCTTTGAGCTCCTTCAGGCAAAGGGTTAGAATGTGACATTCCTCGTTGCCCAAAAAAAAAAAAAAAAGAGGAAAAATAAAAGAGAAAAAGAGATTTATTGTGTTTTGAAACGGCTACTGGGAGTATTATTGCTATTTTTCTTTTTTCTTTTTTTCTTTTTATTTTTTCAATAAAAGTCCAAGGGAATTTTATTTTTGTGTGGCTCACCACAAAATGCAATATTTTTTATTTTCTTTACTGAGTGGGAACACAAAAGTAATTCAGTTTTAGAAAGCTTTTGGTTAAAAATAGCTATGTCTCAAAACTTCCCCTCTTCATGGTATGTGAAGTCTGGTCAAAGTATAATATTTTTGCCTACTGTTAGTTAGATTAAATTTCCCAGGGCAGACAGAGTGTTGGATGCCAGAAAATGAATATTCTTCTGCTACTTCATAAACAATATCACACCTAGCTGAGAAAGATGGAGTTTTATAGGAATCCTGCTTTTAATGGTGTGTCCTTATTTCCCCTGGTTGTATTGCTTTCAGTACTCCTGTTACTGAAAAGTTAAATGGGCTTGTAGGGTGATCGCATTGTAGTGCAGATATGAGCCTTGTATATATCTATAAGAATATGAGAGATATCAGAAGGAGAGGAAGAATTAACATAAGATAAAAAAAAAAAAAAGAACCCAGAGACTTCACCTCGGGAGCAAACTAAGCAGCTACCTCTAATGACAGAATGATCCAGCCTTTGCCTGGGTTGAGAAAGGAAAAAAAATGTAGGCTTTCTGTCTATTTTGGCCCCTTTCTTTCAAAGACTAGCTGAAACTGCAGTTGCAGTTCCCTGCTGCTTTTGCCTAGCACAGAAGGCAGCTTATGTGAGATGGCATTGACTTTGTCCTTGGGATTAGTCCCCAAAGGACATGGGTAGCCCAGCCTCTAGTTTAAGAAGAAATATACCCAAAGTGAATATTTCTCTGTGCACAGTAACTTTTAGAAGATGTGGTAGGAAACTCTGTCTTAACATCTCTCTGTTGTTGACTTGTGTCTGAATGGCAGTATCCAGCCCCGTACTGTACAAATTGCTAATACTTCTATGACAACAACTGGCATTTCCACAATAATCCTTGTGTTTGAAAATACTTTTTCTTGTCCTTTTACAAATAATTGCTACTTTATTGAGAGTCTGATGTAGTCATATTATCAAAAATGTGGAGACATTACAAAATTAAAGACTGCAATTCATTTCTGAAACATTTTTTATGAATTTACTGAATGTGATGAACTTCCGCCCTTGCCACGTCCAGCGGATGAAGAAATTGCAAGGCGAGCGGGACTGCTGAGGTTCTGTTTCCACTGATCAAATAAACAAAAGAACTACCCCAGCTAATCCTCACTTGAGTCGCTGCATATGTTTTAGAAACAAGCAGATAAACATTTGCAGCAATGGTAAATCTGCTCAAACCTTACGTAATCAGTTAGGTACTTCCCTCATTGCTTCAAGAAGCAATCTTATTTCTGTCTCCTAACTTTCAAGAATTATTCTCATTTCTAAATTAATGTTTCAAGTCAGTGAATAGCTCTTATCATTATTAGCTAACCTGAATGACCTGCAATAGCAATTTTGCTTGGTAATCACAGTAAGTCTCTGTTTCATAAAATATCCCTGTTTTCATTCTGGAGTTTTTCTGTTTCTCTTTGCCATTTTGTAATTGTTTCCCTATCCTTTAGCTTTGTTGTAATTCTTTTTTGGGGGGAGAATTACTCATTCATCTCATTTCATGCATAAGTTTCATATAGGTGGGTGGAGTAGCTGATAGCCCTGAGGGCTGTGCTGCCATCCAGAGGGACCTGGACAGACTGGAGGACTGGGCGGCGAGAAACCTCATGAGGTTCAACAAGGGCAAGTGCAAGGTCCTGCACTTGGGGAGGAATAACCCTGGACACCAGTACAGATTAGGGGTGGACCTGCTGGAGAGCAGCCCCGCAGAGAGGGACCTGGGTGTCATGGTGGACGACAAGTTGACCATGAGGCAGCAGTGTGCCCTGGTGGCCAAGAAGGCCAACGGGATCCTGGGGTGCATTAAGAAAAGCGTCTCCAGCAGGTCGAGGGAAGTGATCATCCCCCTCTACTCAGCCCTGGTGAGGCCACATCTGGAGTACTGCGTCCAGTTCTGGGCTCCCCAGTACAAGAGGGATGTGGAGCTGCTGGAGAGAGTCCAGCGCAGGGCTACCAGGATGATCAGGGGCCTGGAACATCTACCATATGAACAAAGGCTGAGAGAGCTGGGTCTGTTCAGCCTGGAGAAGAGGAGGCTGAGGGGGGACCTGATCAGCGTGTATAAATACCTCAAGGGAGGCAGTGAGGAGGAGGGGGGCGGCCTCTTTTCAGTGGTGGGCAGGGATAGGACTAGAGGAAATGGCTTCAAACTGAAGCATCGGAAGTTCCACAGGAACTTAAGGAAGCATTTCTTCACTGTGAGGGTGACAAAGCACTGGAACAGGCTGCCCAGAGAGGTTGTGGAGTCTCCTTCTTTGGAGATCTTTAAAACCCGCTTGGATGCAGCCCTGTGCCACGTGCTCTAGGTGACCCTGTGTGAGCAGGGGGGTTGGACTCGATGACCTCTGAGGTCCCTTCCAACCTTCGGCATTCTATGATTCTATGATTCTATGATAGTCTTGTTTGAGATATTTTTGTCTATTTAAAATTTCTAAGGATAAAACAACAGACGCTACAGCTCCCCACAAAGCATCCAGAATAGCAAACTACACTAAATAGAGCCGCAAAGATATTTACAAGCATTAAGTCATAGCGTCTGAGCTTCTCTATGCCATCAGAGCTAAGGCAAGTGTCCAGGACTTGCAAGTTCTTTGTATACAACCTTATACAGTCATTTCAGTCTTTCTCTGTTTGAGAGGATTTTTTATTAAAATGTAGCACCTGTAGCCTTAGGTGTTAAAATCTGGTAAAACCAACACATATAGGTAAGAGAATGAGGCTCAAGCAGTTGTTCAATTAATGCAAAAAGAGGGGCAAGTGCAGATTTCTACGTGCAGATGAATAGGCAAAGCACTGAGTTATTTCTCTTGATGACAGGGGTGGAGATACTCTACATGGAACAGTATCTGAGCAGGGCTTTTTAATATCTCAGACTGGGCTCAGACCTGTATCTTTTCTAGACATTCAGCATTTGTGATTTGCTAGTTATGGACCAGATGACATTTTGGGGTGTTAATAAACAAATGTAAGGCCATTAATTAGTCTAAGAAAGCCAGTTTCTAGGTCTGGATTTTTTTTAACCAAGATATTTATCCGTTCCTGTCTTGCATGCAGACTGTAAAATGAACATAAACGTTCTTATGTCTGGTCTATAAAACTCATTTTGCTACATATAGATGAACATCAAAGGAAAGAGTGCATGCTTTCATGTAAAGTTTGCTTGTTTATTTTGATTGGATGCTGATAGAACTTGCCAAAAAAGCAGAAGCTGTGGTGCTGACCTTGCCATGTACTTCAGCAGATTTGTAGAAGCAAAACACTTAACTTAAAGCAGTTTTGAAGTGATTTAGATCTTGACTTCATTAGAGCTGCTCTAATGTAAATCCATCTCTTGCTAGTGTGACCACTCTATGGCAGCGGGGCAGATTAGTACAGGGGACATGACACTAATCCTCTAGGGTCTTACCAGGGTTCTTGTTTTCCTAGTAATGATAGAGCTTCTCTGACAGTATGTTAGAAGAAATACATTGAGTTACTCCATATGGCTCAGAGAATCCTGGGATATGATCTGCTGAGAGTAATGTCACAGGCAGTTGAGACTCAACTCAAAGCTTTCATCAGCTTCTTTCCTAACCGTGACTGTTGTATTCTCCAGGGCTTTGTACCATGCACGGGTGAGTGTGTCTTGCTGGCTTAAGGAAACCCAGCCTGGCTCACCTTTCAGCTATTGCAGCTGAGCAGCATCACCTTAACTGCAAAGCAGCTTTCTGAACCCATGGGAGGAATGAGCTACCAGTACAAGCCTGCTTTTCCTTGACTTGCTTGGGATGTGCCAAAGTGGCATAATTTTAAGATATGTTATGCAGGTTCCTCCCACTCCCAAAACATCAGTCCACTGAATGGGCCCTTTTCTCTAGAATGTGATGGATATTGTTTAGCGCAACTGAAAGGGAGCACAGATGTTCTGCATTTGACCGAAAGCTTTTTCCAGCAAGTCACAGAAAGTTTTGTGCTGAGCTGAATTCCAGTCTTAATAAACAAGTTAAATAAAACCTCCTAGAAGGTCCTTCCTATCTTGATGCACTCTCACTTGTCTCCAAGTGTTTTCCCTAAACACGCTCTGCTCAATACAAAACAAAAACAAAATTATGGCTCTGTTTATAAGAGCTATCTGTGAAAAGCTTGGAATTGCTCAGCAGTCAGTGAAAGCGCTTTAGCTGTGATCTTTGAGGTAGTGGCACCTGCAAGAAACAATACTATTTGTGTGACTATTGCTTATTGAAAGCTTTGACACATGAGAAATTTATGGCTGGGACAGTCTGCCTGTTTGCATAGACTGTGATTCCACAGTAAATATGAAAGACTTTACTCATCAGTGAAAGAGAAAGAAATAACAAAAATTACCTCATGTTTATCCTTTTGTGTCACATGGGGAAAAGGGTAGAGAATGTTACCATGCTTTATCTGTTCTGGGGTAACTTGTTTATGTGTCAGAGCACTAAGATAAGAACTCTATCAAAATTGTGGCCAATAACCTTTTATTTTTGAACAGTTCAGAATACTAATTGCACAACAAGGTTTCTGGCTTTCGGTCGTCTTTTACTTATGTCAGTTCACTTGGAATTTTCCCTTCCTCTTCACAAACCAAGTTGCCATTAAGTACTTCTGTGTCATAAATGAAAGCCTCAATAACCCTTGCCTGCTTGAAGGAGATATTTCCTTTTAAAAAGATGCACGTATTCTCTAGACCTCATACAAACTGGAATGTCCCTCCATAAGGAAATGGCAGCATTTCATTGCTTGATTTCAGTCCCTATCAAATTGAATAAATAACCTTTATTTTTATTTTTATTTTTATTTTTATTTTTATTTTTATTTTTATTTTTATTTTTATTTTTATTTTTATTTTTATTTTTATTTTTATTTTTATNTTTTTATTTTTATTTTTATTTTTATTTTTATTTTTATTTTTATTTTTATTTTTATTTTTATTTTTATTTTTATTTTTATTTTTATTTTTATTTTTGCTTGTGATAAGACATTCCACAATGTGTATGCAGAAATAATCACATTTAATAACCACATTTCATCATCTTTTTCTTTTATTGAAATTAAATATTTCAGTATTGCAGAATGACAATGTATTGGTTTGGTTTGTTGAACAGATTAGAAAAAAAAATCTTCTGTATGTAATGATGCTTTCTTCATGAGATAAATTTCTTTCTGGATACAAAAATAATCTCCTGAGAATGGGAATATTCCTATTCTGCTCTCTGACATTTTTTTGTTTTCCTAGATCAAATCTCCCATAATGTATTGATCTAGTAAGTCAAATGATTAGGCAAAGACTGTGTCAGAGACATGGTTTATAAGGTATATGAACAAGATATTTGAATCTGAACTTTCAGGAACAGGGTGATGCCTTCCAACTTTTTAAGTTTCCCTGCTGTTTTTGATTTTTTTTTTTTCAATTAATGTTTTCTTATCTATAAATTTATAAGGATTTCCAAAGGGATTTTTCCTCTGATTTTGTTTTTTTGTTTGTTTTGGTTGTTTCTGCCTATAATTTAAGGACTGTCAGCGAAGAAGACTGTTTGGCTGCATTTTTTGCTTACCAGATGTTTGTGCTGTTAAGTTCTCCCTGAGTTTGGCATTCTTTAATAATGTGTTATGACAATTGTTTCAGCAAGATTGTTCCACTGCAAAAAAGGGCATTGTCAGCCATGACCTGTCCAGGATACCCTGTTCTTTCAGTCCCATGACATACCTCAGCGTGTCGCCTGTTAGCATGGGCATATGGTGAAAGGATTATCATGGATTCTTCCCCCAGGATTTGCCTCTCCCTTTTGCTGTATCCATAGCTCTGTACCCAGATTTTACAGTACCCAGCAGTTACTTTACTGATCTGCAGCGCTGTTTTTCTTCCTGCAGTCATGATGGTTGCATATTATGCGAGGCTCAGAGTTGATAACTTCCTCTTACCAGGGCTTAGAGTCACAGTATTAATGTACAGCTCTGCAGTAACCGTCAGATTTATTAGATTCTGCCATGCACATTTATAATACGGCTAAGACATACAAGCATATTTGGGATTTAGAAGCCACACAGATGCAGAACCTTTTACAACAAATATTTGAGGCAGTTTAGAATTACGGCTAAAATGTTCTAACATGTGGAAGAAGACAGATTATTTATAAATGTTGTTCAAATTTAGACAAAGTCATGCAGCACTGAGTTACATAGACTGTAAATGTAGTCTAGACTAGTACATAGACTGTACTAGTCACAACTGCAATCTGATTAAATCTGTGGGGGCTTCTGTATGACATGTACTAGAGAACTTGGCAACTAATGTCCATCGTATTAAGAATGAGTTCAGTGATGTAAGTATGTTTTTTAGAGACTGTCAGCTGTGTGGTGTGTTTAAGAATCATTTTGCCACAAAGCAATCCAAGGGGAAGACTTTTATATAGAAACATACAGATAGGGATATGGTGGTCCACAGACTAATCCCATTTTTACCATTTCATTTTTGGAGATTAGGTTATTTTCTCACGCTTCTTTCATTGCTTAAAAAGCCTTTTTAGGTATTTTTATTGCCAATGTCAAATATTCTGATTAGTCAGTAAGTCTGACATCTTTTATAGTAAAGAAGCAGAGCATATAGTACTGAAAGAAAGAGTATAGTGATGAGTGGTTGGAGAAACTGCACTTTAAGCCTGCTTTAAAACACAAACAAAATATTATCCAAGTATTGAAGCCAGAGGAGAAATTAAACAGATGACAGAGCTCAATTCAACTATCACAGGAGGAGGAAATGCTCTTTCAGATTGCTGGTTTAACAATCAGATGGAGAATGTAGCTGGGCTTTGTTTTTCTAATTATTAAACCAAGAGACTAAAAATATCAGGTCATTGTCACAAATAGAGCTGGGCAGCCTTTTTTAACTGAAAAATGTATTTAACAAACATAGCCGTGGTATGATGTGACTGATTGACTGCTCTGTTGCCTGCAACCAGATTTCAGAAAGGGAGCTGGTAGAAGCTATCTGGGGCTCTCTCCCTTTCAGACGTGGCCATCAGCATCAAAGAAAGAATTGAAAAGGGCCGTTTCAGAACCTAGTCAGGGTGACCTGAGCCCACAAACACAGATGGAGAGATGGAAGTATCAATGGGTCAAACTTCTCTGATGAAGAACTTTGTTCCAAAGGAAGCTGCTAAAAATGTGATGAATGGCAGAGTAGGTGAAGTCTGCAGGAACTGAGAAGGTGATAGTCAGTTATTCCAGTAGATGACTTGTAAAATGGGCAAGTGGAATTCAGCAAAGGGCTATAAATTTGCCAGAGCCCGACAACCTTTGCTCTGGAAAAAGGCCCTATAAATCTTTGTTGTGGCTTTGTACACATACAACCGGCACCCTTGTACCCAACGCTGTCCTGCTACCAGCCCTTTGCCTCCAGTTGATATGTGCCTGGTCATGTCCATTTACATATTTGTACGAAGTCTCCTTATTCCAAGTGACCTTCTTAGTTTGCAGCAGGGAAGCTAGACAAGAGTCCTGTTTGCAGAGTGTGTCTTTTGTGGCTATGGTCGTGATCCAACCTGCTGTCTAGCCAGAGCGCTTGCCTGATCACACAGCCAACATCACACAGTTTGGTTCTTTAGTGCAATAGTTAAGATATTGTAAGGTGAACTCCTATATCTTGAGACTTACTCAAAGACTTGTAGGATTTGCCAGATTTAACACCAGGAAAACAACTGAAGAACCGACGTGTAGTTAATGTAGAAAAGAAATCCTAGCTCTCAGTCTGCTGCCTCACAAACTTTTTGAAGTGCAGCTGGACCATTTGATTATCTTCTCTGCTCTTCTATACAAAGTAGGCTGTGGCATGCTTCCTAGTTGCTTCCACAGAAGAAAAGCAAAATAGTCACCTGCTTCATAAAAGTGCACATTTCTATACCCAGAAAGTGAATATTTGTATTTATTATAAACCCACCCTGCAATAACTACGGGTATGGAGCTAAATGAGTTTCTTGAAGCACACATTGACAGTTTATGTCATGTTTTATAGTGAACCTTGAGAATGGATAGACTGAGAAAAGACTGATCAAAAAAAAAAAAAAAAAAAAATACTTTTTCACCTATTCAGGATTAGCTATCACTTTATAGACTGATCAAAAAAAAAAAAAAAAGGACAACTTCTTGTGAGAATTTGAGGCATGAATAATGAGTTTAAAATTTTTTAAAATCTCATTTGAATGCAAAAAAAAAAGGTGAGAGGGAGAATGAAAACAAAAGAAATCCTGTTCATGGAGACTATCAGTGGGAAGTATGTGTTTTTTAGTAGTATTTATTTATACATACCCAGAAAATTGCATTTCTTTTGCTCAAAGGAGAGAGGGAGGGAGAAAAAAAAGTCATCATGAAACTTAAAAGGAAAGTTTTTTTCCTTAGAAGGAAAAAAAAAAAGTATTAGTTTTAAAGGATATGACAACTTGAGTTTTCATAATATTGTGACATTCTTTTTCAATTTGAATGTGATGATTTAGGCCATGGATGAATTGCTCTGCAAGCTGCTGGGACCTGAGTCGGAGCCTCTCGTGGAAGGGCTGAGTGGCAGCACAGAGGAGGTGTCAGGGGTCTGTAGCCAGTGTGTGTTCTCTAACTTTTGCTGTGCAAAATACAGAATCAGAGCCAAGCCTGTCAGGGACAATGAGCCTAAGCTAAGCTCTCAAAGTCCACCCAGAAGCAGGTAAGGAAGGGTTACTGCCCCTGCTCCTACACTGCCGAGAGGACAATATCCTCCATCAGCAGAACAGAACAGGCAGCGGGGGTTGCTGCTGGAGGACCAGATTTATCAGACGAACTCTGATTTTAGGGGATATCTGAACATGCTCTTAGAGCACTACAAGTTGTTGCAGTGCTTGGAGACTTTCACGTAATGAAATTCTGGACAGTTTTTTGAATTTTTTCCTTTTTCTAAAGAAATGCAGACTATGATTTGTGAGAGCTCTGCACAGATCCTTCAAAATCCTATTCTGTTGGGAACTTATCTTCAAAAGATGAAGAATGTTGTAATCTCTAATCTGAACAGTAAGGTTAGTCTCCTTCTAAATAAAACATGTGTTCTGGAGAATCTGTGTGGAGGCTCTGAGGGCACCACCAAGCCTCCCTTTCCCTGCTCAGACCTTTTGCCTGCATTTCAGCCCAGCCTGGAGCTGTCATTCCCCTTGATGGACAGTTCCAGCCTTGCCAATACCCTGCACTGCGTAGCTATGGTTGCCCTTGGTCCTGGTCTTAACCTCGAAGTTGGCCTAGCAATTGTTTTCCCAGATCGACCTTGTCACCTTGTCATGGGTCTGCTGGTGATCACCAGTGCTGAGCCTAACCCTGACCTGTGGGCTGACCTCTTGGCGGGACCTCATCCCCACTGCATCACCATCAGTTGTCTTATGATCTGGACTCTCAATTGGACCTGGCCACCACCTGAGGGTCTGCCCTGCTCACCTCCCTCAGGTGTGGTGGGACTGTCCTGCTAGCTCTGTTATCCCCTTGGTCCCTGTATGCCTTCCTTTTTGGGGTTCCTCTGACTCTTGCTACTCCCTGACAGCCCTGCTGAACTGGGAGGAAAATATTTGTAGTTTAGAATTGCTAGGTTTTTCTCACATGGTAAGGATTGTTCTGCTATGTACCATTGTTCAGCATTGTCATCCTGGAAAGCACTTTCTCAGGAATGCCAGGTGCCACATCCAAGGCACCCCTTCCCCATGGCAAAGGCCGTGAACCATCTGTTGGCCCCTACTCCACCTCAGTCTTGGTCTGTGTCCTTATCACAACCTGTCCTACAGAGCAACATCAGAGCTCTCTTTTGCAGTGCTGCTCTCATGACCCCACAATCTTGGGAGGAATAAAATCCAGGACATGGTTCTAGAAATCATTGTGCTTTGTTACAGCCTTTGCTGTCCCTCATCACCTTCACTTCCATCCTAGAAGGAAAGTAATTCCCATTCTGCTAACCTAGTGTCAGTCTCTGGCACCTCAGAACTTCTTGCTTGCAGGCCTCTTTACAGTGCTGAATGCAAAACATAATGAACATGTATTTTCTGTGTAAGAACATTATTTCAGATGACTGTCTGGCAGAGAAAATGTTTCTGGATTGGAAAAAACAGACTAGCTCATAAATGCTGCCAAAAGCACTGAATCTTTTTTTTAAGGGCAGACACTTTGGATGCTTCAGCTGGCAGAAAAATCACTGAGGGATATTTTTCAAAATATAAAATACTGTCCTTTTGAAAATGACCAGTTCTTTAGAAGAATGTAAAGTATATTCACAGAATACTGGAGACTAGCCACCTAACACTGCTCAAGTAGGAACAGTTCTTCCAGATCAAAACTGGATTTTGTCTTTTAATAGTACTAGTAAAATGGACCAAAGGAAACTTGCATCAGAGCAGAGGTTTATTTTTAGGTAATGCAGTGGCTGAAAATAGAATTTCCTATACATAGGAACTACATTTTGCCTCTGGTGTGGGTGTTTGTGTCTGGGCTGGCTTGGATTTCATTGCTGGTGACAGCTGAATTATCAATTCTGTGCTGATGGCAAGCCACCCTTGCACTGGTTTGGAAGCCAGATGATGAGCGAGTGGAATGAAGAACCCAAGTCACAGTCATATGCTCAGAGAAAATGAATTTCTATCTGTGTCAGGGACACCAGTTTTGCAGGTGGCCTCTTGAATTGCATTTGCAATTCAAACAGTGCAATTCAACAGTGTCCTTGCTCACTGTTACCTCTTGGAGTTTTAGACAAGTTTAGAAAAGGGAAATAATTATACCAATGTCTGCTCTTTTTCCCCTTTGTTCTGTATTTTTGTTTGTGCCCTTCCTTTCATCACACATCTATGTGAGAAGAGTTCAAATACACTGGGGTGAAAGAGGAGGCCATTAGCTTAGTGGACCAGAACAGTGAAGATCACGTTAAGTATTGTCTGCCTGCTTCTGTCAAGCCACCTATAAATTATCATTTCACAACTTCGTAACATGAGCTATAAAAATAAGTATTGAGAAATGAATAGGTCAGAGAATGAGAGTGAGTTCATTCTGTTGTGATTTCAAAACCACAATAGTTTCCCCCTTTCCTCTTCTCCCCCCAGAAAAAGAAATTACGTCATTTAACCTAAGTTTGGCCATCAGTTTTTCCATAGTTCACTTGTAGATTCAGTAGCTCAGAACTCACTCTTATTTAAACTGATTTTATTATTTTTCTTTTTCTATTTAATATTAACTGAAATTCAACCATTTACATTATATCAGACTCTAGTTTTTTTTCTAATTATAATGTTTTTTTTTGAGTATATGCCTTTGAAAGATGCTACCTTGACAGCTTTCTGAACTGTAGTCCAACCTCTAGCGGGACTTGCTAGTCAGAAAGTGAGTTTTCAGAACTCAGATGTGAACTATTAACAGTTAGAGGTGCTAACTAATCAAAAATCTGATATGTAAAGTTATGGTACTTAAGAAGATGGAAACAAGAAAAAAAATGATTTCATGAAAGGAAAAAGAAAAAAAGGTTCTCAGATTTTGCGATCAGAAGGGTTGTAGAAGGGTCTCTTCTAGAAACCAAAGTATGTGGATTAGCCCCTCTGATGCATTTAGAGCACTGAAAATATGGAGTGTTCAATACATTCTTCAGTACAACCCTCAAAAACGAAAATACAGCAAGACAAAACATACTTCTTATACAGGTGTAGCTAGGCGGTGCAGTCTTAGAGTTCTCTAAAATAATTTTAGCTAGTAAGTTTACACGTTAAATGATGCAGTTCAAGTCTTAGCACAGTACAGGCATATCCTGCATGGTTCCTATGGGTACAACTGTAGTGATTCTGTTTTTAAAGTCAGTTCCTCTGGCACTAGTGGAGAAATTGAAATGCTCAGGTTGGGTAAGACATAGAAGGATGTAGTAGTTATTCTGGAATATTTAAACGTTCAAGGAACAGAACTTGGAGGAGAGGAAGAGGTATCGTTTTCTAGAAAAAGCGATTCTGAACCAAAAGGAACTCAGATTATTTAGTCCATGTCTTAAATGCATCTGAAAGCTGCTGAAATGGAAGGCCTTACTTCAGTATGACAAGTATAAATGACATGCAGCATTCTGATATTTACATTTTCCTTGAGGTTGGCTTAGGCTGTGAGTTAGGAACATTAATATGAGTACCAAAGACAGACCCAAAGTAGTACGTCCATGGGCAGCTCCTAGGATGGCTTAGCTATACTAAGTCATAACTTAGTACAGTGATCAGCTGAAGGCTTCTGCATTAGGAAGGAGATTTCTAAAATGATGTTCATGTCAGAAACTTGCTTCAGTAGGAGCTCGATTCTTTGCTGTTGCGGAAGAGTTGCATACTAACAAAGCTGGAGAATTATGTTTCCTTTTGCTTACTCTTTCTGGTCTCTTGATTCCTGCCTGCATAGTTATAGTTATTCAGACTTGGATGGGCCTCTCTGGGTCAGATACTTCAAATTAGGTCTATTTGTATCAGCCATGGAGGTGTAGCTCAGATCTAGAATAGTGTCACATTTATTCCCTTGATGGCCCAGCTTAGAGAGCCACTGGCTCTTTCCATGATTTCCATGGTGTTGACCAACAGAGTCTACTCGGGTGACCAAGACAGCTGGGGCTCAACTGAGCGTTCAGGTCTGAAGCTGGCTTGACAGTGACTTGTTGACAAGCCAGGCTTCAGCAGGGCCAGTACAGGCTCAGTTCCCTAGGACTGTGCAGAGGCCAGGTAATTTAGTGACTCTCCTTATGCCCTCAAGAAACAGCAGGAAGAGACAGGCTCCTCCAGAGTGTGATCATAGGACTAAATCTCTAACGCTCTGACTCATCTTAGGAGCAGCCTATCAGTCTCCATTTACTATTTTGGGAGTCTGGCAATACACTTACCCCAGCTAAATCTCTTTGCTGAATGACTAAGGAGCTGGGTTCCTCACTGGCACTCTGAGTCATCTTGCCAGGGCCAAGCATCTAACGTTTTAGTTCTTGAAACATCTGAATCGGAGATGTCTTGTGCCAATCCCTGATAAAATCAGGAATCAAACCCAGGAATCCTAGTTCACAGATTTTCTTTTTTTTTTCTTTTTTTCTTTTTTTTTTGCTATAACCATTAGAAAACACATTGTACTTTTCTACCTCTAGGTATTTTATTTTCCATTATTTCAGCTGTACTTCTGACACTGAGACATAAAACTGCCTGCAAGACTGAACTTTCAGACACACAGCAGAAATCCTGATATTAATAGAACCAGAGATTGTCATTTTTTCTTAATTTCATAAGCTTTATATTTTAATGAATTAAGAAAAGGTGTTATTATCCTTTGATTTTGTGTTTTGGCATTTGTAAGCTATTCACTTGCTGCAGCTCTCAAAGAATTTTCTTTGTTTATCAAATCAGATCCAGATTTTTAAAGGTCGCCTTAAATGTGCACATCCCTGAACAGTTATATCATCTTTCTGGCCAATATGTTTTTTTCTTAGACACAATTATAAAGTGTGCATTTGTTCTAATGGAACGTCTGGATTCAGTGAAAGGCTGTTTTCCACTTAGGATACTTAGACACCTTGAACCATATCAGGAAGGCCATGTGTTATTCTGGGAGCTGTGCTGGAGACTGACTTCAGGTTGTTTGCTGGAGGATCACAGGGCAAAGGGACCACTTTATATGGTTACAATTCTGAAGTGACAGCACACACTGATTTCTCCTCAACTTTTCATGGTTTCTGTCTTTGTGTTTAACCCTTCTAGGGTAACGAGAGGATCCAGATCTTTTCTAGCCTTGACTAGACTAAATAGTGGTTTGATCTGGAAATGGCAGTTCATTAGAGAAGCAATTCTTCAGGATGTTTTTATATATATATATTATATTATTATATATTTTTCTTTTTTCAAGTCTTGATCTTCCTTTGGTGAGGCATTGGTTTTACCTTAGGAAGCTTCTGGACTATTATAATTTTCTCTTGGGACTTCTTGTGGCCTACCTACAGGCATTGTCTTCACTGCCTCGGTTTCCAGCTTTTTCCAGGGAGCTCAGTGGTTGACCTCAGAGATCAGTTAGATGAAGTGGTTCAAGTGCCACAAGAAGAGTAGTTAGCAAGCTGTTTGCTTTTTGTGGAATACCAAACTCATTGTTTCTCTCATATAACGCTCTAGCTTTCTCTAACTACTTGGGCTTCCTGTCCCTGGCAGTCTTCATGTGTGCCCTTTATGTTTATGGATGTTTCTCAGTTTAATCACTACCTTCTGTTATAACTGTTAATGTATATAAATTTTGCAGACATTACTACAGCTGCAGTATGGAGGAGATGAGAGAGAGGTCCTCCTGTAATGTACATCCGTCATCTTGGTGTTGCTGCTTCCGTGGGAGCAAAAGATTAAAAAAGCACCTGCTGTACAGATGCTCTTGTACATTGATGCATTTAACAATAACTCAGTTTGTTCTCATTCCATTCTTCGTGGTATGATATTGCAAGCTTGTATCTAATTTAATATCCTTCTTTAGTTTGTGGTTGCCCGCTTAGTTTTTAGAATTGTTTTCAATTTCCCCATGAATTCCAAATGACAGCTTGACTGTGTGCTGATATGTGCCTGGCTCACAGGAGACGCTGATGGCTTGATTTATGCAAATTCTCATTATACTTCTGTCCCTCAGTGTCTTCAGCTCTTGCTCCAAGAAGAAATGACAACAGATGGGATAGATCCAAAAAGAGAGGACCAGAGGAGGGCTTTATCTGACAGAGCATGATAGGTGCTACCTGTAACCTAAAAACCATCTAGAACTGTAGCAATATATTTAGGAAAATAGGGTTAGGTTCTGGGTGTATTTTTCAATGATACCATTTAATTTCTCTTGTGGCAGAAAGGATATTTGACAAGGCAAGGGCTTCTTTCAGTAGTTAGAGAGAAAATGGTGGATTATTTGGAAGAAATCTTAGGGTGCAAGATGTGCTAGCCTTGGAAGTAATTTCTGGAGAACTGGCCAAGGCCTGTCCTGTCCCTGCAGTGCCTCAGCACAGCTGAGAACTGCAGCGAGGTGTGAGGTCCTTCTGCTTTCACTGTACGTGTGTGTGTAATGTGTATGAGGGCGAAATCTGAACTGTTGCTGTCTGGAAGCAAGGTTTATAAGAAGTAAAATTTCAGACGTATTTCTGAAAAATTCAATTTGAAGAGATGTTAAGGGATCCGTAATGTGCTCTGCCAGGCAGTTCAGGTACTGTACAGAAATGAAAAAGCCAACCTAAAACCTCAGAAGAGAAATGAAAGGCTTCTTGAGGCTCAGACTCCTCTTAGCTGGCTCCCTTTCCAGTTGTCCTGAGCCCGTTTGCCCAGGAACCGTGTGCGCTCCTCGCTGGTCTGTTGGTGTTTTCTCAGATTTCCTCTCCCCGATGAAGCTTGCTTGCTTCTGCTCACCTCCACTGCTGAGAGGCTTTGGATTTCACGGGGCTGCCCACCCAAGCAGCGAGGCTGCTCTACCTACTCGCCCCCCGCTAGTTCTGGTGGAAATCATCATCTGCAGGGCAGCCCCTTTTCTCAAGGAAAAGAGAAACTCGTCAGGCCCATTTGCTCCTCGAATGATTTTGGTGGTGTGTTTGCAGAAAGCTAGCCAACGTCAAGCCTTGTAAAACCATCCTGATTCAGGTCCCGAATAGCATTAAATAGAATATGTTTATTAATACTGAAAATGAGGATGTTAGTTTGAGGACATCTGGTATTTATATTAGTATCTGTGCATTTTTTCTTGTACTGCCTGTAAATATAATTAAAAAGCTAATAAATAGCTGTACTGAACTGAGGAATTTGTTCATTTTAAAAAATCCTGTGTAGACCTCTTCAGTCATTTTGTATCTGCAATAATGTCTATTTTGCTTGACTTATAGCACTCAAGTTTAATAAAAAAAACATTATTAGCTAAGGCAAATAAATTTAAATGATTATATGGTTAATTGACTGAAACTCACATTTTATATCACTCTCTCCTCTTGGGAAGCAGACATATATTAAAAGGCACTTCCTTTGGCGTTTAAATATGCTGCTTTGGTACACCCTTCCCTTGGTGTGTATTATGGGCCACATGCACTTTAGGGTCTTCTGTTTGGAACAATAATCCCTGTCTTTTTTCTTTTTTCCTTCTTTTTTTTCTTCTTTTTTTTTTTTTTTTCCTCTTGTATGTGATATCTTCATTGTGTATTTTTCACCTTTTTTCATCACTCCAATTCTTTTTACCAAATCTAAAAAATTAAAAATAAAAGGGTCACAATTCAGTTTCCATCTCTCTAATCATTGATTTTGTCAGCTAAAATGTGAGAGGAAAAAACAGTCTTTTCTCTGATAATTAAAGATTCACTTTTTGTAAGTAATACCAATTATTACTTAAATATTTTAAAAACAAAGGAAGCAAGGACAACTTCTTGGTGATGAATATTAAAATTCTGCCAATGTATTTAAGGAGGTCAAATGACCTGACAACATGCCCGAACCCTCATCTGGTAAAACAATAAAAAGGCATAAGAATTCTTATAGAGTCTTCCAGTTTAACTAAAGCGTCTCTTAAGCAGAAAAGTGTTGTGTATGGAGGGGAAAAAGTGTAAGCATAGAAAAAGGCAACAATTAAATGTTTTTATTTGTGTCTTCTAAAATGAACAGCTGTGTTATATTACTTCATATTGTCCTCAACTGTATTTATTCTTGGCATGGATAAGTTTCAGTTTAACTGAAGGCTGATTAAAGAGATTTTCCATCTTTTAGCTACAGTTTTTATACTGTCGTGTTGTTCTGTCAGTTCTTAAGGATGGGGACATTCTGTGAAGAAGCATTGTGATATTTAAAGAATTGATTAAGAAAAAGGCATCCTAGTTAGTTTTGAAAATGCTTGTGTAAAGATAATGACAGCATTTCTGAGACCTTCACAAGAGGCCTTATCCTGTGAGCTCAGTGCAAGACTTTCCACTGACATCAATGGGCAGTGGGTCAGGGCTCGTTCATGTGCTACTTATAGCTGTGCTTTCTGTGTTCTTTGATTCTCCTCTGTTTTCACGCTAAGATTTGTTAAAGCTGATAGAGAAAATTTTTGCCTTTTTTTTTTTTTTTTTTTTTTTTTTTTTTTTTTTTTTTTTTTTTTTTTTTTTTTTTTTTTTTTTTTTTTTTTTTTTTTTTTTTTTTTTTTTTTTTTTTTTTTTTTTTTTTTTTTAATTCTACATGGGAGATAAATTCAGTACTTATCAACACTTTTTTTCCGCCCCAGCAAGTTTTGCCAGTTGTTCAAAATTAATTAAACTATATTTGTGCTGAGAGGACATAGATGTACAGGGGCAAATGTGTAGGAGCAGTTTTGCTCAGAGACCCTCAAAACCCAAAAACTTCTAATGTAAAATTTATCATGGGACTTGAAAGTTTCAGTTTCAGCTTATCTGTGCAGAAGACATATATCTTCAGAGTACTCTCCCCTTGCCATAAGGAGTTAGTATTAACCCTAATTTATACTCTTTGATTTGATTGTTGCCAAGTCACTGGCAACAATCAAATCAACTGATTGTTGCTGGTCCCACAAAAAAACACAAAAAGGGTGAAAAAGATGAGCTTTTCTTAAAGAATTTTAATTCATACAAAAGGAAAAAGCTTGTATAACCTCAGTGCAAATGAGTGTTCTGCCCTTTTTTTCAACTGGAATTGCTGACAGCTGGCCAAAGTCACTTATTTTAATAATTGGTTCTGGAGTAATATTGGATTTAAGTAAGGAACAATCCAATGACTGACAGTTGCTTGAAGGGGAGGATGTTTGGATTGTTTCTATGAAGGACAAATAATTTACAGGACTAAGAAATGGTGGTGGAGGGAGAGCAGGGGTCAGTGGCAGGAGATATGGGGCAATTCCTCAGACCGGGTCACTAGATGGGCATCCAGAGAGGATGAGCCAGCCTTCTCCTGTTAAATTCGCAAACACCTCAGCAATTGAGTCATCAGGAAAGTAATAGCATCAGGAGTGACAGAAGGAAAAGTTGAGACTTGCCAAGTTTGTCCCCATAACTGTGATAGGATCGCAGTGAACAAAGTCTGTATGGATCATGCAGTCTTCTGGTAAACAGCAGCAGCCTTTTTCATGGTGAGATATTGCTGTGCATCACATTTTGGTTGTTCTCATTAAAAAAAAATCAAAAAACCCCAATCAATTCCCCACCAGAGTACAGTAATGAAATGCCCAGCTGCAGATACAGCAAAACTCATTCCAGTTCTGGTCAGTTATTGTCTCCTCTTTAGCAGATGGCCGGACGATGATGTCTGCAGCAATAAAAATATTAAAAACAAAAACTGCCAACTGAC
Organism: Nothoprocta perdicaria; assembly: GCF_003342845.1. Lineage (NCBI taxonomy): Eukaryota > Metazoa > Chordata > Aves > Tinamiformes > Tinamidae > Nothoprocta > Nothoprocta perdicaria. Next base: position 721,526 of record NW_020456087.1, on the reverse strand, counting down.
TTGGAAAACTGACTAATTTCTATTTTTGTAATGTGGTACACGAAGGCATTATTTCTGAAGCCAGTAGTGGCTAGATCCAGTAGTGGCCTTATGAGAACATTTAGCCTTAAGATGAAGTACTACTGGACTGCTCCATCCCTCATCTTCTGGAAAGAGAGGGCACCTCACAGCATATCCAGAGAAGTCAGGAAAAATCTGGCCAGAGTCAGCTGTAGACTACCTCTGGAGGTCACTCTAAAAAAAGAGCAAAGTTGACATTATGCTCTGTCTGGTAGTAGCAAGGGACATTCTTCTGGGGGGTTGCTTTAGCACTACTTGCGCAAAGGCAAGTTTAATAGCCAAGCATTACAAAGTATTGCCACCATGCTCAAAAAGAGGGTTAATTTCTTTGGAGGAAGCCATGCCTTTGAGAGAGTATGGCCTTCAGTAGCATCCAGGAGGCTCCCCTTGTTCCTTGGTACTTCTGTTCTAGCTGTGGGGCATGGTAGTGTAGTGCCAAATGTAAGCACTTTCCTCGACTCCAGATCTAATGCTATGGATTACACAGAAAGGTAGGCTAAGATAGGTATGGCCTGAGAGAACTTATTCCATAAAATTCTCCATTTCCCCCTTCATCTAATTTAAGCTGTTAGCATCCACAGCATCTTGTGGCATGCACTTCCATGCCTTAGTGGCTTGTTGAGTGAAGAAGTACCTCCTGTTGCTAGTTTAGAACCTGCTACTCCTTAGCTACATTTTATGGTCTTTATGCCTTATTTTAGAAGAGAGGATCAGCAGTTGATCCTATCTCACATTTTATTTGCTTTTTATGATTTTGTAAAGCTTTGTCCTATTTTTCCCCCCAGTGTGTCTTTTGCTGCTTGGCTGAGTCTTGCAAGGGTCTTCTGGGCCATGATGCCTCTGTCTATATTGATGCCCCTCTCTCACCCTTTTCCAACTCCATTGTATGACTTTGAGCTGAAGGACTCAGGGCTGCATGTGATGCTCAAGATGCAGAATGGATTTATGCTATGAAAAAACTCTGTGCTGTGTTCTGGTCTCTCTTCCCTGCCTCATAGTTCTGAAGTTTTAATTTGCTTTTTCAACTGCTACTGAGGAGTGAGCTGATATTTTCTTAGAACTGTTATAATGTCTGGTCATTGCTTAAACTGGTAGTGTTCAGCTCAGAGACTCTCATTTCATATATTTAGACTTTTTAGACATTTGTGAAGAACTCTTAATTTTAGCTATTTTGAATTTGCCATCTGCTACTTCTGAGATTCTATTTTGTGCGTTTGAAAAATCTGAAGACCTATATCTCAAAAAAAGCTTCATTTATTAGATGATCTTTTCCTCTAATTCTTTGCTTCAGAAACCATTCAAACTAATAAATTCCACAATGTCTTATAGTCAAACTGAAAATAACTTTCAGAAAACTTAGTATATTTTTAAGTCAATTCAATGACTTTTTTATACAGCTCCTAAAAATAGCAAGAGATAATCCTGGAAGCAACTTGTCTCTGTGTTCTGTAATGGAATCATTCAAATAGGTATAAGGTAGTGTGCGTGCTGATGTATCTCTACATGAGGGATGTGGAACTTCTAGAGAGAGTCCAGCACAGAGCAACAAAGATAATTAAGGGACTGGAGCATCTCTCATATGAAGAAAGACTAAGCAAGCTGGGCCTGCTTAGTCTGGAGAAGAGAAGACTGAGAAGGGTTTTGATCAACATGTACCTGAGTGGAGAATGTAGGGAGGATGGGTCCAAACTCTTCTCGGTGGTGGTCAGTGAAAGGACAAGGGGTAATGGGTACAATCTGAAACGCAGGCAGTTCCATCTCCATGTGAGGAAGAACTTCCTTACTGTGAGGGTGACAGAGCCCTGGACCAGGCTGCCCAGGGAGGCTGTGGAGTCTCCTTCTCTGGAGGTCTTCAAAACTCACCTGGATGCCGCCCTGTGCCCCGTGCTCTGGGTGTCCCTGCTGGAGCAGGGGAATTGGACTAGATGATCTCCAGAGGTCCCTTCCAACCTCAACCCTTCTGTGATTCTTGTTTATGAGCTTTAAAGGATTGGATGGGACACTAATGAGAAAGGGAATTCTCCCAAACATAGCTGGGCCTGGAACAGAGCCACTCTGAACATCTGGTTATACAAATGTTAGAAATTCTAGTTTTCAAGTAATTCCTATTCTGTAGAAGTAATTTTATTCATTATTTTGCCTTTATTTTAGTTTGGTGGAGATGAAACATTAGAATGTAGGCACAAAAGCTTCTTCTCTTTCCCATACTTCTAAGACCACCTCAAAAAATGGTTATATTTTGTAAAATTCAGCTTAAGTCTTGATACTAACTTTTCCTTTCTCAGTTGCTACACATTTTTACATGATTAATTACAGCAAATTGCAGTCATTAGCTACAGTCATTCCCCAAAATGAAAGGAACTAAACTGGCAATTTCTTGTTCATTATAGGATGGGATTTACAGAGTTTTCCAGTATCAGACTGGATAATGCATGATCTTTTTTCTTCTGATAGCAAGGATGCATGCATTGACTAGATGGATGCATGCTTCCTATATTACCTCTGAGGGGAGCCATTATCCAACAGTTCTGGTTAATGCCAAGGAAAGTGTATATCCTTATAATCTTGAAACATTTCATGGGTCTGATTCTACTCTTGCTTAACTGCTGTTAATCAGAAATAGGCCTGCAGAAAATGGCGCATTTCAACAAAACATACGTGAAGTAACATGAAATACTTTACAGTTTTTCTGTTGTTTTCAGTATGGTACAAGGATAGGAAATGAAATATGAATCTTCAGAGAGGAAATAGCTTTTTTTTTTAAAAAGATTTTTTTTTGACTGTGAGTGATTTGGCAAAGATTATTTAGGAAAGAAGATATTCTCTGCTGCTCTGATATTTGATCATTGGTATAACTATATAAATTTAAAATATTGTAATTGATACCAGCATCTATTTTAATTGTACTTTTTCCGTTTATCTGAATTTGAGGACATAATGTGAGACCTGAAATTTCATTTTCATCTGAAACCATAAATGCCCAGCATTGCTTTAAAGACCATAATTTCACTTGGAAAGATGGAGACATAAGATGAGGTGGAGGAGGAGAGATGAAACAATTCAATGAACAGATGGGAAAAGAGAATAGAAGCATTATTGGTAAGTAATGCCTATTGTTGGCAAAGACACTATCCAGTGACTTTATGCATTTTGCATTACTCTCTAGCCCACTGGAGTTTGGTTCAGAAGTGTTTTTGAATGCTGAATTGTACAGATATTCTCTTAGGAATATATATATATATATTTTAATGAAGCCAGCTGGAATAGGACAGAGAAGATATTCTTAGTAGTTAGTTATAGAGGTCTATAATGTCTTTAGTAAAATACATGGAGTGGGCAAATTGTGTAGTTCAAGTTTTCACACAAGTCCCAAACTGCCTTGTGGGCGAGAGCTTTGAGAAAACTTTTCCTGTACTTTGACTAGGTTATGCTCTTTGGGATATTTAGTTTAGACACATCCTCCACATGTTTCACTGGCTGCAGTGATGACTAAGCTGTATAAAAGATAAAAGATGTCCCCTTGAAACTTTACATATTGGAAGTACACTAGTGTTTTTCACAGTAATTTCTACTTTCTTTTGTTGATTTTTTTGTCTTATATCTCTTAGAATGCAACTGAGTAGAAAACTAATTTTGAACCAACTTTTAGGTAAATCCTCTTTAACTGGTTTTAAATCAAAGAAAGCTGCCTCATCTTTGCAGTGTAGATTCCAATGACACTTATGAGCCTCCATGACACTGTGACACTGCCAGGAAGTGCTTGCTCAGATACCACTATCATCTGTAGTTTATGCTAAAATTAAGAAAAAAAAATCAGGGCAAAGAGAAAAATCTGAATGGAGTAGTTGGTGCCTATTTTCTTTTTTTTTTAATTATCTGCAACGTATTTCTTCTTTTAACACAATCAAGAGGGCAAAGGTAAAGGTGTCATGTCCCTCCTTCTGCCTTATTTCAGGTGTGTTGACCCCTAGCAAGACCTGAGTTTGTCTTGCCTTCTAACCAGAGACTCCTAGCAAAGGTGCAAGTTGTGGGATTTTGTGAGGGACAGAGGCACTTCTGGATTGGAATTTGAACTGAAGCCACTAGATCATTTCATAGAGATTTCCAAAAAAATAAAATTCCCAAAACCCAATCATATGATAACTTCTGGCTGAACTCCTGCCCAAATTGAACTGGATTCAAACCATGTTTTAAATAAACTAAATCTCCGTTGGTTCTGGCTTTCAGATAAAACAGTTGTTGTTTTTATTTTGTTTTTGCTATTAAATGAACAAAGCTCCCTGGGATATGCTTAAATCTCCTTGCATCGATTCACTCTAAAGTAATAGTATATGACTTAGACAAATGACCTGAGTTACTGATTTCATGGATGGAGAGAGTGAGTAAGAAGTGCTCTCTGTCCCTTGGCTGTCATACACCATTCTACCATATTCCCATTAACATTCTAGCAAATATGTTGATTATTACTCTGGATTCTCCATTTAATAAACTGTATGAAACTCTCTCTGGAAAAACAAATGAGTGGTTTGGCTTATCTGTTATTATCTTGGCAAAATAAGCTTTCTTTTTTCAATCAGCTGATTTAAAGAGAAATTTGCCATTTTTAAAAGAGGGACAAGTTTCGTTTGAATTGCATTGAACTGTCTCCTGCCTACAACTATACAGCTCTTCACTGACAGCTCATGCACTCAGAATTTGGGCAAGATTTTCATGGCCCCATACCAAAATAACATATTACAGTAGTTTTCTTGAATGCTTGAAAGGCATGGCGATGACCTAAGAACAGCTTTTAGTCCAAACCTAAAGATCTGTTCCAATATATTCCAGTCAATCCTTATCTAGGGATTTAGGACTAAAGGCAGGCGTTCAAAATCTGCTTTTATTTATGAACCTAGGGCAGGAGTCCTGCAGAGTTTAGAGAAGAATAATTTTCCAGTCTATAGGGATAAATATGCCAGGCCATTGGGTTCTGGGAGAATCCTGATGGTTTTCTCAGATAGTTGCCTTCATGCTTCCAAATGCATATGTTTCTTCACAGCTGCCAAGAGACATGACAAAGGGAGAAGATAAAAATACCAAGAGACCTTGATATTTAACCTTAATAAAATAGGTATATGTCAACAGCAAATTGCAGTCAAAACACATTGGCATTTACTAGAGTTTGAAGAGGAAGACAGCAGGCTCCAGATGGCAAACAATTTTTTTTCTGGAATGATGAAGATTTTACTATAATTGCAACTCATATGCTTGCAAGTTACCTAACAAAGCTTTTATGATTTGTTTTCTATTTATTTTTTTCATGGCTCAGAAACTGTGATTGAGATGCTGTTTCAATTATTAAATGTTGGGCTAGTTAATGGTTTGACCTGAATTCCGAGTGGGACAGGTAGTATGGATTTATTCTCTTCTTATTGAAGAGTGCTTCCAGCAGCTGCCGAAGTGGAAAGCAAACAAATGAAGCTTGAAATGTATCAATAATGTAAGCCCAAATTTAGAACCATTACACTTTTTGTTTCTTGTCTTTGCTAATGCAAAGGTAGATATTGCCAGCTTTTCAGCAGTATTACACAAATACATGAAAGACATGTATTTATGAATTCAGGTCGTAAATTGTAATCACCCAAACTCTTGAATCCAAAGGACATCGTAACTTTGTCAAGTGACTGCTACATTTTTAGAAGAGCAACAGGAGGAGATCAAGATCTACAGCAGGCTGAAGGGACTTTTCTTGAGCAAACCAAGTAGTTTTATATCAAACTGGGCAGATATAAACTATATTGCATATTGCTAAGCTCCACCTACTGGCATAGTACTGCTTGAGTATGTGTACACAAAGGGACTTCTGTTAAATTAGCCCACTAAAAGTGTTGTAGAGCTTCAGGTATTGTTTTCTCCTCCCTCTCATTCCATCTTGTTCTTTATTTTCCTTCTCTTGTATCTGATCATTAAAATAAAGGAGGAGAAATGAAATAGCAAGAGAAAACAGGAGGAGGAAGGAAGGTGAGAGGGGGAAAATAAGATATATGTTAAACCAAAACTTAAAAAATATTTGGTTTCAATACCTTCATTTTTTTTTTAAATTTCTCATTGAGATGTTAAAAAATGTAGAGTAAACATGAAGTTTTTTGAATTCTTTTTTGAATCATACTTGCCATTTTTCACCCAGCACTGCTGCCAACTTTCTGACTATGTAGCACAACCAGCTTTTCAGCTACTCCTACAATGGTGCATTCAGAAAAAGATACATGTGCTAATGGCACCTGCACAGCCGCTCATTTATGGCAGCAAAGGACCAAGTGAACGTGCCAATCAGATTATATATGCAAGCTGGGTAACTCCTTGCCTAACTACCTGCCTGTGTGGGGTACTATGGCTAACGTGAAGGTCCTGGCATGACATGGAGACACATACGTTCTCCAAGGCTGATGCATTTTGTCCACAGCAACGAACTGTTTCTGAATTACGAATGAATAAATTCTTTATCGGTATAGCATAAAATAGTTATGCTCTGAAATGCAGTTTATCAGCACATAAATTACGGTAGTACAATTCTGGGTGAGAAAAAAATACTCAAAAACCAGCATTTAGCTAATGTTTAACTCGCTTAATGTACAAATATAGACATCTGCCTTTCTTACAGAAGTATTTTTGTGTGGTACTTTTTCATGAAATCAGATTATGAAGAGGATGTTCATTTCTGATACTGAAAATATTAAGGCCTAGGGGACACTGGCTAGACACATTATTAGAATCATGAAATAATGCTTGCCACTTTTTTTTTTTAATGAAGACCATCTGTAAATAACTTTATTTTTGGTTCCAAAGAAGAATTCAGTTTTTAATTCAGCTGAACTCTTGAGGGATTAGTTAAGTTCTCATTACTTTTTTTTTTTTTTCACTGACAAAGGACTTGCATGGGCAATCTCATCATTAAATCAGTTCAACCACCAGAATTTTCTATTTCTTAAATGAAAAAAAAAACCACCAAACTTCTACTTTACTGTAACTTTAGCTTTGAATTGCCTGATTTTATTGAATGTACAGTTTTTTCCTGGTAAATATTATTTACTTATCTTAGGGCTTCCAGATAGCATATTTTCCCACTTTTTTTTGACATTCATCTGAACAAAAGTGCTTGCTGGGGTTTCTGATTGATGCAGTATTACTTTTTAGCATTTGATTCATGTTTATTACATCAGTCTTTTTTTTGACTGCAGAAAAATATAAGTAAAATTAGGAAATGAGTTTAAGACACATACAGAAAGAACAAAAAAGTAGGTATGCGTTTTCATTCAGACTTGAAAGAAACAGCTTACTCTTTGGCTAAAGGGTTTTTTTTTCTTTGCTTTGCAGAACTGTATTCTTTACGGGAGATTATATCTTTGTATTGACTGACGGTAAGCAAAGGAAAAGTGGCATTGCAGCAGTGCAGGTGAAAGACAAGAGTATCAGCTGACAGCACATTCAGTTTTGTTGTGGGACTAACCTCCCGTGTTCTCAGTTCTGTGTCGTGGAAATAGGTAATATAGAAATATATCAGGGCTTCTTTGTTCGATCTGTGCATTTTCATGCAGGAGGTCTGAATAAGTGATTATTATAGTCTTTTTTGGATTAACATCCAGAAAATTTAGTTGCCAGTTCGTAAGTATTATTTATAGTCTTACAGTGAGCGGGTTTCTAATTTATTCAACATTAAAATAAGTACATAAACCAGCCTTGATATTTTTTATATGTTGTTATGTGAGGGAAAACAGAACAGCCCACCAAAGTCAAACTCAAGATGGAGTTACAATGATTTACAGGAGCTGAAGATCTCGCTTGAACTTTTCTACAGTATTCAATGTAAAAATCACTATTTAAATTACTCCTCGATAGACTTCCCTCTTTCTCCTTCACCCAGATAGAGGCTTCTAATAACAGTTCTGCTTGACTCACTTCATCCTTCACACCGTGTTGCTCACCATGCTGTCCTATTGCCTATAGACCATGCCTAGGGTATTGCCAAGCACAGATATTGCCCAATATCTTCAAAGCTTGGATCTTAAAGGCTTTTCCTGTCCTCCTCCTCTATTTGTTCGTATCGAAGGCAGGACAACTAGAACTTGCTGGTTGGGTAGAGTAGTCCTCAAACAAACACAGGTAAAAAGTCAGGACATGAAGAGAAATATATATACAGGAAATATTTGTATTTTAAGAATAAAGAGCAGGCCCACAGTGGCATTGGAGCTTCCTACTTTCATTGTGGGTTAAGGCATATCCTGATTCCTTCATAGCTCCGCCTGGATGAAAAACAAGTGTGAGAGCCATGTTCTGGTGGGACAGATATGTGCTGTGCCCTCCTGAGCATGCAGGCTGCTTGTCATAGCATTTTTGAACTGTATGCAAGGGCATGAAAATTGTTGGGCACAGTGCTGCAGGATCTCTCTCCCCTTCCTGGGGATCATCCACACTGGTGAGCATATAGAAAAAGAGGTTTCCTGCCTGCATTTTCAGCCAGAGCACGGTACTGCATTCAGAAAGGACCGGATGCCGTGTGTATTGTCAGAGAATTTGGCCTCAGGGGAGCTAACAGGGATGCTGCAACAGGACACTGTAGACACAATGACCTATATTTCCAATCAGGATTAATAATTGTTCAGGCCATCAAACATAAATAGCTGGTGTTTAGACAAATGAATTTTATATCAAGCTTTCAGTCGTATGTATTCATGCACTGCCACATCAATTGAAAGCAGGATGAGAGCCATCAAAGGAGCAATAGGTTATGGGCCGTTTGACGTGATAGGTCCTGGGAAAAGTGTAGGTTTCAGTGCTGAGTACACAGATCAGCAGGGCTAAGCCTGCCTGGGAAAGGAGTGACCAGAATATGTTGGTTGCTCATTAGTATGGCATGAGAGGAGTCCCTGTAAAGTGTGTGCACGCACACACGCAGCCACACACATTCCTGTCTCTGTCTCAGCTGTGACTTTTTAACTGGCTTTTTTACTAGCTGGATTAGCAACACCCTATTTCAGAACATCTGGTTCCATGGCTATCGCTGAACCAGCAGTACCAGCAGTACCTAGATGGAGAATTTTGTTTCTGTGGGGATGATGGATGCCATGGGGAGCGTGGGCTCCCGGGCTCTGCTAGCCCTCCTCCCTGCGAGGCTGAGCAGCCCGAGCCCTGACATTCATTTTCCTTTCCATGCCTCTGAGTCACGAGGGTTCTTTCTCTCTGTGATTAGGTGGGAAGCACACTGGCCTGGCCTAACACTTGTGCAGGTAGCACCTCTTACTCATTTTGCTTATATTCATATTGTGTGTAGAAGGACGCTTGCCAAAATCTACCACACACTTACCTCAATAGAGAGAATTAGAGGCAAAACCTGGGTATGAGATATGCTAAAATGTTTATATTCAGACATGTGTCTGAACAGAAACCCAACATCCAGTTCATTCATGCAAATGCATTAGAGTAAGGCTTGCAGGCAAGGAAATAAAGTTTGAGCTGATCTCTCCACTTGGTACTTTGAGGTCTACCTTTTGCTCCCAGATATGCCTCTAGACCTTCTGAAAGGAGGGATTTTTCAAAGATGTGTTTGAAAACAAGCATCTCATGTTAAAATAACATAGCAGTAGTCTAGCAGGTACAAAACTAGCTGTTGGATATGTGTGTGAGTTGTGTATACAACAAATAATCAACGTGAAAACCTGGCTTAAACCTGTATCTCATGTCTAACATGTAGAATGCCATGGAATTCAATTCTAGAACTTTTCAGCACTTCTTCAAATGACACAAAACTTAACATTTTTATTAGGGTTAGTTCTAAACAAATTACAGCTACTTGTGTTGAAGCTTTCAAGCTCATGTTTTTAGACTAAAATGAGCAGCATCAAAAGTGAATTTCCCCTCAGTGCTCTATCCTAGAGCTAAGGGATGCAGCCAAGATCACCAGTGCTGAACACTTTGCAGCCTGTGAGCCTCTGCAGAGCGGGCCAACCATCAGCATCTACCCAACTTGCAGGGGAAGCAAGAAACCTGTGGTGATGTAGAAAGGCAGGTGGAGGAATGAAGCATGGACTGTACTATGAAGAGCCATTGTAAATCTATCGTGTTGTGTTTGCCAATAGATACATTTTCTTGGTGATCAGCTCAACTGCCAAACATCTTGCTCGTGTCTGAAAAGATAAAATATTTCTGCATATTATTCCTTTCACTTAATACCATGTGAGCTGAGAGGTCTTCTGGTAATTGCAGAGTTAATATGACCATCTTACTGGTCCTGACAGAAGTGTCACTGAAGACAACCAAATATGACCAAGTTATTCACTGAGGAGTTATCATACTGATATCTAGTGCTTGTTTTTCATTTACGATTGTAGACATTCACTAAAGGCCAAAAGAAGGCTACATTTGTTATTGATCCTTAAACATGTACATGTTTTTTTTTTTTTTTTTTTTTTTTTTTTTTTTTTTTGTGGTTAAGGAACTAAACAACAGTTTAAAAGTTCTCTTTCAACATTTTGAATTAAGAAGTTCTTGTTTCCTTCATTTTTTGCAATTTTGAAGTTTTAGCAAACTTAGACACAAAATGATTAAAGACAGATCAGCATTGTAAAAAGCTATTACAAAATTATTGAAATGAAATGTTTCAGATGACCTCAGCTCACACATTCTTAAGATTTTCAATTTGTGGAAATTGTTGAGATTTTTGACTTTCATCCTGAGTAGAGAGGAAAAAAATGCTAGCAGTTAGAACTGTCTGCAGTAGTAGAAGACAGTGTCTCATTCTGCTTTGGTCCCATTTAGTTGATCTCTGTTACTCTGTTAGTTATTTGCTAAAGGCCACTTATTCCTGTAATCTGTAATGACCATGGGTGAGATGGAAGGAAGCAATGGAAGTGGCAAAGTATGAAGATCAAATCAGTTCATAATTTAAGCTTCCCTTTCCTTTTTGATCTGCTTACTCCTCAGATTGGCATTATTTCTTTGATTTTTACTGGGCAGAGACAAGCATAGCACCTTGCTAACACAGAAGACTCAGTCACACAGTCTTAACTAAGGACTGGTTAAGCTTCTGCAGGTTTCAAAACTTAAAGATTGAAAGGGAGGTTTCAAAAACATAAGGATATTTTTAAATGCAATTTAAAATCTTAATGTATTTCCCAAATCCAGAATACAGAAAATGCCTTTTTTGACTACTTGGGAATAATGGAGAAAATTCTGACCACAATGTCTCTTGAAACTATCCCTGGCGCCAAACTGGATTTTTTATTACCGCATGGCCTTTTTAGTCACACCACCTTTTAGCACTTTGAGTTCTAAAAGTAAAGACTAAATATATGAGCAAAAGTTTCTGAAGCAGTTAGAAGCATCTTGCTTATAAACTACAGGCCACTTCAGCTCCTGCAAATCTCTTCATAGCTTTAGGTTTCCAGGATGTTGTTCAATACTGTGCTAGGCAATATATTATCAAGTAATTTTTCACATTGCAGCTGAAATTAGACTGCCATTCTGTGCTATGTGAAATTCAACCATGTTTCTGTTTAAGAGCCTCTGGCAGTGACTGCAGTCACATAAGTATAACGATAGAGGTGGAATTGGTCCAAATGAAAGTTGTGGTCAGCCAAAAACACATCGTAGCTCAGACACCACAAACTTACCTCATCAGCAAAGGAATTCAGATAAGATAAGATTCATTTAGTAACAATTTGCTTCTGTTGATGTATAAATGCATGACTCAGATATTACTTCTTAGGACCTCCAAATTGAGATTTGACCATAATGTACTGGAAAATTAGATTCAACATTCCCCCTCTTCCACAGAAGCGTCTAGGCAAAGTCTCAGTTTTCCTTCAGATTATTTCACTGAAGTTGAGTTATGAAGCTCTTAGGATCCACTAATAAGTGTATTATAAGAGTACCCACAGCAGAGCTGCTCATGCACCTTTCCCTACTCCATCCTGGTTTGTAGGATTCTCCAGCCTATCCTGGAGTGGGACAGCTCAAACAGGGTGAGGAATGGTGAAAGGCCATCATAAGTAACCTGGCAGGTCATGGCTCAGCTGAGGAGAGGTGTCTGATCTCCTTGTTCCCAATCCAGATGTTATACCACATAACATCTCTAACCAACTAGCCATATGTGCATACTTTTCAGTTGTTACTCCTGAAATGAGGTCTTCTCTGCCTTATCTAATCATACAGTTATGGATTCAGATTCTAAGACTCACAAGACTCATGAAAAGTTACTGTCATTGAAATAAGTCTCCTTGAAGTCTATGGGCTTATGTGCTGAAAAAAAATGACTTAAAATATTGGTATCTGGGTTTAATCACAGATACAGAAATACTAAAAAGCAAATATATGTGTGTGTGTGTGTGTGTGTGTGTATATAAACATATATATATATAGGTTAGTTAATAACATTAAATCTACAAACATTGCCATTTCCGACTGGCAGTAAAATGGTAACAGCTACCTCCTCCTTCTTCCTGCTCCTTATAAATCTGAATTGAAAGGATATTACCATATCTTGCAAGTGAGCATGCACAGACTGTAAGAAGAAATGGGACATGAACTTCATATGTTGAGAGTTCTCTCCATAAAATAACCCGTTCCTATATTAAATTTTAGAATGTCTATCAAAAAAACAGATCAGCTGATTCCACTTTTACTTCAAAAAGCATCCTATCAGGTTATCAGTACCTAAACATGCTATTTCGGACTTGATATCAGATTAAAGAAATAAATGAATAAAAAAGCTCAATGAGCTCAAAGCAGAGGCCCTGCTGATTAGTATCAAGATCTTGAATTGCTAGAAGGGACCAATTCCTTGAGCTCAGATGCAGTTAGTTCCTAGAATAATGAACTAGCATTTTAAAATACCAAATGATCCCGATAAACAGGGCACATCCTGGGAAGCTGGAGATGGCCAGCCTCCATTCCAGAACTGCCCGTCCTTGCCTCCTAATCATTAACAAACTGCAAACTCATTTCCTGTGGAAAGCATACCTGTCTTCCTCACCAGATATTATGATCTGCAGGGCTATTTCTGCAATCCTGACCTCTCTGAAAACAAACCCATGTCCTGTTTGCTGTAGCAGCCACCATTTTGGCTAGAGGATCATTTGCTCTGAGGGGGATAAATCCGGTGACTTGGCAGTAATTTCAGCCACGTTTTGACAAATATATTTAGGCTTTAATGCTCTGAGTTACCCTTTCCAAATGGGATTTGCTGGGTGGTATTTTAAAGTGATGTTGCCTATTTCTGTTTTCTTGGACACAACACCACAACATGTCTATTTTATTGGAGATCACCTTTATGAATACTGCACACTTACCAATCTTTTCTTATGCTCTCTTCTTCCCAGAAGTGGAGATGACAACAAATAAGCTCACACCTGAGGACATGACAACCTGCAGGTATCCAGAATCAGAGCCAGAACTGGAGGGAAGTGAACGGGAACAGCGTCCAGGAGGGAAGAAACAACCCTTGACCCTTGTAAAACCTGACCTTTGACCTCTCTAAAACCTAGACTTGCCATTAATTTATTGTTAAAATTAAATATTGGTCAGCAGTCACACTGAACCGCACAGCTCAGTGCTTTTTCAGGAAAACGTCCCCTTTCTCTCATGTTTGTTCCTGGGACAGCATAGGGGATCTGCCACCCACCCACCTGCTGAACCATCTGCAGCAGCACACTTGGCAGGGAGCAACGGCATCTTTTAAAGAAAATTCCCAGGTATATTCAGCATCTCACAGCAAGACATTTTTTACCCTCAGCTATAAAAAAAATACAATGAAACTAAAATAAGATTAGAAAATTGATCATAAGGAAACCTCCATGTTCTAGTCAGGTCAGCATTAAATAATAGGATATTTTTATGTTTGGAGTCAGTGCAATGTGAGCAGCTACACTCTAGTAGTAAGATGAAAATCTGCTTTTATACTTTCAAAAAGTACAAAGAAATGCTATTTTCTAAGATTGGATACTCTCTCTGGTCCAGCTCATGTGCCTTTCTAAGCTTCAATTTGCAAGTACTAGAGAAATGGAAAAAAAGTCCTATACATTTCAAAGAAAATTCACCCCATTTCCAGCAAAATGTATGTAAAAGAGACCACATCATACTAGGATCCGGCAATTTGAAATCAAGAAACCTGGGGAAGAGCTTTTCCCCATTTCTGTTGCCACTGACAAGCAATTCAGTTTTGCTTTACAAAGTTCATTCCTTACTCTGCCAAAAGACTGCTGGCAGGTATTTTTTACATGAAACAGACAGTCTGTAATTAAACACTTGTAGATGGCTGAACTCAGTGAGTTATGAATGCTTTGGGACATATAAACAATCCTACACAAGAATTGCTTCAATAAGTTGAATCAACAAAGTGCATGGGTTCTAAGCATAACTTAATAAAAGCTGTAAGACAACATAGCTACACTTAGCTCACATTAAACTGGTGTTATGAGAACACTGAGCTTTCATGACTTTCTTTTTTAATTGGGGAAGTCAGCAAGAGAGAAATATTCTTTGCCTTTCACTCAAGGTAAAAAAGAATGAATGCACCCCATAGCACAGCTCAGGCAAGAGAATAAACATGAAACCTGTAGAAAATACTAATAATTCCCCTGGAGACAGGAACTGAATATTTTTGCTTTTTTTTTTCTCCCCCAAATAATATCATCCCTCATTCCTTGCGGCTCCTGAGAGACTATTCCACTCCCACTCTTCAGTTTGGTAAATGTTGGAACAACTAGGATCATTAGGTTTATGGTAAGGCTGACAAGCTGTTAACTTTTCTACTGTAATTTTAACTCATACTTTCCAGCAACAGATGAAAGATGCAGGAAATTTATACACTGCCTGAGAGGTAGAGAAGCATTTGTGGGTTCAGTGTCATGTTAACGTGGCTAAGCCACTTTTGCAATCTGATACTCTCTTCACATGAGGAAGATCTGTACACACCTTCCGATTCTGGACCAGGCTTTTCTGTCTTGGTCAGTTCTTAGTGTATTTAGCACTGAACTGCACTGCACAAGAGAATGTCCCAAACTGTTGCTGAGTGGCTTTTCTTAAGCCCCAAATCTGACATGATGCTACAGGTGTAAGTGTAAGCATTAAACACCTCGTGTCCTCGCTAGGAAAGCAGCGTAGCTCCAGCTCAATAACGTGCGCCAGCTCATGTGGGAGCAAACTTAAAATGGTTTGGGAAATGTTGAATATTTGGTTTTGACTGAAAACAAAATATTTTGACATTTCTGAACTGATTTTTTTCCTAAACATTCTGGTCTCTGAAAATGCCAAATTGGGGTAAAAATAGTTTAAAGGAAATCAGCTCTTTTCCCTGCAAGGAAATTTCATCTGTCAACTAGCTGTACCATCCAAAACTAGTCAAGGGCAGGAATAAGTAGAAAACACATGTCCTAAATAGGTGCTCCTCTGTGTATTGCTGAGCCCAAGGAGTGGAGTTCAAGTGAGAATCATTTGGATTAAGCTGCTTGCCTTTTCCTTAATGGCCTATTTTTTTTTTTAGCAGTAGCCATGACTATCAAAACAACCAAAACAAAGAAAAACATGGAGTTGGATTTAGACTTCTGGGTGCCTTCTGTCTGCCTAAGAGGGAGACATCCAAACCAAAATCCTTACTCCCAAACATACCCCGAATTCTCAGGACATATGCCTGAGGATCTGTCTAACTTTATCTCTGCCCCCTGTAATTACACCAGGTAACTTTTGACAAACCATCTCTAGGCTTCCATATTGCTCTAAAGGGTTTAGGTTTTAGAGAAACTTGGAGTTAGATGGATAAAAAGAGAGACAAAGTGGCTTTAGGCTAACTTCTATGTCCTTATGATCTTGGCATTGCCAGTGGCTGCTGAACTATCTCATGGTTAAGCCCAGCAGGTCATACTACTCTCATTTCTGACCTCCCTTCCCTCAGAGTAGTTACTGGCAGTGGTTTGGTTAGAAGGAAACCTGATTGTCCTAACCTCATGGCAGCGGGATCCATGGGGCTCTCCCTCCATCACACACACCTTGCTAGTGACAGTACTATGTCCTACATGTGTTTCTCTGTCCACAGCTCTGCTCAGTGACCGCAGCAAAGCATGGATGTTCACCATGGGTCTCACCCATGGCCTGTTCTCATTCCTCCTTCCTGCTACTCTCTGTCTGGTAGACTTTCTACACTTCCAGGTTCGTTTCACAGTTCTCTCTACTGGCACTAGAATCGCTCTACCTTCATCTGTAGAGGATGTGGATGATGTATCACATCTACCTCCATACCTGTGTTGAGCCACTTAGTATTTCAGATGGGAGAAAAAAGCAAAGTGTCTCAAACTATGGTGTTCTTGTTTTACAGTAGGGTTAGTGTTTGGACTGGGGAAATACTTCAGGCACAGAAGTTTTGTTAACAATTTTTTGAAAGGAAAAGTAGGCTCTTTCTTGGCAGCATCATCTGTGAGAAATGGGATCCTCCCAAACATTTGGGAAAAATCTCTATTGCCAGCTCCCACACATCACATTATTTTTCCTTTTGTGTTGTGCAGCGTCTGAAACCAATGACTAAATATGAAGGAAGATGTAAAAACTAATGGAGGCAACCTCAAAGCTTGCTCCTGTGCTCACTGCCCTGGGTGTGAGGGCCACACTGGTCAGATGGCCAGGAAGAGGACACATGCTTGTCTTCCTAAGGGGTGGCAGAAGCTCTGGGGTTCCCCAGTACAGAGCCCATAGACTCTCCTGATATCACATGGGTATGTAACAGCCTTGCATTGCAAGACCAGCCCCGTTGTGAAAAGCTGAGGGAAGACGATTTGCTACATGTGGGAAGAGTGGTATTTCAGATAACAAATTGCTGTCAGGGCTGAGAATGTTTCCAAAATAGAGCAAAATGCCAGATGAAAATAGCTGTATCCTGCCATCAGTTATGTTCACCCTGTAGGACAACACAGAGTGCCCTTCTAAATTAATCTTTAAAGAAAAGGCAAAATAGCATTGTTTTGGATATTCTGTTTGTCGATGTTTTCTTCTCCTAAGCACTCCTAAGTCCCTTCTTTATCTCCAGGGAGCAAATGGAAGCAAGCAATGGGTTTCCGAAGGCTGAAACAGCAGGTGGACAGTGTGTGAGAGGGAGATTGATGGGTCTAGCCTTAGCACAGCCTGTTCCCCCTGCTCCAGCTTAAAAACAGCTCAGAAAAAAATGAAGAGCAAAGGAATTGCAAGTGCATGAGGGGTTAGGGAGTGAGAAGACCCATTTTTCATTGAATCCCCCTTCTTACAAAGAACTAGATGCAAAAATGGCAAATGAGATATTTAGATGAAGGGCACACTCTTTTCAGCTCTCCTGGGAAATAGGAAGAAAAGGAACTTGAACTTCTTGCTTGGAAATGTATCTTCTGTGAGGGGTCAGAGAAAATTCTAAGGGACAAATTGAAGCTGTGACGAATGGTTTGTGGTTGTGACTTTTCAGTGGAAAGGAGAAAAGGATGTTTTTAATTTCAAGTCCATGGAAAAATCTCATAAAAGAAGGAAGAGAGTGGTAAACATGAACATGAATATGACTCAGGGGATTTAAAATGTAATGCAAAGCCTAGAAATGTGACTAGTGACAACCAGGCAGTCAAACTATAAATATAAGTAGTCACGAGAATCTGACCTGATATAAATGGCCTTAGGAATTTGAGGGGGAAAAGTACATTTCATATGAGATGCTGAACCCACGTCCTAAATAAATGTTAGATACACTCACTGGATCGCATATTTCCATTACTATTTTTATAAATTTCTTAGTCAGGAGAGTCTGTTCTGGACATCAAGTCTGACCTCCTGCATAACTCTGACCATGGAGTTTCCTCCAGTAATTCCTGCAGGAAACCCCCAAAGCCACAGTTGAGTTAGCGCCTATCTTATACCAGGGCAGACCAGCTTGCATTGAAGACTCCAGTTGACAGTTACCAGATCTCTGACTGTTTGTGTTTCATGTTAAAAGCCATCATTTTATTTCCAGGTTGAACTTTGCAGCTTTTACCTGCCAGCCATGGCACTTTCATATGCCTTTTAGATTTAGGAGATCCTTAGTCTTCCTTATGGCATATATTGATCTGTCTTTTTGATGCATTTTCATTGTCCCTTCACATTGGACCCAAGAATTAAAAATGCCAGTGGTGACTGGGTTGCAGGGGGAGACAACCTCCTCCGTTCACCCAGATGTTACTCATTGCCTGGCACTCACAACATCTGGCTCAATAGACTGATAAAACAGGCAGCAGAAGAAGGTGCTATTTTATGAACCTAGCAATTTGCAAGGCACCTTTTCCAGGTTATTAAGGTGGCCTGTCCACCTATAAGTCAATCCAGTAGTAAATAGACACGTCATTTGGGATGAGATCTAAGTCCTGGGGAACCCAAAATGGCCCCCCCGCTTCCACAGCCAAGTGAACCAGGCAAAACCAGGGAACGAAGGGCAGTGCTTGGAAATAGTCTCTCTACTTAAGGGGACCACCAGGCAAAATATGAACATAGTTGATTTTCTTTTTTTAAAAAACAAGGAGTTTTATGTCTTTGCAAAGCTATGCTATACACTTATCTAAGTGCATATTTTTAGAAAACAACTTTTACAAATAGGTAGGGGAAGTTTCATATGATCTAAGGTTTTGTTAGGAAAGCTGCATCAACTTTGGGACTAACTACATAAAAGTTATGATTCTAGTTTCAAACACTTGTATCTCAGATTTGTTATTAGGAATTTCCCTCTGAACAGCATTATATTTCTCCTGTAACTACTGCAAATCTAAAAACATGTGCCTTTTTTTTTTTTTTTTTTTTCCTTTTCCCCAGGATTCTACTAGAAAGACAAATCACATCTGAAAGGATTATTTTGGTCTTGGTCTGTAGAAATGTCTGGTTTTAGTATATAATAGTTACCGTGAGCCATTAGTGTGTCTGGCTCAAGAACACACCAGACACTACGTCCGGACAGACGCCTAATGACACGCAGTCACAGTTCCTGACAGACTTGTATACAGCAACAAAGGAAAAAGAGTGAAGTGCTGAATTCCTGTAAATGGTTAGAGAGAAAAATTAAAAATAGTATGCTAAGGAGAACAGGCGACATAAGGTGTATGTTAAAAAAAATTAATCTTCTTCACTACGGAATAGCAAATATTCTCTGGAGCTATGAGGCAGATTCTGGGAAACAGTTTACACTCTTTAAAGGGAGGTATCTTTGAAGTTGCTCATCACTGCAGAGGATTTCCTCTCTATGGATTTCATTATTGGGAGATGCCTCCTCAGGAGCTTTTCATTATTTACCTCCTGCAAGATCTTCCCCTCAGCATGTTTCCATTTGTCAGATTTTTCAGAGTGCCGTGGGGGAAGAGGAGGGAGTCACTCTCTGCTGAAGGTAGCCTGCCCACGTGCTGCACCAGTACGGCCAGGCTGAACTGGGGGCAATTGCGTTTACGGAGGATATAAAATGAAAGAACTGGTTTGGACAAATATAGTGATAAAATATTTCATATAAGTTTGCTTTTTGTTCATTTTTATCTCTCCTTTCTCATCTTCTCCCAGTCCTGTTTTCATTCTTCAGATTGCTGGAGAGCCCATAAGCTTATTGCTTGCCTTCTTTGAT
The DNA here is from genome assembly GCF_003342845.1 of Nothoprocta perdicaria. NCBI lineage: Eukaryota > Metazoa > Chordata > Aves > Tinamiformes > Tinamidae > Nothoprocta > Nothoprocta perdicaria. The sequence continues at coordinate 701,854 of NW_020456087.1, read as the reverse complement.
GCTTTGGCCAAATTGCAACAGAAAAGGAGATACAGGAAAAGAATAACATAATAAATAACCCCGTTAGCATCCCTAGCTTGCTGACTTTTTATTTTGGTCAGAGTAGAGGTGAAATATTGCCATGCTTCTTTACAGTATTGCCTGCTTGTCTGTCAGTTGTATGTGGTTTCTCCTTACATATTCACTTGTTAGTCCAAAAGAAAACAAAGGCATAAGAAAACTATTCAGAGACTACAGCTAAATTTTAAAAACTGAAATTTCACAAGAACCATATAGGATTTCTTTCAACAAAATATTTTGATGTCGAGATTACAGCTTTTAGAGCAGTCGTTTTTCCATACCTAGCATCAACAGCCCTCAGAGTTACACTGGTCGTGTCCAAGCCCCTCTCTTCTGTTCAGGTGAGCTTAGCACTAGAAAGGACAGGCCGCAGTGTGTCTCATTTGGGTCACTCTGCATGGGAATCCTAGCGAGCAACAGGTCATTTGCTTTCTGCTGTCTGGCTGGATGGTGCATGTGGGCAAGCAAAAAAAATTGCATTAAAAGCTTGTCCAGATTTCTCTTCTATTTTTCTTTCTCCACTCACATGGCTCTAAACATGTGCTGCAGCTCAGCAGAAGGGAGATGGGGCTGTCAGAAAGAAGCCATCACTGTTTATTATGAATTAATCTCTTTTGCTCTTTAGCAAATCACTTATGACTTGATCTTGATTTCTTCACATTTTCGACATTTATGAGCATTTGCCTGGATAATTTGCCAGGAGAATTTCCAATACGCTGTTGATCATCCTGACAGCTCACGAGTCATCTCTTGTGTTCTTTAGTTGGTCACCTAATTCACGAGAGATCATTTATGGTGTCTGAATAAAACAGCAGATTTACTCTGGATAGGAATTTTCAAATGAGTAAACATGTGAGGTAAAATTCAAGGAACTTGCAGGATTAAGAAACATTTTTGGGAACTGTGTAGTTATTTTAATACTCACAAATCTCAGTGTGACACCATAAGTAAAAGCAAATGGTGCAGCAGCCTTTTATTAATGGAAATATTAACAAATAGGAACAAGGAACATTTTTCTATTGTAATTGTCTCAGCTCTAGCCAAAGTATTATTTTTTCACTGCCACCCTGGATACTTCTGGGATGAGAGGAAGACTAGACACGTGGTTTACAATCAAACAATATATAATAAAGGAAGGGAATAGGCTTCTAAGCTCTCTGACGAAACAATGCTGGTTCCTTTTTGGACTTTGTGGGATTGTGATTTATTTTTTATTGACTGTCTCACGGCCTCAAGGTTGTAGAATGGACTCCACCATACTTCGGGCAGACTTAGAATCAAATCAGTCACATTTCTCAATTGGGTGCTTCTTTCCCTGCTTTATTTCCCATTAGGAAGGCTGGAGGTCCTTGACTTCTTTTAGTGGTGAATGCCTTTTCATGGCTGTGCTCCATCTCCCCACAAATACTAATGTTTCTTGTGCTCTCACTTCTTCGTGATGCAAATACTACTATGTATTTTAGCTGTTTTTATTTGTAATTAAAATTACAGATCATAAATACATCAGCTTATAACAGAAAGCCGGATTTTACAAAGCAAAGTTTCCTCAGAGGAATTTGAATTATGCTTTGTTGTTTTCACTGTGAGAATTCCATCTGTTTCTTACAGGATTTTTAAAATATGCTTTATCACTATATTTCTATTATGTTTCTCTTGAAAACTAATAAAATCTCTTTATTAGTCATATATAGGGATCATATAGAAAGAAGTGGATTATGTCACTGATACATTTTTATAACCATTTTATAAAAGTTTTCCATGTTCTTTAAAGCCCCGGATTATTCTCGTTTAGCTAACCTACAGAGAAGGCTGGACACTTCGGCATATAAGCAGTAGTAGTGCCAGAACAGGCCTGTGAGGGAAAGTAGTATTTGTAGCACCCCTTTTAACTTGAGGGAGTTAGGTCCTGCCTGGAATAGTTTATTTTCTGCACTTGACCTTCAGATTTGGTTCACCTGAAGTAGCAGAACATCCTAGTATTAGTCCGTGTTTAGGGTCCCTCGGCCACATGCTGACCGTGCCTCCTGCGCAGCCCCGTTCATGGTCCAAGGAGGCCGTGGGGCTGCCAGTTTGAGGTTTCAATACGATCTAAGGCCTGACGCCTGGCTGTCAGTGGTGCCTGTCGCTTGCAAGGAGCAGATAAATCCCGTGGCAGCAGGCAGAGGGAATAGCAGCGAGCGCAGACCCAAGCACTGCGACACGGCCTGGGGAACACCATAAATACCAACTAGGCCTCCTACGTGAACAGCACAGCCCTGAGCTGGGGGCTCTGGGACAGCTGGAGGTGGCAAAAGGCTCTACGGAGCGGGGACTTGGGCTGTGCAAAACTCCGGTTATGTGAGTCCCGTGAGGGGCTCCTTTCTTCCAGAGTCACCAGACCCCTTGTGATGGGATCCCCTTGATAGTTGGGATGGGATTTCCTTGATAATTCTGCCTCCCGAAGGAAGCTTATCAGTGACTCTCCAAATGGAAGCACGCTGTTTCTAAGCTAGAAGAGGTCATAAAACATGTCTTCATGGCCATTCAGGACTTGAGAGAAAGCAATGGTTTTCCCCGGAGATGTGAATATACTGGCGTAAAATCTGGGCTTCCTTTTTCTTTCTGATTACATTTATTTTCTTATATTTACAGTGATGAAGCATTCAGAACATCCTGAAGTTAGCAAATAGCAAGAAGTATTATTTTAAAAATATTTTACACAAAATGTTTTATTTGATGTGGAAATATATTGGACCCATGTGGACCCATGACTATTTTTTAAAAAGGCCTTGAAAGGTACTAAAATGCTGAAATTCTTGGAATAAATTCCACCTCAATTACATGATTTCCACTTAATGAAAGAAAACAGAAAGAAATGAAAGAAAGAAAGGTAGATCCAGTCTCCGCTAGTGATTTATCTACCAAATTTAAGTGCCGGATACACAAGACAGCATCACTAGGGAGACATAAGATGAAACGTAGATGGATGTGGCCCCAGCTGGGGCTGGGGAGGGAATGGGGCCGCGCTGCCGTATATGGCTGGTGTTCCTGCGGCTGCAGCACGTCACAGCCCGAGCCGGAGCCGGCGGAGCTCCCTGCTCCGGCAGCAGCCTCTTGCGCCCGCAGCCTTCCCCAGGAATGTCAGGAATGCCCTTGGCATCCACCCCGGGAAGCTGCCGGCTGCGGACGCACAGCAGCACCAGGACGTGGTGCTCCAGTAGAGAAACTCCGGTCCTTTCAAAGCCCCCGGACTGTTGCCTGCTTATCTGGAGAGAGCAACATTTGTTTTCAATGACACGAAATCCTGTTTAATAAGAAATCTGCTTCCTTCATATTTATCTGTATTGTTTGTTACTTATATACAAGCTATTTTTTTTTCTTCCCTAAAGTGTCTGATATTTATTTCTTAAATAACTACAATATATTTGGGGCTAAAAATAGTCGCAATGAAGAATTATTCCTTTTTAGGGTCATATCTGGGAATGACAGATCAGAGTAATAAAAAAGTGATTAAGTTAAAGAACAATTTTGTTGCTGGGTTGCAGTTAAAAGGCATCAAGGGAATGGGCGATATATGTATAGATATATGTATACACACAGCATTGGGCAGTCAGTGGTGAGGAGGGGTCCCCTCCAGGGAACGGGGACCGGGCCGTACCTTCCATGGGATTAACCACACGTGTCAGCCTAAGCAAGGCCCGGGATGCTGCAAGGTTTTTGTCCCTTGCAAGTTCATTCATTTGCAGTAGCCACCATATAAGCCGTGGCGCACACGAGCCGCCCAGGATCCTCGGTGAGAACCGGATAAATTGTTGGCTGAAAAATGGCTTTTGGTCAGTAGCAGCACATTGCAATATAATATACATAAACACATGCACATGTATGTATATGGAGATTATTTTGCTTTTGGCAAGAGAGCTCTGCTTTAGCATCTTGTCCCAATTTTTGTGCCACCAGTGGTTTGAGGAAATTGATTCTCAGTGCTGGTATGAAACCATATAACTCGTTTTTCATTGTCTCCAGAATTGTTTCTCACCATGTTAAAAACTGATGATACTGCCTTTCCTCTGAGACAGTGTGACATAAATGCTTGAAAGTTTACTAACCGGATGGCTGCATAGTGAAACGCTTCTTTATTGTTAGCCCCAAATATATTTGTACAAATATATTGTCTGACAGATTGAAAAGACGTATTAGGGAAGTGTTATTTTTATTTCCTGGAGTAAATGTTAGACTACCTAACCTTTCCCCTCTCTCTTTCCATTGGTGGAGATTCGTGTGTTTCATCATTTGTTAACAGAAGAGTTAACACAACATTCTTTCATAGTGGAAGAGCCTCACGTGTTTTTCATTTATGGGTTTGGAACCTCGCAGAAAGGTTCCCGCTGGCATGTTATTAAAAAGACTGATATGTCTTTGAAGTACAGCCTCTGTCATTGTCTTTTACCAAATAACAATACAAATCCCGATTAAACACTTCTCATGTTTTTTTTTTTTTTTTTTTCTTTTAGTAGATTTCTCTTTTAGAGCAGGAACAAGGAATGCAAGGTAATGATTTGAGAAGGTATCACAAAACACCACACGCTGTTTTCCAGGAATTGTATGGTAACTATCCGGGAACATGCTAACTCTGCAGGACACAAAAGTAACTGTGCAATAAATTGTGTCACCACTACCTCTATTATATCTTGATAAATATAGAAGGTATACTATTGCAACATATTTCCTTTTTATTGAATAAAGTGAAATAGGGACAAGAATTACTGTTCTGTTTTGCATTTTCTTGTGACAGCAAGTTACTAGGTTATATATCTGCCATGGTTCACTATTGCAAATCAAGCCATCTGCTTAAGATTTGGAAATAGAAAGACATGTTTATTCTGTCTTTGTACATATCTGCACTGACATGCCCATATATCAAATATAATACCCTTCTCACATTCTTTCTCCTTAATCTGCTGCTTATGGGCGTTGTTAGATACAGGATATAGATTCTATATATTGATAAGGAGGGCTATCTGCTTGATTATGTTTAAAGACATGGATGAAGAGTGAGGAGGAAAAGAGAGCCCAGTTGCATCCACGTGTGTACTAGCAGTGTGCAGGTGCAAGATCCCAAGATCTTTGTGGACTCCTTTGGGAACGTGTCTGTACTACCAACTCTCTCCCAAAATGCTGGCTTGGGTGCTGTGACTACCCAGCTAAAAGGGGGTCGGAGTGAGAGCTCCAGGGGCTCCAGCTTCAGGGCTGCTCCACTTCTCCCTGGCCTCGAGGAGCAGGACAAGTGTCATTATAGGTACCTTAAAAAGAGAAAATACTCTAGACCTGTTGCAGAGCATTGCCCTCTTCACATGCCTACATATCTCCATGCTTATGCATGTAACAGGAAAACAAATACATGCAGAAAGGGCCATGTAGGCTGGAAAGGACCAGTGGAGGTCTTGTAGTTCAGAGTCCTGCTCGAAACAGGCCCCTGCTTGGTCATTTCTGGCAGCATCAGCTAAACATCTTCCCTTCAACCTACATGTCACCCACCCCGATTATAGAAAGAATATTAAAGGATAAACCTTTTCTGCACAGTTAGGGGATCCTGAAAACACGAGAACATTACTGAAGTGTTATAATAATGATGAGGAGCATAACAGCTGAGAAAATTGCTACTGCTCTCACGATGCTTTGGAGTATGATTTAATAAAAATGATGGCTTGTGCATGGGGAGAGGGACAGAAGCCGATCGTAAAACTCTAGAAGCTATTCCTGCTTATTAGAGGGCAAACCAGGATGCAGAGCACATAACTGTGCATTGGATGAAGCACAAGTTCTGACAACTGTAATAAAACAAGGGATGCTTCAGTCCATTCTGCAATGCAGATTGTTTTTATACCAGCTGACAGTATTAAAATAATCTACATTGAATTTGGATAGCACAGTAGTGTTTTCTATTGTTTAGAAATGTTTGGGATGCTCTAATAATGGGAAAACTCCAGATGATCTTAGGCAGTGGCATGGAATAGTAGTTTGTTATAGGACTTTTATAGATTTGGCTGCTGCTTTTCGTGTAGTAAAAGGCAAAAACAAAAAGATCTGGAACACACATCTGTAAAATGGTTACTGCCTTTAACTGCTGGGTACAACTATAGGAAAAGAATAAAAACTGTACAACATCTGCTCTTATACCAGGTATTGCTCCACAAATTGTCAGAGTTGCCCAGTTTTGTTCAAAACATAGTCACACTTTTTCCTTCCACCTGCTCAAAGACTACAAAATATGAATAGAATTTCAGGAATAGAGGGAAGCCAAGAAAGTTTTGTCCTGAATTTTCCATACATTTGTCCTTTACTTCTTGGAAATTCAGGTGATCTCACTATAAATGTATGGTAAACAGCATCTAATAAAAGCATTTTCAGACTTCCATATGGTTTCAATAATAATATTTCATTTATATAATATCCACTGACTTTATTATTCAATGGAGGATAATTACTATACTGAAATAATATTAAAATGTTATTTTTGAGGATTAATACATTAATAAAAATGTATTTTTAAAAATTAGAGTCAGCTATTCTGAGTAATTCTGGAAGAGCCGCAGAGCCCATTCATTCCTTATATTTGCTTTGTGCTGAAGGGTGGAAATACAAGCAGTAGTCCCCTGGTCAGCTGAACTCGGAAGCAACATTTCTCCAATCTGACAGTACAAGAAAATCCCCAAACCAGATGCTACCTTGGTTTGTCTTATTTTGTTTTATTTTATTATACAACACAGTTTGCACAGCAACAACCATCTGCTGTTGTTAGTGACCGAGCTGCCTGGCACAGCGACAGGGCACAGCAGTGTCCTGCATGTTTTCTATCTTCTGGTTTACCTCTAGTTCCTTTCCTAATTATCATCACCAAATGATACACTACGTGCTACCCACCCATTTTTTTGCAGCACCTTTGTCCTACTAGAAGGTTCAACATGGGCTGTGAAATAAAAAAGCAGAAACTGAGCTCTTCCAGAAGACTGTAATGCAGGAAAAAAACAATCTTATCCTGTGGTTTGTTGAGGCCTGTTTTCTTTCATGCTTTATAATAATCCATGGCATTTAATGATGTCTTCAATAAACATCACTAACATTTTTTTTTTCCTTTCGGATGTCAGTGATTAATGTTTTCTATGTATTCAAAGAATTCATTTTATGCCACAACCACAACTACTGCTTCCTGCAAAAACAACTTCTAGTCAATCCCTGTACTAATACTCCAGCATTAAGGCAACTACCAGAAGTTGTTTATTGTCTTGCAAGCAACAAAGTGAGTGTTTTCATCAATTAATGGACCTATTTAAATGCCTTTCTTTAGAAGTTTATTCCTTTCCTTTGGTCAGGAAGGGAAAAGTGACTCTTAAATGCACCCCAGGAATAGAACTTGAAAACAGTTTCTTCGGATGACATTTTTAGGCACCAGGGGCCAGCACGCAAGGGCAGGGCGGCCAGGGCTCGCTGAAGGCCACACGGTACGGTTGTTTTGTCTGCTGGGGACAGGGGTCCCCAGGGCTGACCAGGGCAAGGACAGCTCGTGGGGCCATTTCCAGGACACATGTACCAGCTGCTCAGAGGGTGGCGACCGAGGCCTACATGCCACTGCCCGAACGGGGCTCAAACGCGCTGTGCTCGGTCACGTTGGACAGGCGGTGTGTTCAGCAGCACAAAATGTCATGCCTATTCAGTGAGTCCCTGACCTTTTTGGCCAGCCTTGCCGTAGAGGCCATGCCACAGTCTAAAGGCGGCTTCCCACCTGGCATTATCACTTCTGTGGCTCTTGCAGAGGGAATGGCTTTGCAGCAAGTGTGCTCCCGTTTGTTCCAGTCAATCCGGCAAAGGCAGGAATGAGTCCTTCCTGCCCTGGGTTCCTAGATGCATGAGTACAGAGGGAGGAATTTAAACACAAAACAGAGCTGTTGACAATTCATCAGGGAAACATTTTATATACACAGTTAGGATTCCTTTACCAAGCTTGTGCATTAGTATATGAAGTTTGTGATGTGCAGCACTCACTTCCCAAATATTACACAATCCATTTCCCTGATCCCTTTCTTCTCTTGTGATACAACAGAAGAGTAAATCCCACTCACTTCTCAACCCATGGCAGTGTTTAGAAACCTATTAGCCTTTGACTAAACAACAGTCTCTGACTTCATGTGAATTACCATATTAGATACCAAAAGTATCTAATATGTTTTGGAAAGGTTTCTTCAGTCCTCAAGAAAGAATAGGGTCCCCACACATACTCTAAGGGTACTCAGAATAAGATTGTGTAAAATGTACAAACAAGAGCAAAGCAGGTGTGAGACTCTGACCTGTGGGGTATGAGACTGTTAGCCACTCTGCTGGCCTTGTGCACCATGGGGGTACCACATTCCCAGCGCATCCCCTGCCTCAGCTGCACCAGCTCGTGGTCCTTAAACTGCATTTCTTTGGGCTGCTGCTGGCCGAGCAGCTGATTTCAAGAAACAGCCACCCATATTTCGGGCTTACAGTTTCAGAAAGTTTCAGCAACAGTATCTTAGGGGCATGATGAGGCTTGAAGAGATGAGCAAAAGGGTTAATGGATTTTCCATGCACTGTCATGAGGCTCCGCAGGGTATAGGAGGAGTGGAGAAGGGCTCTCTAAAGGATGGAGGGGGAACCTGCTCCTTTCCTTGCCTCAGCTCAGCTGCCAACAGCTCATACTCCACAAGTCAGACCATGGAAACAGAAATGTTTCAATCAGTTCAGATCTTCCTTGCAAATCAGGGACTTCATGATGTAAAAAACTGCTGAGCATTACGCAAGCCTTTCAATCAGCTTATAACCAGTGCACTACATTTATATCAGCCTGAGTAGTTTGACTTTAATTCTAATTCAGCAGCAGATTTTTCATTCCTTTAGAGGACTTTTTTTTTCCCAAAAAAACTTCTGCAAGGATAACTGGGAAGGCAGGGTTGGAAGGAGCTAGTATTGAACTACAAATTATAACAACTCAAAGGACTTTCTCCAGCTTCTGCTAATTTCTGTGATTTATGACTTAAAATGAAAATGAGTAGATGAAAATAATATGTTACAACAAAATATTGTATATTCCCAGTCTTTATTGTTTTGCTTGGAGGCTGGGTACAGGGAATTTTATCTATAAATCAAGCTCTTGGAAATCCACTTGCTAAAATCATTGTCAGACTCAAACACTTAGGTGATGATTTTTGTACACATTTCAGTGAATATGTTGTCATCAGCTGGATTCTCAAGAAAGCATCCTAGGTGCTTTCTACTCCACTTGGAAAAATATGAATCAGCACAAGCAAGGTACATCTGACAAAACAGCAAGGTCAGCACAGGAGCCCCTTCATGGTGCTGCCCAGTTTTCCAAACTTCCACAGTGTGCCCATGTCCCGGGGGGGGGGTGCTTCCTGCACTCAAGCTCTGGGCACCCGCTTAATGCTCCTCCTCTGCCTTCCCTTCGCCCTGCTGCTCCCATTGGCTCCCTTTCCCCAGTGTGTCACCTAAGCTTGATCTTAACCACCTGTTTTCTCCCAGCAGCACAAATCCACACCCCAGAGCTATATCCTCCTCTGTCATCCTCTCCTCGCCTTGTCCTTACCCTTCTTCCTCCATCCTTCCCCTCTGCACTGCTGCTGTTCCCACCTCCCTCCCTGCTGTTCAGTCTCCTGTGGGTCAGGGTATTCAGAGAGACACCAGCATCCAGGACACAAGTTTTCCTAAGCACACGTGCAGGTTAGGGCAGTAGCTGAGTCTTCACACTGCCTATCAGTTTGCTGAAGACCAAGAAGATTTTAAAGATCTTTTGAGAGGTGTTACGTGAATGTAAATAATTAAACACTATCAATCAATAATAATAATTTTGTCACTGTTTATGTTTTCAAAGAGGGAACCATTACTAGCCTCTCTTTGATTCTGCATATTTATATATAACTCCTCCATTTAACTTCTTGTTCCTAAAAACCAAAAGGACTGTTTCAGAAAAAAAAATCTTTTAAATGCTCATCTTTAATCTCTTCTTTACTTTCTTTTTAGATTATAAGATCACAAAGTTAAAAATCTTGGAAAATCGACATACTTGAGGCACAGGCATCTGTATCACAGTTAGTCCCACATTGTTCCCATTAGATATTTCTGAGTATTATTTCTTTGGCAGTTAAAAGCTTTCTAATTTCCAGTCTCTAATCATGCTGTATTCTTTATGTTATATGTCTCCTTCTTCCTCACTGATGCTTATTCATGCTGCACTTCAAGAAAACAGCTGTACACCCTCTCTATATTTGTTTCACTCAGTTCAGTAAACTGAGCAATTTTGATCCAGTACTCTGGATTTCCTTGAACATGGAGGACATGGGCTGTACACATTTTTCATTATGGATGAGGTGCTGTGTATAAAAGCATTAATACATCCCTATAGCTATTGCAAACATCTCTACTAGTACTTCCAAAAATCACCTAGACATTTGGCTTTTTCCTGGAGATTTACAGTCATCGAGTGATTGATTGCTGCAGATAACTTTTTCTCCCCCTTTTATTTGCTTGGACTTTATTCCAGCACAGTTGATTACGCTTTTCAGTGCAGGCCACAGCACTTCAGTTCAGCTCTATCTATTTTTAACTGGTAGGCCTTGTATGGGAAAGCTGAGGGCTGTTTACTGTCTATTAGTCATGAGCCCCCTGTGGATTTTATTAATAAATTGTTTGTTGTTGCCATCAAAAACAAGTCACTGGCACTATAAATCACTAATTCCTCTCACCACTTCTTGACTGTCAGTAGCCGAAGTAGTAACTCTGCTTGTAAGTAGCTGAACTAACAGTGGTTTTGTAACTTCAACTATATTTTACTGAGAGCGAAGTAACTCATGGGATTCTGCTAATCAAATTGGTTTCCTTGAAGAGCTCCTATGAACTCAGCCAAGCTAAAGCCTGGCAAAAAATCTTTATTTTTTTTTTTCCCTAGCAAATCTTGTGACTACTAATGTGTCAATGACACATGGGATTTTTCACACAGACAAGGCAACCCAATTGCATATGTTTGAAGGATTCAAAAGGAGCCTCTTAAAATTGTGTTAATCTGGAATACAGAGAAAACAATCATATTAAGCCCATGTTATTTTTCATAAAGAATGAAAAATAGTTTCCTATTGAGTCCTGTTTTGCTTGGTGACTTTGTGGATGTAAATGATAATATAAAAATTCATCACAAGAGAAATCCTAGTAAACATCTGTTGTACTTTGGACTTGAAGCTGAACAACAAAGACATCAGCACAGCTGTAAAATGTCACTTACTAGCAGGCTCATGGATTCCTTTCAACTGACTCAATAAATAGGTAATGTTTGCATGTTTAATCACAGGTTGAGAGGATGTTTCTGGCAAACAAGACCAGTTGCATAAGGAAACAAAAATCCTACATTACTGGAGGTGGTAAAAATACACTCTGAATGTTCTCTTATTCCCCAGTGCAAAAGTCACTAACTTTCTAGCAGGGAAAGTTGAATCATCTTGATCTCAGTGTACTAAACGCTGTTTGTGAGAAATGTGTGTCCTGTCATTGTTTGTCTTTTCGTTTTTCAGTGCATGGTTGTACAGCTGGGCTGGCATGAGAGCAGGCAGTGAGGAGTCAGAGGATGAACTCGTGGCACTTGCGACTCAGTAAGCAAAGGAAATAAAAATAATCATCTTCCTCATGCCAGATTTCTGATCTTGCTACTAAAACAAAGAAGTTCAAAAAAGCATTCAGGTGACATTCAACTGATGTATGCAAAACCTTTTGATGTGCTTGCCTGAAAATACAAATTCTATTAAACAGTATCATTATGTTTGAAGAAATGGTCAGAAGTACAGGCCATTGTTCCTGAAATTAGAATAATCATATGCAAACTATAAAGTTACAAAGATGCAAAGAGAAGATGGTGCCGCAATAATTAATTAATTAAGAGAAGGCTCTAAGGTAAACTCTAAGTTCCAGCTTCTGTGCTCACGTGCACAATTCCAGTAACTGCCCTTAAAAACTTTTACCTAACCAAAGCAATCTGCACATTATCCAATACTGTCCAAGTCATCACTAAGGACAACTGTTCAAATCACTAAGGACAACTGTTCAAATCAGCATTGATCAAAACTGTCCTTACAGCTGCATAAATTGCAACTCGTATTTAATGTTTCCAAATGAACACAGAGTAGTGTGTAGAAAAGTGTTGGCTTTAAAACTGAAGTGGCATTTGTGAAATTCTCAGCAATTTCTTGGGATACTTGATTATTTTTCCAAGTCTTAGCACTTTTTTCCTATATGTTCCCACAGCAATATTTATAGCCTACCCTTCACAGTTCTTCGTTTAGCTTCAAACAAAAAAAAATACAGGAAAAATAAAGATTAAAATGCATACTACAAGTGCTGGTGTTCAGGATGTTTGGAGTTCCCATCTCACATTTTAAAAACAGGACACTTAATATGAAAATAAACCTTATGCTCTTTCTTGAAAAGATAACGTGTGTTTGGCCTTAAGAAATGTAGTGCTGTTCCATAGTATGCAGCATAGAGGAAGCCCACGCTGGAGAAATATACGACTAAATCAAGGTACAAAAGGATAGAGATGGATGTCATCTCTGCAAACTCTTTTGTTTATTTCTTAAGTGTATCCTCATAGTGAAAACGCTCATTGAAAGACCAAAATTATTTAGGGCCAAATATAATCCCTCAACTGCAGCCCTTGTGCTGGTGGGAGACAAGTTTTCCCTGCTGTTCCTTTGTGCTCTTCCCTATCTCCTGATCTAATTCATGACCAGCTGTGAGCCTCAAGCTCACGCTGCAGGGCGGAATGGGGTGCATCCCGGGGGCAGCTCTGCAGGAGGCCCCGGGGCGAAGCGCAGCCCCCCTTTCACCGCTGAGGTCAACCGCCCCGCTCTGAGGGAGCAGGGGCTGCCAGCGCCAGGCGCTGTCGCCGCTCCGGCCGCCCACGGTGCCGGACGAGGCCTGCGCGGAGGGCCGCGGTGCCGGACGAGGCCTGTGCGGAGGGCGCTGCCAGGAGCAGCCGTGCGGGACAGGCCAGGATGTCCCGCCAGGAGCCAGGCCGGCGGCAAAACCCCCCGCAGGCCCGGGGAGCGCGAGGGCTCCAGCGGCGCCAGGAGCATGGAAGCTTCAGATGTAACTTGCCTTCAATGGCACACGCACCAAAAAAACAAAACAGAACAGAACAAAACATTAAAACTTAGTCATATAACCAGGAAATATGGAAATAGCCGAGTAACAATGTTTATTTACCCTAGTGCCTTCAGCGTGTGCTTCCTCCAGGCATCATTTCTGATAGGTGACTTTATGATGGGGGCTTCAAATGGCACATCAGAACCTATTAGGATAAGGTTTAGGGTTCTGGTCTTTCTGCAGCTCAACATAACAACATATTCCTATGAAAGAATATAACATAATATTCCAACATCCTTCTTGGCTGGAATTACAGCTTTTCTGAAGCACAACCGCTCTGCGTGAACTTCTAATTCTGCTCGCTGGGCTCAGTACAAGGGGCCAGGGAAGTTAATCACTGTAACATGGGCACAGTCAGCCTCTCATATCTAAAAACAACTTCTGTGCTAATGCCCCATGCAGCTATTTTGAAGTGCAGTAAGAAAACCTGCATTCCAGTGCAGAGGTATCTTTTCAGAAAGAGAACTGAATGTACACCGTATTTCAGGGATAGTAACACAGAATGAAGGACAATACAACAGCTGTGGTCCTTAACTGTATCATACACACCTTGTTTCAAGTGGAAATGAGGCAATGACTGTGATGTCCTGAACCTCGTAGAAGCCTGAAGGTTTCTGTGCAGCTCAGTTCCCAGCTGGGCTGCGAGTGAACTGCCCAAAATTCATGAGCTGTCACCCTAATCTACTGCAGTTTAGATACAATTTAATTGCATACAGCAAAGCATCTCTCCATCCAGAGAATGCTAGGAAAAGTGCTATGTCACAATTTTAAATGTAGAGCAGTTCCAATAAATTAAAAGGAAAATACAGTTGTTTGCTCTATCATATTCCCGTGAACATTGTCAGTAAGAATCTCTCATAAATTTTTCAGACTATCAGACAAGGTAGCCTCATTCAGCCTCATGGGAACATCGTAAGCAGAGAATCAGCGGCATAACTTGACCTGGACATTGAGAAACACAAGTTGGATGGATTGGATTAGCGTCAATGAAATTATATACTAACAATTCTTTCTACACTGCCATTTGGAAGATAATAAATGAAAAGTCACCCTGAAAATGAAAAAAAAAAATTGCTAGTGAAAATTCACTATCCCTTGTCACAGAATGTTTCTATCAAGATTCTTTTCTTTTAAGGAGAGACAATATATTCAATATGTTCATCTATTGAGAGTGTTGAAAAATCTCTCTGTGTTCCATAGGTGATGATTATTTTCTACAATCTGAAATGACTATCATGCTTGCAACCTAATCCCATCTCAGAACCTTTAAGGCAGGAAAATTCTAAGTTACAGCATCAAATGCCATCTAATATACACTACTAAATGCCGTCTTTGTGTATTCTTTCTAGCACCAGGGTCTGTGCAGCTTTGCAGTTGCAGATGTCCTGGACCTCTGACAGGTAAAGAAAAACACTGTACACCAGGCTCGGAGCTCCCAAGTGTCGAACCCGACGTCAGCAGCGCCGCCAGATACTCCGCACAGATACGTCCGTGCCGGCGCTCCACGTGAGAAGCAGGCGCTTACGGTTCCAGCTTTGTGAAGAGAACTAATTAACTTTCACACAGGATTTTGGTATTTCGAAATCTGGGTCTATTCCAGATTCGGACGAGAGCCAAGCATTTCGTAATTATCTGTGGGAGGCAATCGGGCTCCGGCATGAGAGCAGGTCATCTCCCGGGCTTCCCTCGGGCGCAGGGAGCTCCGGGCGCTCTCGCCACGAGCTTGGAGGTCTCCCTGGAGCGGGGGCGGTGGGAACTGCCGCCCTGGAGCTGCCCCTGGCCCTGCTGCATTGCCGAGTTTTTTCCCAGCCCAACTTCGAAACATGCTACACCCAATAAGTAGCCTCTTGGTTCAGAATTTCTTTCCATACATTAAGTGAAGGTAAACATTGCATATAGTGTTTTCCACCCTGGCGCAGAGGGAGGAGCCCCATGCAGCTGGCTGCATCCATGTGCAGCAGGAGCAGGTTGAGAAGGATGCAGCCCTAAGCAGCTGAGCGCTGCCTAACACAGGGCCATTTGTATAACATGTAAAATAGAAGCGTTTCTCTACCTTTGACAAAGCAGAACTGTCCCAATGTATCAAAAATAATTAATGATGGGTTTTGTGAAGCTAATTCGAATAACTTTAAAAATATATATGCATGGTCTATCAGTTTATCAGATTTTACTACAACAGCGATAACTCTGAAAACTCAACTGTTTTGCTCTTCGCAAGCTACAAAACTGGCATGGCCTAGCAGGAGGCAGAAGGAAAACCATGCAGAAATGGCAAGACAGACTCAGCCTTCAGAGCCCCGTTGGGTCTCTGCCAGGTGCTTTTTACCCTTCTCTGGCAGCAGCCTGATGCGAGCAGCAGCCTCAGGGCTGATGTTCACCATCTAACACAGGATGACGCTCACCATGCAACCCAGGATGACGCTCACCATACAACCCAGGATGACGCTCACCATCTAACATGAAGGACCAGTACTCAGATTTAAGGACCTGGGCAGAATAGCCCCTGAGGGCAAGCGAGGCTGCTTCCTTCCAGCATGAGGCATTCGCTTCCCGTGAGTGAGATGCTGCCTCACAGGATTCCCGGCTGGCAGGGCCCCGGGAATGCGGGGTGATATAAGTGAGCAAAAGCAGCCATGCTTATACGACAGGTGATGCTTTACTATGAATCATGTTGCTGATCCAAGATGTTTTCTTCCCTGCCAGCTAATGGAATAAGGGCTAGCACATTGCTCTGTGCCTTGAGATCATCTGGGTGAACAGGCCAGGATGTAAATCCTACCCGGAGCGAGCTGACACAGCCTGGAGCCGCACCTGCAAAGTGCTCCCTGTCCCGACTGCTTTCCCAGCAAGTGAATGGTGCTAAGGAGGAAATATGGTAGAAAAAGCGTTGATTGCAATGTCTATGTGCAGTTAAAATGACGAGATGCAGCAGTCCCCGCTCGGGCCAGCCTGTGCAGTGTCAGTGAGAACAAACATGTAACGAAGGTGACGTGGGCCTGGCGCTGCAGCAAGCTGGTTCTCAGGGCTGTGATAACACGCGCGGGGAATCCCGAGCGGTGGTGAGTCATGCACCAATATAAAGCAGTGAGGAGAGCACTGACGAAAGGGAAACTTTCTTGATAATTTCTTAGCAATTCGGACTGGGAAGAAAAAACCTCCCCACAGGACGGACCAATGTAGACTCCAAAATGGAAAAGAAATGTGTATTTAGTGAGACTTGTTCAGATGAATTCCAGCTTGGCATGCCTCTCCCCTCCAGACCCACCTCTCTGTAGGGGAAGAGCACTTGTCCTATGATATATTGCTATGGGGGCAGGGGAAAAATTATAGAAAAACACTGAATAGGGAACATAAAGTACCACATACTTAAACCATTTGAATTTGTTCCAAGCAAAAGTTTTTTGGCTTTGCACTTGCAGACCCATATAAAGTAAAGAAATCCTCCCCATCCTCTAAAAAATAATCATTTGGGGAGGGCTGGGTGACCCTATACAGCTTTAAAATAACCACAGTTTTGTTTAATCAGTCTCTCATTACTTAGCATAGTAGCATTTTTAAGCTATCGAGGAAATTAATGTTTAGAAAAGTATATGCTCTTTGTTCTGTCTAATGATGCCCCCATGAAAATGCTCATATAGACCCACATTTACTCAAGACTGGCATCCAGCTGTTTTACCTAGAATTGAAATATCAGTATAGCAAGACATGCAGATGTGATGAACACCTTTTTGACTCATTGGACCATTCCTTTCCAAAGCATCCCCTTGCCTTGAGTTTAGTTATTTATAGCTATTTATTTCAAAATTAGATAAGCAAAATCAGGGTGCTTAAGATTAGAGTTTCACTGTCAGTGCACTGTGCAATTAATATATTTTCTATGACTTTGAGATTTTCTTCCTAATGGGTATAAGCACTGCTATAATTGAAAGAGTTGGAACAGCAAAGATTTCCCGACAGGAAGTTGTGCTAGTGATGAACAACTGTGATAAAAGTGTTCAAAGATTTCTATTAATGTGGTAGAAAACAAATTATCCCGATCATTAATGTGAACACGCTAGCACTGCAATGGAAAATGCAGCTGGATTTCTCGAAACTTATCATTTGGGATACCAACATACTTACAAACAAAGGGCTCTAAACCCAGTAAGTATCTAAATTGCTGGAAACCTCCTGTTGAAGCAAGGGCTCGCTAAATTTGCAAATGCTGAATGTGTAACACACTCCTCTGGTGTTTTTCCTTAAAACCAATTCAATGTCTCTGTCTGCAAAAGAAAAAACGACTACAGATTGCACCATTTCTGAAGAATTTCAGAGACTAGCGGAATCTAAAATATATCAGCAAGGCAGAAAGAAGACTTTCTCTGAGTTGTATGGAAATTAAGCACCTGCAGCTTAATGCTGTGTGAATTACAAAGATGTTCTGATGGAGGCTTTTATTTTGCTTGGCTTGTGGGCCGTGATCAATCTGAAATGCCTGAATGGTGGCTCTGTTCCTGTCCTAGCAATCCTTGCATGCTTTCGGAAAGGTTAACATTTTAAAGGTCAGGCAGGATGTATAGGTTCACGATTCCCTTTGTAAAGGAGGGTGTTTAAACACATATACAGCTTTGGGAATCTAAAAATCTCAGGACAATATTGCTGCTTTCTTGTACAGGCCTACGCTGTTCTGCTTTGTTTTATTATATTCTGTGAGTAAAATCACTTTTGTCTTCTGCACCTAAACCATGAAATTTGCAGCTGAAACTACACTAAAATTTTAGTAATCCTTTCTTCTTTCCTAGATTCCCACATGGAGTCAGCATAGTGCACTTAGCAAAAAGCAAAGGCTGAACAAAGCAGTCAAGCATCTGTACAGGTCTTCAGGGATAATATTCTCCTTCAAATTAATTCTCAGTCCTCATCTTGCATTTTACATCTGTTGAAATATGGTTTCTATTATGGTTTTGGAAGATTTCCATTTACTGTAAGTTTCAGACAGTATTGATGAGGTCACTGTTTACTTTGAATAGCTCTTTGATACAAAAAAAAAAAAAACAGAGAGTACAATAGGACGTTCAAGAAGTTTTGTATGAAATATGGTATTAAATTAGTCATAGAAGAGCTCTATAGCAAGGTAACCTTGGGCACTGCCTAGAGGGACAGCTGCCCAACCATCCCACGATAGCGGTCCCTCATGCACTGAGGTCATCCCGCGACAGCCCCAGCCATGGGAATCCTGCCTTCCCAAGCTGCCGTGCACGGCTGCATAAATCAGCTCAACAGACTCAAGGAAAACATGCCATGGGCAAGGTATGCTATCCCACGCACACCCTTCTGCAGGATATTGCTGCACCTAATGCTTGGGTGGTGGGATACACATTCCTCAGATTAACTGGAAGTGGTTGAAACTCACACAAGAGCCAGTCCTTCAGAGACTCCGGGTGAGATAAACTTACTGGTTTGTCTAAAAATGGATCCTTTCTTTTGCAATTGCTGTCTAGGACAAGTGATTGGCTTTAAAAAAAAAATGCCAAAAATTCTTGAGAACATCACATGCATAAAAGCAGAGCCTCAAAGTCATTATCTGGTAACTAAATCTCATGTAGTCAATGGAAACATCTGCAATGTGAAGTACTGCTGTATTCAAGTACTGATACAAAAGCACATTCATGTAGTGAGCATACTCTAAACAATTTCAAATACTGTGAAGTGCACAGCAAAAATACCCTAATCTTCTAGTGCTTAATAACATCTTATCTGAAGAATGGCCTCTTGATTTTTCACATAGCCTGACAGGTGGCTGATGAAATGGTCTGACCTGATAGGCAAATCATCAAACAAACAAAAATCTCTTTCCTTCATAAGAAGAGCAATTTGACTGAAGTGAATTAGTAAGAATCCTATAACACACAGACTTTTGAATTATGTATAAATAAGTACATCATGAAAAAAAAAAAAAAAAGAAAGAAACAGTGATTAAATCTCTTTGCTCTGTACACCTAATTCTTGAGTAATCGTTTAGGCCGTTCCAGGAACACATTTTTGGTTTGCTAAAACATATTTTATAGAAAATAATGGCTTAATTTGCCACTTTTGCATAACAGTGTTCTACATTAAACATGGCCTGCACCTGTTAAATACTCTAACACTCTTTAAATACTCCAACACTTTATCAAAACCGTCTGTAAAAATCATTCTGTGTTATCATCCCTCTTCTATATGCCAATGTTTCCATCAGCATATAAAGCATGCATATATGTGTACAACTTGGAAAGGTTTCTAGCGATAGCCTTCACAGGAAATGGGATTATTTTTAAAATTTAAAAATTTCAAGTTTCACATTTAAAGGGTAGACAGCATCCAAGAAAAAAAAAAGTTTAATTTTCTCCAAATAATATTATTAAATCTTGATGATGTGTACATACAACTGGAGATAGGGTACGTTATCCCACAGGTCTTCCGGGTTAATACTCATTATACATGTCCAGACGTAAATGGAAATACAAGCTTAAGTCTGAAGAGGCATCAAAAAAAAATAGTACGCTAGATCAAAAAAAATATAAAAGCCAATGCATTTCAGGTGATAAATTCAGTTTTCAGTCCTGGGAAAGCAATCAGTACCCTAGCAAAAATAGAAGCACACATAGTTTCCTTCAAAAACCCATTCTGATTAATTAAAAAATGCATGAAAACATAGCTTCCTTCAAAAACTCATTTTGATTAATTAAAAAAATGCATGAAATCTAACTGTTTCTTGCTATGAGGCTCTCTCTGCCGTACTCATAGTGAGCAAGAAATCTGGCATGCCTGATCGTAAATTTGGCTGGATGAATAGGAAATCTACGGTAGTCATAAATGGAAAGTATTCAAACTAAAATGTCAGTAGTAGAGGATGACAAGAGTCAGTGTTAGAGGTCCAGATTTGAAATATTTACACAACTATAACTTAAACAGCGATGTGGAAAGCAAAGATTTCCAAGTGTGCAGATAGCACTTAATTAGCAAGCACTGCAAACAGGGAAGGAATGCGCAGCCTGAGAGCGGAGCGGGCTGAGGGGAGGGAAGCCCTGAGCCGTCAGGTGCGAGGAGCTGCAGTTATCACAGAGGGAAACATACACACGGAGCGACACATATAGAGTATTTTAACGTTAAACCTTTGTGAAAGACTTAACCTTTAAAATGTCACTACCTTGCATATATATATAGTTGTTGCTGTTGTTTGTTTTACTGCTTTTTCCTCCGAGGACTCAGCCTTCATACTCCAACGCGTGAGTCACAGCACTAAGGTCATTTTGCTGCCCACTGCAGGAGCTTTGGCCCAGAGACACCCAAGCTCTTAGGCATCCACGGAGATTTTTCACAACACTCAGGCCAAAATCACTATCCAACTGTTCCGCAAGGAGCTCCGACCCATAAAGCTCCCTGAAGGTCTGCTTCCCTGACCGTCCAACACAGCCTTCACTCTGGCCATACATGTGTCTATAGGTAGCTGCCGTCAGCCTTGCACATGATACCGCGGCTCATGGGCAACCAGAGAGGCTGGCGGATGCTCCCAGTTTCCTTTCATGCCGTGGGTCGGTGAAGCTGGATACTCAGCAGTGCGAAGGAATTCTTATGCTGACTCTTCCTCCCTCCCTCCCTCTCATGCAGACCTGAGTTCAGGTTGGTTGTGGCCTTGTCTAGTCAAACCTTGAAAGCCTCCAGGGATGGTGATTCCCACCTCTCTGAGCACTTGCTCCTGTGCTGCACTAGTCTCCCAGCAAAGAAGTTTCCCCTTCTAGTCAGTCTGCGCCTCTTCAGCTGCAATTTGTGACCGCTTCCTCTTCTGACCTTGGCATGAGCTACTGAGAAGACTTGGACATTTTCCTAACTGCCCTTCAGGTGGTTGTAGGCTGCATTTAGATCCCTTTCAGTGAGGGGCTAAGAAGCCGTTGGCCTTAGCCAAGCAGGCCTCCTGCCGAAATTCCTAGTCTTCCTGCACAACAGGGTAGTTTGTTCCTGAGCTCTCAGAGAGATTTCTTTAAAAACCTGCCAGCTCTCCTGGGCACCTTCCCTGCTTGTGGCATCTGCCCAGGGGAGTGTGCCTAGCAATTCCCTGAATAATCACGGGCTGCTCTCTCAGCCTGGAGTCCTAGCACTGCTGCTTCCCTTCCCAGCCCTCCTCCAGAATAAAGGACTTTGGGAAGAGATGGAATCTGATGGAAAGTCGTGGAGGTCTCCATGTGTATAATATGACGATACAAAAAAGTCTCAGATTAAGCAAGAGGCTTATGTTGAAAATCTAAATACGAAATGTGCCCTAAAAATAGGAAAAGGTTTGAACCATAAAATAGTGATCTCTCCATTATAGAAAATGGAAAAAAAAAAAAAAGAAAAAAACCCTCCATTTATAGCAAATTGCCACCAGTGGCAATTAGATTTGTTCAGGAGAACTGAATAAATGTTAAACTTGCCTTTAATCATTGAAGTACATGTTAGTATACAACACAGAAGTGAATTTTTAACCCTATTAAAGTCAAACACCATTTCTAAACAACCCAGGTTCTCACCCTTAAAGCTGGATAGCTCTTAAGTTATCTGATTTTCTTCAGTCAATAAGTTTAAGACCAAGCTAGCATATCCAGTAGATATGCTAAATCAAAGTGTTCAGTAAGATAGCTTACAATGAAGAGAGGGAATTCTGTGACTCTCTAGGAGTTTGTGGACACAATCAAATTACTATTTTTTTTGAAACAGTTGAGTAGACCAGCTTAGTGCAAAGGAAATATTAACTTTACAGGCCATAAAAATTGCATACCTTCATCTGTCTCTAGTTTATAAAATCTTTAAATTCAGTTTAACGTTTAATCAAAAATTTAAATGTTGCTATCAGCAGTATATCGTAGATGAGTGCTGCAAATAACTCTTATGCTTCAGGGCTCCTTCTGATAAAATGTTAAGCTATGGAATCTCTTTCTCCTGATTGTTTGCTTTGGAGGGCTAATATTAAAATAAACAGGACACTATCAAAAGTTCAATTTTTGCTTATGATTTTAAATTGAAGCAAGAGTCTATGTAGGTCAAAGCATTCCTGAACGTGGTCTGTAATTATTCATTGCACTGTCGTGTTTGTACTCTGCACACAGCGGCTTGATCAGTGGATGGTGTATGAGGATGGTGTTGGGGGACTGCACTGAAAGCAACGGATACTCTTCTCTTTCTGCTGCTATGAAGCTGGATAACTTTTCCCACAGAAACCAGCCTGCAGCTCAAAATTCAGCAGGCAGTCAGCACTGCAATTGCATCCTAGTAGTTGAGAAATAGGATTTCAAAAGCAAACCACTTTTATATTGAGTGTAGCCCCAACAGCTTGCAGACCAGTTAATATCCCTGCTCCTTGAAAGCGTGTGAATATCATAGTAGCCTTTATGCTACATGTCCTCCTATTTCTTTGAAGTCTGTAAACCTCCTGGGCAGTTTAAGGACTGCCCAGGGATTTTTGATTATCAGCAAATGGACAACTGAAAAATTAGTAGCAGGCAGTGAAAGATAAGATCATCCTGTTCCTTGTTGTGTTAGTCCAACTTTATCTCTCTGTGGACCCAATGATTTCCTAAGTATGGTAATACAGTGTAAAGCAAGCTGCAGCGTTGACTAAACACAGGAACACGCACCAATTCTGTGGCAAATTAATGACCTTGAACATCTGAGCTCTGGCTGCATCTCTGCTGTCATCCTAGCTTGAGGATTAATCTTACAGTTGAGCCCAAACGTTTAATCATCAAATCAGCCAGAAAGGGAGCTTTTGCTTGCTCTTCAGATAAGAAGGTTAAGAGACTCTGCACTGTATGTTTTCTTTTCAGTTTGTTTGTTTCATGCTTATGTAGCATCTAGCACAACAGCTTAATGACCAGGCCTTTAAAAATACACAACAATATGCATTAAGAAGTCTTTTTGTGTGTGTGTAAACAGTGGCTTCATGACAATTTTGCTTTGGGTAATGGATCACTGCAGAATTTGAAATATTTGCACTGCCCTGGCATGCAGGAAACAGTAACATGACTGTACCCTGCCTTTCAGAATTACTGCTCACACCAAGGGATGTAGATGTGAAAATGCATTCCCTTTTTTAGGATGAAAATGGTCTTTTAGGTTGTCATTTTGCAATGATACTCGAAGTCTTAGCTTTGGAATAGCAAGGCATATGTTGAAGGCAAACTCATTCACCTAAAGCTGCTTTTTTCTGGAGCACCCAGTGCCTCCTTCCTATGCAGCACCCTGTGCTCCAACCTTTCCAAGGCCAGGAAGACAAACAGACATACAGATGTCAAGCAGCCAGATGAACCAAGTCCAGCAAAGGAGCACGGAGAACAAACTCACATCCAATACCCAGAATGAGTCTTGGCAGCAGCTTGAGAATTGCAAGAGTTGTTGTTAATTCCCACCCTGGAAACTCTCACTATGTCTGTAAGCCCAAACGGGAGATATTGCTGGGTGAGAGCCTAGGAATCAAGCCCCTGCCTCCAAGAAGGTTTTATCAGTCATACAAAGTGGACCTGTTTCAGCTGGAGAGCCTGAAGGACGCCTCCCCAGGGCAGAGGTGCTGCAGGAGCCCTTCCTAGCAAGGCTGCCTTCCCAGGCACGTGCCCCTGGGATGCTAGGGTGGCGTTACCTGGAGTTTGGCCAGTCATCCCTTTTGCGGGGAAGTTTCTTCTTCACTTTCACCTGGATATAGGACTAAGAACATGCTTGAAAGTGTGATAATGCTTCAGGCCGACAACATGATGCTCAACCACCTCTTTATAGGCATCTATGGGCATCTAGGTTATAGGCATCTATCTGTAAAAAGAAAAAAAATTAATCTAGGAATTAAGTCTAATTCTATAACTTGATCACTCAGGGAGAAAAATAAGAAATATTTCTAGTCTCTGGCTTTACACTAGTACCCAGCACCAGACCCATGGTTTTTCTTCCTCATGCTGCCTGAGTGAATACTTTTGACCTGAAAATGTGTTCTTCGCTTTTACTTACAGATCAATAAAATAAATGAAAGACAACAGTGGTTTGCCATGAGCTCTGAATGACAGCTAAAAGTAAATTCAGAAAGTGAATTTGACCTTTGAGCAGTAAATCCAGTAAAAAGAGAAAGTGGGTCAAACTGCAGCCAGCTAAGGCTCATCTTGAAGTTAATCAGTGTGAATAATATTTTCCTTAGTAATAGTAACTATTTGCCTGTTGATGGAACAATATTATTTTCATTTGTGTGTCTGATTATTGGTTGAAATGATTTAGACTGAAGCATGCTCCAAAAATGACAGTTTTGCACATGATTTCAGACTGGTAAACAGAAAAAGAAACAAGAAAATGGATTAATATAGCCATATGTCTGTAGGATCAATGGACTTTTCTTGTTAGGAAATGCTTGTTTTGAGGCTCCTTGCCCTTAGGCATAAGTTTGAGCTTTTAAAAAGACTCCCTGCAAGTAACAAGTGACTATTGGTGTTAGTCTATCTCTGATGTGATGTTTATAACTAGACAGAAAAGCACAGTATTTAACCTGAGTTTGTTCAACAAAATGTTTACCTATTTTTACCTGATGGATTAAATAAATTGATACTTATGCTTACAGACTCTATACACCCTGTGAACTAAATGCACTGCCTGTCTTCCACAAGCAGATGTTTGCAGGTCTGATTAGGCTTGCTGATGACTTGTATAAAATTAATGTTTAAGTCAGACCTACCCTGGGAAGGAGGCTACTCATGAAAATCACTCCTATGGTATGGACCAATGTAAAATCAAAATAAATGAAAAAGCAAAAAAGAATGTGAATACCGTTCTTTTTCACCTTGTATGTGTCAAAGATTAGCAATTGGCAGACAGTTTGGACATAATACGACAGTTGGCCAATATACAACTGTAAAACAATATTATTTTGAGCATTGAGTGTTAATAGCCTAAGAAAATGTTTATCTCTTCAGCCTTCTTGTATTTGGTCCCCTCGACAATGGAACTAGAAATTCTGATCGTGAATTAACTGGCAGTCTGTTACTTTGAGAGAAGTGAAAGGCTGAAAACCTGCTAAAAACCTATGTAAGGCTATGTAGATAGCCTTAAAATAATGGCAAAACTTCCAACTCAGTGCAGGCAATCAGCAATGTATTATCAATGTTAACAGGAATTTCTTATTACTGTAGAGCAAGTAACATCTAGCAATGAACAGGGCAATCATTACATTTCTCCACTCTCAAGAATTTCATCTCTAAGATATCCCTGACTATTTTCACCCTTTTATTAATTCTTCCTGTCATACACATTCTTAATCTTCTTTCTGTAGACGTAGTTGATGAAGACCAATGGCTTTTATGGACCAGGATTTAAGACCTTTTAAGAGAGAACTACATGTATACATAGCCTGGGACACTAAAAATAGCTATCTAAAAATAAAGGCCATAGTCTCAGCTACTCATCTGTGCTCACTTGATAGGGACTAACAGAAGCCCTCAGAGGTTAAGGACTTGCTTTTTGGAGGTGACAATGTCTCTCCCTCAACTGCAGTGAGCGCTAAACGGATTATCTCAGACTAAATGGATGCATTTCAGATATGTAAAACTAGGTGACATTAATCCCATCATAGCAGCCTAACATCCCTGTGGGATGCTCTAAGTCCACACTGATGATGCAGCAATATCTCCTGAAGCTTCCGGATCCTACTTCATGAGGTACAGTGGCTTTGCAGCAGAAAAGGATTCCTTCAGAGTCATTTCTGTCCAGAAAGCAGCCATGGTTCAAAGCAGGGGTTGCTTGGCTTTGTTAGTATCTGGCCAATATGAGAGTTAGTGGGGAAACTTTCAGGTTGATTTCAGTTTTAAAGAGTATTATTTGATGTTTTACAAAAGCATGGTTACTATGAAGTCAGCTTGGTTTTAAGCTGCCCCATCATTTTTACTAAAAGTGGACTGACTTGTGGTCAGTCATATTTGACATGTGTTTATTAAGCACTGTTACCAGCTAAATGTTTTTGAAAGCTGCTGTGCTATAATAGTTATATTCTACTAGTTGATGCTTTACATACTGCTGTAAACATTCACATTAAAAATAAATTAAAAACAAATATTAGTAAAGGATTTTTAAGCTGAGCAAAGGTATTTTCATGACATAAGCAGACTGCTGACATGATCAACATCTCACAGACAGGGTTTGTGTCTGTTAAAAAACTTTCTCTCAGATATTATTTTGTTAGCTTAGAGGACGGAGCTCTTCTCCTGATTTATATTCGTGTAACTGTGTAGAAGGCTGTATGGTCAAACCAGTGCTGCTTAAAGCAGCAGCTCTTTCTGTCTATATTGCCCCTTTTGCCTCCCTGACAATCCGATCAGGTCAAACATTTAACCTCACAGTTCAGAGACCACTAAAAGCTGCCCTCATTTGACCCCTGCAAACAATAACAAGACTCCATTTCCAAAAGTCTTTCCACTAACCAACTCAGCTACACTGACAATTAACTTGGCAAGGCTTAAAGCTGCTCTGAAAACTGCTCAGTGCCTGGGGAACATTAATAGCAGAACAGCTGCTTTCAAGAATTTCACACTTTGTGTTTCTTCTATTAAGAATTATACTAATTCATCCCTCATTGTTTGTTCTCAAATGGCAGAAGATATAAACAGATCTACTGACCTCAAAAAATGTGTTTTTCTTGCAGTGGGAGTAATTTCTTTAAGAAAAACAAAATTTAGTTAAAATTTAGTAGTCTAAAAGAGTTTGGTTTTCTGCAAAAGGATCTAAATTGGCTTCAGTTTCTGCTAAAAGCAGGAGTTTGGGTCAGACCTTCCAAGGTCTTCTCTAACCTAAAATATTCTATGATTCCCTAAGTTGTTGTCAGTTATTGACATAAAAGTTGCTGTAGATTCTCTCCTGCTCTAGGCTTCTCAGTACGGCACAGGTTGTGAAGGAACCAGTTTCAGCAGCTGAATCATACTGGCCTCAAAGTAATTCCTCATCAACCGGGCAGTTCTAATCTGCAACACAAGGAAATGGTCTATAAATCATGTATCTCAGCACTCAGCACTACAAACAAGCAATGAGAGTCCTTTCAACAATAATGAAGTCTTTCCTTTACCTAAGCAAAACTCTAGTCTAGCCCATACACTTATCCCAATAATTTCTACCTAGTCTAAAGAAATTACACTAGAAAATTACATACACTATATATACAAATGTTTATTTTGCCCGGCACTTTAAGGATAAAAGAATGAAAACTTTTAAAAAAATTATTTAGTAACATTTGTCTTTGGAAACAAGATTAACCTACAATGTCCAGGTAGGAACAACAAGTTATACCACTTGTGATCTTTCATTCTGATCAGGAAGAGCAAACAATATTGATAAGACAATTTCCTGACCATATCCATAAACTTCTTGTCACCTCGGCCATGGTATTGATCCTGCTGAGGAACACTAGTGAACAGCAACTGAACTGAGAGCTTCAGTTTGGTTTGCACAGATTAGCTGGCCACGAGACAAAGAAAGCTTTCAGTTATTGAACTCAAATAGAGTCAGACTGAAGGTGAATTTATTCAGTGCTAACTAATGGTCCCTGAAGTTATCCAAAACCCTATAAAAAGTTATTTTATGCATTATTTTTGATACTTTAAAATAATTAAAATTATAAAGTGGCTAAAGTTTTATCAGAATCTACAGAGAAGGAATTCAGGTCTTTTGAGTTATTCTTTGTTAAACAAGAGAATGAAACAGGTGGTAGAAGCTACACTGGCTTTTTCTCTTTTTTTTTTTTTTTTTTTTTTTTTTACTGTTTCCTAAACTGTGGACAACTAAAATATCAAATAAAAATACATACTAAAACCTATTCTTAGCTTGTGCCTGCCTGCCAGGAGCCCTTCCCCTTCCCGCGCTGGGACTTGAGAGAGGGAGGAGCCCACGAGGATGCCCAGCATCAGCGCGCCCGCCTCAGCCACACTGCCACCGCCAAGGCCTGAGCTGCTGCTGTGTCCTTTAGAAGAGAAACAAGTCTGCAGGTTGGCACTAGCACTGAGAACCAATCTCGGTTCACCGCAAATGTTTGAACTTGGCCGTGGATCCCACAGAAAGAACATGCCATAAACTCTTTTTTAAAGCCGAGATGCCCATGCTAGGTCAACAAGAACCAGGAAAAAGTGAGATGCTGTGAAATTGGGCTGACTTGCTTGTGGAAAAAATGAAGAGTGGGCTCATGAACATCACCCGGGGAGCGTTTTGCTGCTTGCATCTCCTGTTGCCATCTCCTGTTTCAGCAGATGAGAAAAGCAGCCCGTTTAGACAAAGGACCAGGAGGAGACGTAGATGGCGAAGGATTAATAAGGCATGACCTTACTTGTCCCCCGCTCGCAGGAGCCGGCCCGCTGGCACGAACCCGTGCGCGAAGGCGGCCGGTGCAGCGTGCGGAGCCGGAGGTGCTTCAGAGCATGGCGCGGGTGCCGGAGGCGCCGGAGCCGGCGCCCGCTCCGCCTCATTCCACAAATTCACAGCGCTAGTCCTGTAGAGGGGGCAGAGCGAGGCCCGCAGCAGCGGTACAGGCTGCAGTGCATTTCCTGCTCCTTCCAAGAAGATGAACCTTTACAACTGCACGTTTGTAATCCTCATGTGATGAGCTAAGATTCACTCCCACAGGAATTTTACCCACGTTAACCTTCAAGGACATGTAAGCACCCAAGTGCCTAGAATAAGTTGAAAATGGGGTTTAGGGTGCATTTGCATGACCAGAAATGGCGTGGTGTTTGGGATATCCATGCTAGCTACAAGCACTGCTAACTCCCATTCCAGAAGCTCCGCTTGGTCTCCGCAGCCCCGGTCTAGCCCTGGGAGTCTCAGGGCACTGCTATAACTGCCCAGTGTTGAAAGGTGCCTCTCATGCCCTTGTAAAACCGCTTAAAAAAACAAAACAAAACAAAAAGCTGTTCTCTCACCACTGATTCAATGGTGTATTAATTAGCAAAATTTACATTATGAAAGTAATAAAGATCAATTCTGGCAGGATATTGTAGAATTTGTACCACCCAGTGAGGCCAGTGCAAGATAAGGTAGGATAGTCAGGAAAATTTAGTCAGGAAGAGGATGCAAAGCTGAATGAGTGATTGCTCTCATATATGTGAGCAACCCACTGAAGGAGAGGGCCATGCATGGACTCCAATCAGTCATGTTGAAAGAATATGCCCTAGTTTAGAGTAAGCAGAGCTGCACTTCCAAAAAAAAAAAAAAAAAAAAAAAAAAAAAAAAAAGCCATATCTGCCTCTGTGACCTGGAAGCAGAACATGTTTGGAAGTTTTCAGTTTTGCTTGTCAACAGTCTCTGACTTTCTGGGGATATCCTGAGAGCTGTGTGATCTCAGAAGGGCTGCCAGGAGGCAGGGGCTCATCTTGCCAGGCAAAGTCTCCCTGGCTGGCACCCAGCAAGTGAGAGCCCCAAAGATGCCACTGGTGCCATCCCTTTCTGAGCACCACAGCAGATTTCCTGCTTATCATCTTCCTTTCTACATGGATCTCAAAAGCTCATCTACCCCCAGTGCTATAGTGGAGGCAGGCTAAGGTATCTGCTCGGAGAGCATAGAAATAGAAACAGAAAAAAGGAGCACTTTCCAACAGCTGACGTCAAATGGACATTTTCCTCTTCTTTCGAAACAGATCTCTGTGCAGGAACATGTCCTCTGAATCATCACTAGGAGAGAGCAAACTGCCCTCTGCCCTGCTTTCTAAAATGATTACCTCTCAACGACTTCTGTTTTTAAGTATCTAAAATTAACATTAATCTCTTGGGGCAAGGGAACTTAACCCAGTAATGGTGTGCTTTCTGAAAAATCAATTCCACTGTGTCTCAATCAGTGCAAGCCTAATGAAAGGGCTGTTTGTACAGGAGCTAACTTATCATCCCTGCAGAAGTCTGCACCAGCAAACTTCTCGAGCCACCACAAGCTCTTGGCAGCTGTATAGTCTTTCAAAAGTGCTGAACATCATGACTTTAGCCACATGGTTTGTTAATATTTGCATGAGAAATGAAAAATGAATCTACATCTGAACATAGCGAGGGCTCTTCTGAGAAACCGAGAGGGAGAACACACAGGAAAGGATAAGCTCAGGACGAAGATTTTTGCTCTTGGTTGGCGCAATGGAAAATGCAATTCCCCAGGCACCTCCTTGACTCTTGCTTATTACACAATGGTCTCGTCCTTTCCCGTTCAGCTCATGAAGGCTTTCATGTTTCTACTGAGCAATTTCTTAGACATTTCAGGCCAAAAAAATGAGATCTGCTTTTTCTAATATGTAGCCAAGTCTAGGCCAGACACTCAGCTGAATAAAACCACAAACTCTCAGTAGAGACTGTGTCCCAGAAATTGCACTGCCTCTGTCTACCTACTGATCAGTAAACTGCCACAGCATCTTTTGCCTTGTTTATCTCCTCTGCTTTATTTTCTAACCATAAAACATACTGGAAATCCATTTCCATAAACTTTGTTCTTGAACAGTGAATTCTCATAAACCTTGAGTTGCCAATGCTTGCTCAATGCCATCCTTTCTCAAGCTACGTAATACCTGGGCAAAACTGAAACAATTTTTCCAGGGTGGTAGAGCACATTCAGTAATTCCTAGGGTGGCCATCAGTAGGAATCACAGGGGAGAAGGTCTTCAAGATTTGGTTGCACATTACACAACGCTCCACATCACTAATATTCTTTAGATTATGAGCTGAAACACATTCCTTTCTTGAAATTTCAAAAAGCCCCCAAAGTTGCAATTATAATGTTTAGGCTAACTTACTTTTACTATTTTTAATCTAGTTGTTGTTACACTACATTTTCTATGCACCACAAAGGGAAATTATTTCTGAAATATTTATCTTGGATCCTGGCATATTTTTGTAGGACTGGAGTTAGCAATGTAGTGACCTTCTACCGCTCAGGACTGATCCTTGGTTTAAGAATCTGCTCGGAATGTTTGTTATTTGTGCTGCAGAAAGAGCTAGTTTTGTAAGTCCAAGCAATTCGACATGGAAAAAGGGCAAGATCCATAGCAGCAGCAAAGGTGTGAATGGCTGGAGTTTCTTGCTGCAGTGCAGAAAAAGGGGAGAGGAAAAGAAATATACATCTTCCCTCCAGGACTACCTTTACATTTATTCTAAAACCAGGAAGATTAGTATTGCCATTAACTAGGAATCATGCATAACACCAGCATAGTAGGATGTTTTTTTTTAAGTAGGCTCAGGGAGAGAATTAACTTGTGTAAGATGTAGTTTATGTGACTTCTGTGCGTGTGTCTGTGTGTTTTTCTCTGTGTGTACAATTTATGAGTGCATCCATCTGTGTTTAAAGGTAAGTTCTTTTTTTGCTGTTTGGTAATGCTTGAGTCGTTTTTTTTGTGGCTTCTTGCTTAATACTTATCACTAGTACAGTCAGTTTGGCTGAGTTTTTAAAGCAACAGGAAGACATATAATATACAATATGATGACTATTAAAACTAAGTTAGGAAGAATTAATCCACAAGTTTTGATTGCAGAGAGTAGCAATCCAATGCTTATAGTGTAATGATATTTCTTAGCTTGCTTCTTTCTGATTTTAAACTGTTGGTTTTGAAAGAGCACAGCTGGTTTAATTTTCCTAAGGTAAGAACAGTCATTTAGCTCTCTCTCCCTTGCTCTTTCGCACTCTTTCTTTCTCTGCTTCTTATTCCTTCCTCTCATTCTTCTCTCTTCCTCTGCGACAAACATTTTTTTCTTCCAGGGGCTCTAAGGAAAGCTGTTATCTGCAGCAATGCACATCTCACATCCATCAACTATTGATTGGGTGATTGACAAGTACGGAACATACAATTTCACCTGACGCCAAGTCAAAAGGGTTGGGTACCACATTTCAAAAATTAGAAGCCAGGAATTTTTACCTCTAGAGTCTCTGATATGATAGCAGTCATACAGTACAAAAAGTAGAAAGTTCTAAAAAGTAGCAGTAATATTATCAAATCAGTGAAAAACTAGCCATGTTACAGGTATACATTCTTCACTATAGTCAACAATAAAAATAGTTACCTACAAAAGTCTTCCATTTCTAGTCATTTCTGACTAGACTGGAGCAAAATCTTTTTCTTTTTAGACATATATAGATATATATATATACACACACACACACACATACATTTGGCAAATGCATCTGTTTTAAACCACAGGCATTAAACTAGTGCTATCTACTCACTCCAGAAAGGAAGCTGGTAGAGTAGGAGCAGCCTGATAGGAGTTTGTATCAGTAGGCACTGATAGTGAAATATTGCCTTCTCAGAAGCTAATGAGAAGATCCTTCAGTGGGAACAGAATTTCTGCCAGAATTATGGTAATTTGGGTTCATATAGGGGAATGTCCCTTTTATTACCTTTCTTTGGAGACTTAGATACTATTGTTCTAGTATCCTAGAGAACTCCTAGTTCCAGTATCTTAGAGATTGTAATATGTTGAGGGTCTCTAAAGCAAAACTACTCCAATCTTAGCCTGAACTAATATTTCAATGCAGCTCAGATTGTTGTCAAAGCAACATAAGAACCTTGTTTCTTATGCAAATACTTTTCACAGATTTCAGACTCCCTCTACATGAGTAACAGTAACCTGGCTCAGCTACTGTTCTTTGCTTGTGCATCACCTGGCCCAATGAGACTAGGAAGAATTTTAATATGGGTCATAAAATCTAATTAGAAACCAATGCATTTTCCTAGGTTATTGACATCTTTATAGGCAAAGAGCTGTAATAACAACCTTAACAATTTGCAATCTTCAGCTTCCCATCTTAATGAAACACCTCTTTTTCTGTGTACCAAAATCTTAACATAGCGTCTTCTGTATGAATGGATATTCTGAATCCTACAGAAGAAAACTTTATATTGTCTTTATTATCCATCACAACAAAGACAGATAACGGAAAAGGCAACATGGATGGGGCATTCTGTCTTGTCGGGCTTACAGTTGGCTCCACAAAGACTAAGGGTGCAGGCAAAGATTTCCTCTGCTGTAGTAATCCCGAATACTGAGGTCTGCTCAGGATGGAAAATGACTGGGGATGTCTCTCAAAGCTTGGTTCTTTGCTGTACTTGAAAAGCAGCATCTTTCCTGGCCTAATTTCCTATAGGCACATGAGGGCACATCCAGCTAGCAAATATATATTACTTTTCAGCCCCAACTAGAAGAGAGAAACTTTCCCTCCATCTACTTCATCAGAGCAACAGATGGAAAGATTTCAGTCTACATGGTTAGCTGCCATCCATTTTGCATTCTGTACAAAATACAACCCATAAAGAGGACATTGTCTAGAGTTTTGTACTGACAACATTTTCCATCAAAGTTAAGGTTTCCTTTCTGTCAAATTTAGCTTGAACAGGAAAAAAAGAAAATGTTTGGAAAGCAAAACAAACCTATTGCTTGGTTTATTTTCCCATTCCTTGGAAGGAACTTCTCATAGTTCTAGTGGTGAGGACCTGTGAGAGAAAGAGAGAGAGAGAGAGAGAGAGAGAGAAGCACTGAGAAAAGAAATATTCTTGTGACCTGCATTTTACATTTTGGTAAATACATATGTATACCAGATTAAACAAACATTACTGAAATTTGATGTGACCTATTATCTATGCTTAATTATTCCTTTAAAGTAAAAAATAAAAAATAAAAAAGCACACACAGAAAAACAAATATGAAAAGAAAACAAAAAACTTTCTGTTCGGAGTTGAAATCATGTAATTAATATTCTATTTCAGTGCAGGACTATATTGCACAGTTTTTGCTTTTAGTTTTGCCATAGCTTGAAAAGAAATAGAAATAGATATTTACTGCATATATCTTTCACACTTTATTTCACACTGCTTTAGATTTTTTTAGATAAAAATGTATATTAGTTAATTCATCTGCATCTGAAAATCCTATCTTTGCAAGCAGAATATGCTTTAGGGAGCTCTATGGTGACTTCAGCTCTCCTGAGCCTAACAGGAATGGGAAAGACAGCACAGTAAACAATCTTCTGATAGGATTTATTAATCAAACTTGAAAATGTTAAAACTATATTAAATAAAACTAGTATTCTTTTTTTCAGCCATTCTTTTCACCATTCTTTTTTTTTGATTTTAATTACAGGAGATGATTTTGAGGGTGGGATGTGGAATCTCAGTGACTACAACACACTGATATCCTGAAAGGAATGCGATTCTACAGACACCCAAGGACTCCCCAGCAGAACCCATGTGTACCCCATCTACAGCCCATCTCTTTGTCCTTGGAGGGAAGAAATTTTACATCTCATACATGTGAAACACAGTTAAAGAGCATGGATGGTCACTGCTGAAGTGACTTATAAGACTGCTACAGAATATTTACTGCCTCTCCTAGTCAATCCTCTAGATTCGATGCCCACAATTTACTGCAAAACAGTTGGAATGAGCAGGCAGTAAGATAGGACATGTAGCACATTCCTTAACTGAAACACAGGATTATATCTTTCTGATTACACGGGAAACTCACTGGGAGCCAGCTCTCTTCATCTCCTGAATGAAACTTTCATTAAAGCCGATAAAAATGTTGAACCCCCATGAAAAAGCCCCCAACCTGAGAAACAAACACTTCTGTATTTCACTGCTAGTAGACCTAGGAGGGTATTGGCCTATGAGCTCATCAAAGAAGAACTCTGAAAACAGAAGCTCAACAGACTCGCAGGCTTTCCCGTTTCCTGCCTCTGAGCTCTCCTACTGGGGCTAATGATTGCCCCTAGCTGATTTCCTGACTGGCCATAACCCACCCCCCTGCTC
Source organism: Nothoprocta perdicaria (assembly GCF_003342845.1). Lineage (NCBI taxonomy): Eukaryota > Metazoa > Chordata > Aves > Tinamiformes > Tinamidae > Nothoprocta > Nothoprocta perdicaria. Next base: position 666,824 of record NW_020456087.1, on the reverse strand, counting down.
ACTCAAGCTGTCACATAAGCTGATGGAGAAGGTCTCCTCCTGGAGTTCTCCTTTATTTGGTTCTGCAGGTCGTTGCCAAACTAAACTTTCTTCCAGGCTTCCCAAATTTCTCCTAGCACTCTCAGTGTTTACTGAGCCAATGGCTGGCTAAGCCACTACTAACTCGACCCCAATCATATTAATATGTTCACTTGACAAATTAATGACAAGTGCTCTATTCACCATTTCTTTACTTGTTTTTCTGTTTCAAAAGCTTGACAAATTACAGCAGCAGAGATGTTAATTTCTTCATCAACAGTCCATGTGCTTTTACTCTTTACCGAGTTGACTAGATTTATAAGATTATTAAGCTGTTAGGAGCTGTGCTCAAAAATGTTCCCGGTCAACAGAAGCCAATTTCAACCCTCAAATGGGCATATACTATCCCTTGTAAAAAGATGACTTCACACAGTCGCATTTCTAGCTAAAAAAAGTTCCTTCTCAGTTGACCTCAGTGTTGCCATATACAACAGAGAGGCCAAGCAATGTGCATGGTCTGTTTTCAAGTTAAGCTTAGCTTGTCAAGTTAGTGTAAGAATACCGTGCTTTCAGACCCTATTTTCTAGGCTTTAGAAGAGAATTTCCAGTTTCTGGATTGCTATTGAAATATCCTTGACTTGCACCATGTTCAGTATGGTCATGCAGTTCTTGATGTGACTTTCCCCTCAGTGATATTTGACCTAAGTTTGCAATATGAAACAATTATAATGTATCAAATTTTAACATGAAAATCATTCCTGTTCTGTGCCCCAGAGTCTTATCACTTCTAAAGAATAAGGAGGATGGTTATGTCAAGGAGAAAGAGATCTGCAGCTACTTCCTAGAAAATAAAACCACCTCTCACTTTTTATCGGCTTTGTCCTTTTTTTCCCTTGCACTATCAGCCATTTTTTGCAAAGATTGGCTCATTGCTATATATTTAGTTGAATCCTGTGCTCAACTTGTATTTAGATTTGGAATCTGCTACCTCTCTTTAGATCTGAAGAAGGCCTAATTGTCTAATCAAAATACAACACTTGTGTTCCCACACTAAATTTTCTGCTTATTCAGTGTTTCCAATGACACAAAACTTGTGCTTTAAGTGTATCTCATCTATGAGACATAACTGTATAAAAATAGCAGTGTCTTACTCAGCAGAACTGTTCTCTGTCTGCATTCAGCAACCAAGCTGCTTAGTTCCCAGACAAATATAGTATCTGACTCCACTTAGTTTCTATTAGCACTGCAGAAATAACATAGAGATGACTAACCAAAATGAGGGTTCCTTTCCTGTTTGTCCTTGGCAAAATTGTTTATTAAGCTCTGTTTTAAGTCACAATTGCTGAAAGCAATAGGATTGCAGAGCAGCTACCTGAAGTATGTATATTTGTCACCATTAGCAGTAATACTAAGCCACAGAAAATAGGTTTTAATTTGGATACAGAAAAGTGTCCCCAGGCTAAGGATAAGTAAGGATAAGTAGCACAACTGATGTGCAGATACAGGAGAAAATATGAACATACACCACCTCTCAATGCCATTCTTGGGTAATATGCAAAGTAGAACTATGGTACCAAATATATTGTCCCAGGAAAATGTCTATGTCTTCATTTACTGTTTCAAAAGGAGGTGTTTAGGTTCAGATCCACACAGAGGCTTCAGTGCCTGAAGTGGGTTTTCTATAGAATTGAGGCACGGAGGCTAAGAGTGAATATGTCAGATTCTTGATTAGACCACAAGTGCCCATAGTCTACAGATGCCCAGTTATTTTGCTAGCTAAGGCCATCAGTGCTTATCATTCTGTTTTGTTATGTGTCTATAATTTAAGAACTTAAGTACAGAACTTAACATCTATTTGATGATTTTTTTTTTTACATAAATGATTGTATTTTTGCATATAAATGATTATCATACTCTCTAATTTTTAAAAAACAGAGATGGTTGGGAGCTGAAGAGGCTGAATATAGTGCCGCTCACATCTTTAGAGACTGCTGTGTAGGGGACAGGATGAAGAATGTATGTATAAGGAGGGGATGTGGACATCCACAGGTCATGGGAACGACTTTCAGGAGGGGAACAAACTGGTTCCAAGTCTGAACCCACAGAGGACTGTTAGCATGCTACTGAGACATGCGTGTGTGCATGCATCTTAATCCAGGAGACTGTTTCAGGCTGTGAGTCTCAATCTGACATAAATGTTTGCATGCTATTTAGCCACTCATATACCGCAAAGAAGGAATGAGGCCAAGAAGGGTGACATTGTGGAGGAACTAGATAAAGCTTTTTATAAGTACATAAGAAGCCTCATGATGGCAAATTCTGGTTCTCATAAGGAAATCTATCCACCATGACATTTGTTTAAAAAGCAATGCTGGAAGACATAAGCAATACAGGGAAATTGTGCAGTGCACTGAGGAAAATTTTATGGACTAGCCAACATCAATGAATGGGAAGGTAACTCTGCTCACAAATATGTAAGAACTGATGTGAAGATCTATGGCTGGTGTGGCTGCTGTAACCATGATAGTAGTGATTAAGATCTTAAGGGAAACGAGGACAGAAAGTAGGAAAATGATGATCCAGGATTCCAGTTGAGCTGATTTCAGTTAACTGAAGCAAGACTGCCCTGAAGAGCAAAGGGGACTAGAAAAGTAGGTTGGCTTACAAGGCCTACCTCCTGAAAGCAGAAGACTGATTCATGCTAGTGTGCAAGAAACCAGGCAGGCAGGGCAGATGGCAATGAATACTCTGCTGTTTGTTCAGCCAAGGTGAACAATTCTAGCAAGGATTTCAATACAGTCAATCTCCCACAGTTCTTCTATTGACAAATTGGAGAAATACAGACTGGATAAGTAGACTACAAAGTGGACAGAAACCTGGACAGACGACACCAAGCTCAAAAAATAAGTTGTTAGTGGTTTGAAGTCCAAGTGGCAGTCAGATATTAGTTGCACTGTATAGGTGTCAGTGCTAAGACCAACACTGTTTAATTCTTAACCTAGATAACAGTCTTACTCCTTGCTCCTTAACAAGTTCTTGGGTGACACTGAGCTGAGGTGTGTGAGCCTTGAGGTTAGGCTGCCAAAGGGAGCTCAATAAGCTGGTGAAATGGACTGACAGAAACCTCATGAAACTCAAAGACAAATGTAAAATCCTGTATCTACGACTGACTAACCTTTTGCAACCGGGTAAACAGACTGCGTGGAAGATAGTTTTGTAGAAACAAAATTTGGCATCCTGGTGAACAAAAAACTGAACAAGAGCCAATAGCATTCCTGACTATATTAGCAAGAGTCCAATGTTCAAGTAAAATTATTATCTGGCACTTGTGAAATGGAATCTGGGGTACCATATGGACTACTATGTCCGGTTTGGTTCTCCTTAGTACATATTACAAGCCCAGTGAAAGGCCACCAAGAGGACAAGGAGATCCTGGAAACACAAAGAGAAAGTGACAGAATTTTTCTTCAGCCAGAAGAAGAGGAAGATGAGGGAGATCTATTTTTTTTTCTTTTTTAACGCTGGGAGGGGAGGAAAAAGAGGAAGGGTTTACAGAAAAAATGGCCCAAATTCTTCTCACAGTTGCACAGCAAAATAATGTGATACAGTGAACACAAATTGCAGCAAGGGAAATTCTCTGCAGTTACAATGAAAGCAAAATAGTGAAAAGAAAAGTTGGGGAATCTCCATCCTCAGACTCACACTTCAAAATTCAACTGGAAATGGTCCTGAACAATCTGACCTAACAGGTTAGCCTGCTTTGTGCAGCAGGTTGGATTAGATGGCCTCAAGAGATAAATTCCTATGTAAATTCTTCATTGATTCTATGAATTAAAATATACTCTTCTCTTGAGCATTTCCAATTGACTGTAGTAAGTTACTCCCACTAACATTGCCACTTTTTTCTGACTCCAGTTTGGAGGAGGTAACACAGCACTTACAACTTCTCAAGTCAGATCTCCAAGTTTCAGAATATTGAAAGCTTCAAAGAAACAATTCAGAATGTACCATAACCCTGGTATCCACAATCAAAACTGCTATATCAGTCCAACTCTATCACAGCCTGGATACATGGATTCACAACGCAAAGCCTGCAGAATCACACCCTGCACTATGATTTATTTGCTAGTATCAGCACTGAAACTGGTCTATGTGTTTGTAGCCTTATACCCTAAGGATTTTGAGGACTGGAGTAGTCAGCACATGGAGATTTAAAGCAGCCACAGTGGTGAAAATGGGAAGAAAGAGAAGACACTTCAATCTAAAATCACAACTTGAGGGTGATTCCCTTTAATTAAGTAACTGTTGTGGTTGCATCTGTGATTTATCTTCTGTCTTTTGGTTACACCATTTACTTGCTACAAAGTCTTGGCAACCACAACAAGTCTACAGTTATCTTTAAAACGTGAAGCGTAAATATAACACATATAACTAAAATTTTGAGAGTGTAGTTATCCTGAATAGAGATAGACTGGATAGAAGAGCTAGAATTAAAGATGTGCCTTGAAGATTCATCTATAGATCAGTGTGAGTCAGAGTGGCATATTGAGACTCAGAGAGCTTTATGGTGAACAAAATAAACTCCTGGCTCAGCAGCTTTACACTGCAAACTGGCTGTTTGCTATAGCAGACCATATTATAGGGAACAAAAGCAACTTGTCTTTTGACCCAGGACTGCTACTTTTACCAAAACACCTACATTTTTTTTCCCTAATTTCCCCCACTTCTTTTCTGCATCTTTAGATTATAAGATGACAGAAGGGAATTATCCACTGTTAGAGAAAAACATTAGCTGTCAAGAATTTATAAAAGGAAAGAAAATAGAAATCCTGTCTTGGATTTTTTAAAAGTATTTGTTGTTTCTTATTCATATAATTACTTGGAAACATGACTTTGTTTTTTGTGAGAATATTCAACACATAAACCAAAATGCATCTAGCTGGTTACTTTAAAAAATAACCATTCTACCTAATCTGTTTTCTCGCCCCGGCACTTTTAGCTCTACTCTGAGTAGACTGTTGGCTGGGTGCCATACAGACAAGTAAAGGCACCGAGACTGTGAAATAAATAATCTTAATGATTTTATCGGGCATTTTATGTTGCAGCATGTTTAAACACACTGAAGGAAAGTAAATTAATGGGCCTTTTTATCTAGCTGTTTTTAAAATAATTGCAGCCTAAGCCAAGTAAAATGAAGGTTCCTTCTTAGAAACCTCTGCTAATTCAACCTACATTACATTCATTTATTCTGTTTTTCATTGTTCTTCATAGCACAATCACTAGTGAGTCATAGTTTTTTTTCCCTCAGAATTAGCAGTGATAAGCATGCAAAACTCTTGTAACCAAATGGAGATCCCAGCCACAGTTTTCAAATTTTGGTCTGATTCCTTTGTGCTGCTCCAAAGTCAAGCTAACCATAATAGCAGTATTTGAATCCATAATCAGCCAACTTTAAAACCATACTAGACTTTGCCAATTAAATATGAATGCTACTGTGAATCCATTTTGCATTTTCATATAAAACTATCCCATTACATAGTAAGATCACAACATGGAGGACATTCTTTGCTTAGTCACAAGGATATTGAACATTGCTTGCAGTCTAAATTACTGCATCTACATTGCTCTGAAAACTGTCCTAAGGGATGGTCCACAGATCTAAAAACATGCCTGTATTTGGTACTTGCCTTGTTCAAGGTAGGCTGTGCTCATGTTCCAAAGATGATGGAGAAAGAACTATTGCCTAGGAAACCCCCAAGGATGCATTAACTTGCAGGCCTGCCAATTTCAAGACAGTGAGCCATTTCATTAGATAACTTCAAGCAGAAGAGGCTAACAAGGGCTTTGTCTTGCAGGATATTCCTTGCAGGAGTCTATTCTAGATGCTGGCAATACCTAAAATTTGAACAATCTGAGCTAGGGTTAAATACAAACTGATTGTTCAAAAGACTCATGGATAGCATCAACCAATGATCCACCAGGCATCATGGAATTCATACTTCAGTCATGAAGTAGAGACAGCGTGAGAGGATATTTTCATTAAAATTAAATGAAAATCTTCTCAATGCTTGCATTTTAGAAGGTAGCAATAATGTGCCATGTTGGCATATTTTAAAGCATTTTTTATTTTTTGCTAATTAAAACTGTAACTTTCCAGAAAAGCTATAATATAGGTCAGTCATACAAGACAGATATGGAATCTAAAAAGTCTCCTACTGTGCTTGGCAAGTCTCAGAGTATAAAACTCCTAACTGTTTTACACCTACAGTCTTAGAGCTTTGGCAGACATTTTACAATGGGGAGATCAGAAGGCAGGTAAAATTTCTGGCATTAGACTAGAGTGCAGTGTTTAATGCTCAGATCCATCGGCAAGCTGAAACATGGTTTAGAGAAGGATAACTTTGTTGTTTTTTTCTCACAATATCCTATAGAGTGCATGCCAAAACTTACAGAGCCAAAACCTGCAGTCAGCTCTACTAAAGTAAATCTGAAGAACTTCAATGAAGTTCATTGAATTACATCAGATTCATGTTTATGTTGTTCAGATGAAAAATGCTCCTTAATTTCTAAGACAAGCTGGTCACAAGGTGTTATAAACACATGGTCATTCAAAGCCTAGAGATTTATCAAAAATGTAGAGTGCTCTAAAAGTTCCTGACCTAGACTGCAGATTATCAAGCTGCCATATGTGGGGTATGGCAGAGCAATTATCCCTATTCAGAAGCTTAGTCAAGCTTGACTGCAGGATTATGCATCTCAGCTTAAGCTTCTCCCATTTAGATTCTGGCTTTGCAAGTGGCTGAAAGCATTCACAGAGACAGATACCAACATGGACCACATTTTAATATGTTCTAACTAATTATTCCACAGCAACTTTATCATGCTTCTGAGTCCTGAATTTTCTCTCTTTTTTAGAGATAAATCAGCAAAGAGTGCTGTAAACCGCGCCCCTCTCCCCCCCCAACAAAGTCTGTGAACATTAAGCTATAGAAATTGTAGCTCTATCAATGTGTAGCTGCACCAGCTGTAGAAAGTTGAGGTGGGGAGATGCTGTCAGGTTCATCATTCAAGGAAGGAAATAACTCCATGGCTTAGGAAAGTATTGGGCCTGCTATTGACCATCTTGTGCACATCACATACATCACACACAGAGAGTAGCTCAATAGTAACACAAAGTCCTCTTTTGAAGCAAGGTTTCTGTAATAAACTTCCATGGCAACTATCATGAATGTCTCTGACTGGCAAAAAAAGGAAGATGGAGAATCATGGATAAATAAGAAGATAGGGGTGGCTAATTTGTGACAGAAGGAAGCAGACTGCTATACATCTCTTGTCAGAGATGCTTTGCACTCACTCCACTTTGGCCTAGATACTACTCACTAGCTTGCAACAACCCAGGTGGCAAATACTGGAATCTTTTGCCCAGGGGGATCCAAGCCTACGCTACCTGGTTATGCACGAATCACCAGGGCTCTGTAGGCTGGGCTGGGACAGGCTGGGGAAGGCAGAGCACTCTAAAAACACAACTGAATTTATGCTTCCAGGCATCCAAGAATGTTAAATTTATAATCCATTCTAGCCCTCCAACAATCATGAGGAGTTTAGGGTTCAGGCCTCAAAGACGTCATCTGTACCTCACATTCAATATCCATTTGTTTAGCATGCTGGTGAGCAGGAATCAGACCCCATGGCTCTCTCCTCAATGACTGGCCTAACCACTCGCCTACAGCAATCCACTTCCTTTAGCACTTTCTTTCTCTCTGTTTAGATTGCTCTCTACCCAATGGAAAACATCTCAGCAGAAGGGATAGAGATGATGTATCCAAAGCTGGGGTGATAGTCTGATGAACAGGGCTTGGAGATTGCTCTCTCCTGCATGAATGAGTGAGTCAGATGGGTGTCCTCAAAAGGCTGGGGTGAGAAAACCCTTGCTTCTGAGATATGTCTGGCCAGAGAAATATGTTGTCAAGTTTGATAACTTCATTTATAAATTATCCGGTGTGATTTCTCTGGAAAGGTGGTAGCACAGTAGAACACTATCTACACTATCCAAATGTCCACACATTAAGCACTAAGCACATTATCCAAATGTCCACAGGTGAATTGACTTGTATGTTGTTGAAGAGCATGCATGGTTTCGCTACAATGAACAATTTGGAGGAGGCAGGAAGGAATTGGCTAAATAGGAGCAAAGGATTAGAAAACACTTCTAAGTACCCAAAGTACATAGTTGTAAACAGAGCTGTTAAGGGCATTTTCATATGTTTCCAAAGACTAGACTTCAAAAGTCAGTGGAGGTGAAAGACATGAGTGAGTCATTGAGGCCACGTTTGGATTGGATAATTCAGGCAGCCAGGCTGACAATAAAGGAGACAGAGAGGAATTTCCTGAGAAAAAGGCATCTGCCAAAAGCCATTAAATTCAGAACTGAGAGACAGACTGCTACTGTGAACATTAGGCCTCCTGTTGTAAAGTTTGATACACATCTTAGGTCAGAACCAAGCAACTAGAAAAGCATGCAACTGGTGGCAGGCAAAACGGGCTCACAGATGAGCAATTTTTTATCTGGTTTATTTGCAACTTGCTGTCTTAAATATTATAACTAGAAGCCAAATTGAAGTCTTTCTCAATAAAGTGCTGTTGTGTTGCTCCATTCAACTTGTGTGAGAGCTTAGGGCAAAGGTGAGCAAGACTGAAAGAAGCAGTATGGGCTGCTTTTTCTGCTCAGACACAATGAATAGGCACTCTGAAGGACTAGCATCCCACAGCATGCTTAGCAGACTCAGGCTCTGCAGAATATGTCCTCACAACCTGAAAAGGGCTACAGGCTTAGAGCTGGTATTGCCAAACCCTGAATGCTTCAGTTACCTTAGTGATCACCTTCTTGCAAGAAATATATGGCAGGGAGATGCCCCAAAGAACCAGCAAGACCCAAAATATCACAGGACTCAGATCTTGTATTTTCTGTAGCATATTACCTACTAGTCTTTCAGACATAAGTGGTCACTATAATAATATATGTGCATTGGATCCAACAACTTTTGGTGGTTCAGGCTTATACTTCATCTGGTCCTAAGAAGCACACTGCGTATTCTAATCAACAAAAGGCTGAGAACAATTGGGGACTGAAGCATGAAAAAGTGAGTTGAGATTGCAACCTATAACTCATTTCAAGAGACAGTCAATAAGAAATACTAATTATATGCTTTTGGCAAGAAATTAGCAAAATAAGAAAAATATATGTATTAAGAAAACTTGGAAAAAATCTTCTACTGACATCATCTACATTTGTAATACTGCTCCGACAATTCAATGGGAATATGCTCCTGTGTAGCACATCCCAATCATTGTTACTTCATATTAAATAACACAACAAAACAAATGTTGTGCTGCCAATAACTTTCTAAAACAGTACGCCTAACTCTTCATTACATTGCCTGATATATAATGTTTCAGTCTTTTTAAGGATTTGCTAACATTGCACAAAAGAAAACACCAAGAAAGATTCTGTTATTCATTACATTTCTTCTTGCCATTCCTGTAACCTTTTACAATCTTAGCTGTCAAAAATGAAATTCATTTTGTAGGACCATCATGGGATATCTAATGGGTCTTCACAGTTTAATGAGTTCCCACTAGTAGCACTCAGTCACGGACTAGAGAAAAAAAAACCCACAAACAAAAAAAAACCCAGACTAATTCATACTAATTATTCTTCCTTTACAAAATGCTAATTATAAAATACCGTTTTGTTAGTCACACTCAGGTGTACAACTGCAACTAGATGATTACTTAAGGTTATTCCCCAGCAGCACAGCCAACGTTACAAAAGAGATATATATCATGCCACTGACGAGACAGAATAAATTGGAACTACAAAACCTCTGTTAATTTTACACAAATTACATGATCAGCATTTCTCTCCACAATATTTAACAATATTTATGTAACAATTCTTTTTTTTTCGTTAGGTGAGGTATTCGAAGAAAGGCGAGATGATACTCACTTTAGTTCACTGTTTGACTGATCACTGCCCTGGATCAAGCCAGCATTCTTGTGCAACTCTCATTTCTGATGGATCCCCGGAAATGTATTTCCTACAGCTTTATCACACTGAGCTGGTTTCTCAGCACATCTCATTTAAAGAACTGTCAGTAACAGCAAGGAAGATTTCTGAAAGAAAACACAGGCTGCTATAGAAGGGGATGCTGATTGATACCTTCTCCTTTGAGCGGAGGTGTTGAATCGGCTTGGAGGCCCCAAGCAGTGGTGTTAGAGATCATGCCTTAATCCAAAGACAGGAGAAGCTGGGCAAGGAGATGCTTGCATTAAGTGGCATTTGGACTCCAGTCCAAGAGAAACCCATCCCTCACAACTGCTATTAATTAACTCTGGCTGCACTTAGCCAGCTGAGCTCATCTAACACCCTCGGTCATCCAAACCGCTCCAACCTAAAGAGTGGGCTCTGCTTCTTCCTCTCCTGGCTCCAGCTCTGCCCATCTGCTTGTGCTTGCAAGGTCCTGTCCTCTCCTCTGTGCCCCCTCTGACATGTTGGTGAGTCAGTTCATATCACCAAACTGGCAGAAAAAAATGAGGGTTTTTTTTTTGTTGTTGTTTTTGTTTTTTAATCTGAATGAATTACCTCTTTTCTTGGTGTCAACTGAAAGCCATGGCTGGTGGAAGTGAGGAGGTGTCGTGCATGGCTCAGAGCAGTTGAGTTGGGGGAATAGGACTAGCCCTCTAGCAGCAGCAAACCATTGCTTTGTCTTGGCCTATCTGCTAATTACACCCTGAACACCTTGGGCAGATTTTGTTAAAGAAGTTGAAGTTACAGTCCTTGCTACTGTGGATTAACCACAGCATTTCAGAAAGATCTGCATTCAACTGATGCTTAAATTGAGAATATTTTCAGAAAGAAAAAATACAGTGCTTTACAATCCTTCTGAATGAAGGATAAAATATAAAAGAAAGGTATTCTCAGCCCTCAACAAAGAAAGTCAAGCCAGAATCTGGAGCAAAGATGTTATGGAAAGATCTAATACAATGAACTTCAGTCATGAAAGGATTCATATCAGTGCAAAGCTTAAATGAATCTGTACATACCACATGCCTCAGGCCATTTTTCATCTGGTATTTATGGGAGACAAAATTCAAGAAAAAAACCCAACCTGTTCAAGATTAAATAGTCACTTCTTACAGTTAAGTGTAGTTTTCTTGGCTGCCTAGAGGAAATCCTATGAATTAGATAAGGACACATTTGCACTGTAAAAGCCTCTATTCAGTGCAAAAGAATGCAATGGCCAACTTGTCTTTGAGGCCAAAAAGCTTTTAGAATTCGGAGAGCTCTGTGTTACAAACTGGATCTGAAAAATGCAGCTGACAAGTGTCTTAAATTCTTGAGCTATCCAAAAGATCATTCTGCACAGCATCAATGAGAGCCTGTGCTCAGCTGAAAAGCCATCGGGGTGACTCAGCACCCATGTCATTCTATATTAGATGTGCTATCTCCTAGAGAAGAGAAAATCTTTTCAGGTAAGCCAACTGGGGGTTGTCTCAAATAACCTTTTTTTTTTTTTTTTTTTTTTTAACCTTATTGTTACATCTGCTGGAAACCTGACCTCAGTCTGCTACTGACAGAACAAAAGATCTAGCAGAGCTGAGCATAGATGTAGGGTTACACTTTAGGCATGGAAGCCACACAAAACTCTGCAATGGATAGTCAAAATGCTGTAATGGTCGATAGTCAAAATGCTGTAATGGTCCAAAGACAATTTTGCAAAATGAAAGTTTTGTTGCTGCAAGGGGCTAGAAATGAGGATGCATCTCATCTATCTACATGACCTTGTCAGTGAGTGGATAGTTCAAGGACTTGCTAAGCAGCATGAAACAAATTGTCTTTCGGGCTTTCCTCCATCCTGGAACAAGCACCCTTTACGTTTTCTTCCACTCTTCCTTGCGAGTTGTCCTGTGCTAATCTGCAAAGCTACCTCACTATTGTCCTTCAAGATCCTCAGTTCTCTACTAGTGTGAAGCCTATGAAAAACTAGACGAGATTTTAGCTGTCAGTGCACTAAGGATTGCACATCCATAGGACTGACAGCACAGTATTTGGTTACCAACAGTGTCATTTTAGATATTGTGCAATGGACATTGTGCTCCGCATAGTGGAGCAGTAGCCACTACAGCTCCAGAGGACGCCCCTAAGTGCTGTGCCAGCCCTGTGCAGCTGGCTTGGGAAGGCATCACAAATGACACTGGGCACCTACATTTGGGCAAAATAATCCTACCCATATTGTCTTGTTCCCATGTTTTGCCTACATCCATAAGGAAAGTAAATGAGATTCAAGCCAGAGTGAAATGCAACAGAACTACTCAAACAGCCCATGACCACCAAAAGTCCTTGACATTCATGCATATGAAAAGAAAGTGATGAAGGCTGATAATTACAAGCTGGTGCTCAGGCAGGAGCGTGAGCTCTGTCTGGGACGTGATAACTGTAACAAGCAGAATATTTGCCTCTACAAGGATAAGCCAAGTGTTGCAAGAGGGCCTGGAGTTTTTTGTCTGTAATCAGCTGTCCTTCTGTTGACACTGCATTTGCTCAATAAAATTGAGGCACAATCTGCATGTCGGCTGTTTGCTGCCTCTAGTGTATCGCTAGGAGTGCACCACAGGTCACACTGGCACAACTTAGCATGAATATTCATTAGGAATTTAATTCCAGACTGTGTTCATTCTGTGTGCATCCTGATCACAGCCATTTGACACAACCTTCTAACAAAGCCTTCTATGAGCAGGAGAAAACAAGCAATTTAAAGTCTATTTGAACAGGTGTTTCATAAAAATGGCCTCTGAGGTATAGATGTGTATGCATAATTAAAAAATGATTTGTAAAAGTTTCAATAATTCACCACAAAACATACATATTTCACTTTTCCAATGAAAGCAATTGAAAATGCACACTAACAAGACTAATAAGTGTCATGAAATTTAGAGCATTTTCATATATTTATGTTTCAAAAAGAATTTGATTATAATTGCACATTTGATACAGGGAATGATTTGATCTAAATTGTATGTACCTCCAGTCCAAATATATCAATTATCACGAGCCTTTATTTGGCTCCATAATTTTAACGACTTTTTCCACATTTATTGCTGGGAATATGCCAACAGAAGCAGTTTTGTTGTGGGGGCTTTTTGTTGGTCTGTTCTTGCTTCATGGGCAAGCTGCTTAACTGAACTCTGCAGCATACAACGTGCAGGCAGACTCATCCTAAATGCAAGATTCATTTGAAATGGTGCTCATATAGTGTCTGCACTGTAAAACACAGGTATTCACTGTTTGCTGTGTAGAACATTTAAATCATTCTAACTGAAGTAATCCCAATATTTGCTACTTTCTATTATAAGTTGGTATAATTCCAGCATTAAGACAATTAGTGGACGAGCACTCTCCCAAGGAAAGTGGTCTGCTACGTTCACTGGTTTTCTCTACAAATAGTCAGGTTTTTGCCTCACTAACACTTCATTCATCTCAGAGACGTATTTCATCTTTCCTTACCAGACCAAATGCACAGGGTTTTCCTGAAGATCAGCCAATGAGACAGACTGTGACACAGATTCTCAGTGTGCTGCAGGAAAGTGTGTGAGATCAGTAAAGTACCTTTTCCGAATTTTCCATGTTGCATTACAAACCAGGTCACAGGCAAAATGTTTGTTTTAAGTGTACATGAAAGACAATTTTTCAATTTAAGAGATCAATGCATTATAGTTAGAAAAATATGGGAAAGTAAAAATAACTTTTTCCAACAGAATATAAATAAGGATTCCATTGGAAAAAATCATAAGATTACAAAATTAAAACTGATGTTCACAAGGAGATGCATCTCTGTGAACATAGCTTCTTTTTTACATACAGATATGAAATGTCCATTGATGCATGCAGTCCATATCTTTTTGTACTTCATATGTGGATATTTTTCACAGACAATGTCAGAGGGGACTTACTGGAGGACGAATGGTTTGTAAGCTCAGGGGTATAGCGTTTATGGAAAAGTGCTGAAGGTGATTTTTGGTTACTGGTAGTTTTTACATAATTGAGGTTGTTTAGATTTGAGGGGGGGGAGGTTCTGCTAATTTAGCTGCATAGGCACAATATTACTTATAAGTGAATATGATCATTTAGATACAGTTTTACTCTTGGTAAGGGCTATGTCAGCTTCTTGTAGCCTCTTTCCAAATTTCAGGGTTTTTGCCAAATACAAGTGCATAGTTAGGAGTTTATAAACCTAAACATCTGGAATAGTCCCCTTGTCCTTTTCCTGTAATCTTCCTGGATGAAAACAAAAACAGAACCCAATAACAACAACAGAAAGTTTTTGCATTCAGAGACAGTCTTTTCTCCTGTAGTTCTTATACAACAGGACAGTTCTGGCAACCAGGAAGTGTTCAGCAAATACCCATCCATGCGAGGACACCAAACACGCAACACCTCATTGCCTTACACATGAGGTTGTTACAACTCAGCACATACGACACCCAATGACCTCAGTCCCAATGGCTGATGCTCTTTTTTTTTTTTTTTCTTTAAGAATCCACAAAAGCATTTGTGCCTAAACACCTTCCTTCTGACAGCAATAACCAGGCATGCATATAATGATAACTAACAACATTAGGAATAAAAATATATGTAAGATTGTTTAGTTTAAATTCATTTAAAACACCTTAAAAGAAAGGTTTTTTTTTACTGCCTTTTTGCAGGTGCAAGACCGGGAATACGGGACTGTGAAACCAGCTGCTGCAGAGGATCCAGCGGAGCTGAGGAGGGAACCCAGTGCTCTGCTCTGCCCTGGCATCGCACTGGCTCCGCCACAAACACCTTTGCCTTTAAGGTAGACAAATTGGTGAGGTTTAATATGCTTCACAGTCCCTCCTTCTTCTTTTTATGTCACTGTCTTTAAGCACCAACAGAGACAGATCATCTTTTGAACAGCAGACATGAGGTGTAATGAGAGGAGAGTCTATGGCAAAGCCCTGCTTTGAAGCGTTCCTGAGCTTTTAAGGGGAGATGTAAATTTGAACAGCCGTTGAAGCCACATCTGCTTAGCAAAACCCCTTGAAAGGCCCAGGCTTTCTGTTTGAAAAAGCTATTTTGGACTCCCTCTGACAGCTATGACTGACTTTCTCAAATAATTTTCTTGCATCAATTTAAAGCACGTGTGGTCTCACTCAAAGGAAGCTGTGGCAAGTGTGGTGAGCTTCCTAGAAAGAGCAGGATTCAGAAACGGCCGTGAGCCGCATGCAAGCCTCTCAACTGCGAGCTGGGGTATTTCTCTCCAGTGTGTGCACTTCTTTATAGGACAAAGACCTCTTTAAAAGTATGTAAGACCAGTTATTGCTCCATCAGAACGAGTGAGGTGCTAGTTTGGAGTTGATATCAGTTTTAGATACACAGCTAGTGAGGCTGGTGAGTCACTGCACGCAGGGGAAGTAGGCAGTAACATGGTAAAGTTGTGACATTGGCACTGCAGCCTGACCAAGCCAGAGTTATTTAACCACTTCAGCTAAAATCCCAGGACTATCAAAAATTTACAAGGAATGCAAGAAAAACAATGCTGTAAAAATTTCAACTCCTGTCCTTGTTTTATAGCATTTCAATGCTTTGCAAATTATATAATTTTTATATAAGACCAGAGAGAACAGACTGAGCTACAGTCCAAGTGATTTTTCTCTGATCTTTTTATTACAGAATGAGTTATTTAAATCTAAATGAAATTTATTTTGGAAAAAAAAACCCTGAGATACTATATGCTTGTTTAACATATGCTTTATAACTCAATAGGGAGAAAGGGAGGCAATAAAAGATTACTCCAATGTCAAGCCAATTTAAATATTAATAGGCATTATAAATAATATATGTAAAATATGTTAAAACAAAATACTTAATACTGTGAAGTAAAAAATACTAAAAAATGAAAGTTTAATTTGCTCCCTTTAATCGCATGATTTTTTCCTTTCACATCTCTTACCTGTAGAATAAACCTCCTAGGGAAGAGGGGGGTTTTTCACAGTATCACAGAGGAAGGAGCCTGTCACGTGCAGAGCCCTGTGCCTCATCCTGCCTCAAGAAAACACACAGGGGAAGTGCCAGAGAAAGGAGGGCAGAAAATGATGGTCCCTCTAAATGAGTTTCCCAGAAGAAGGGCGTGCTGTCCCTATCTCTGTGAAAGCATGGCAAGAAGATGCTTATTCCTAAGCTCTACGACCTACAAGAGATTTAGATGTGACTCAAATGTCTATATGAGGCACTTGCCTTCAGAGAGAAAATATAAGTCAGCTCCTCATTTTCCCTCATGGTGAGCAGGGAACCTGAGGTAGCTAGAAGTGTCATAGTGCCCAACATGTGGGATGGAAATAAATCATTAGGAAACACTGAAGAGAGGGTTTCTGGCTGAAATCCTTTCGCTGCGGTGTCAATATTTTGACATCTGTTTTTTCTAGACTTTTCTCAACAATAGAATATGATATGAATCAATAATTGAATCAATAATATGATTCAAAATCAGATACTAATTTCTCAGAAGGTAAGAAAAGCTTAACATTAGATTATAAAAGAGAGGCAGATTTATAACCCATACCTGCCTGGCTTGTCAACTATATCAATGACATTTCCCCCATACATCTCAGTTCTAACCTTAATTTGTTGCGTTCTGACCTTAATTTGTTGCGTTCTCTTTCTCTTCTGCTTCATCCCAGTGTCTTTGTCCAGCCACTTCTAGGACCAGGTAAGTCCATTCCTAAATTTCATCCAAAAATTCACAGGTCCAGACTTCTTGGCCAGCTAGTACCCAGACATTATCTTCCCTCTGGAGCACAGCCAGCCTCTGCGTGCAGTCTGTCTCTTAAGCTTGTAAAAGATTTCTTCCAGCTCCCTGTTGCTTGTGCCCAAGGTACAAGAGGCAAAAAGAGACACCCTAGACACCCTCTGACTTCCAAAGATCAAATACTTTTCTCATTAGTAGCTTGATTTTTTTTTTTTTTTTGGTAAGATTTTAAAACTTTAATTTTCATCAGGCTGAAATTCCCTGTGGCTTTGAATCATTTTTTGAGCTTCCTTATGTATATTTTGGATCTGGAGGATTTGGGAGGAGGAAGGTGTGTTAGCATGCTTCCAGGACAAGTATTCTAATTATTTTGAGCACCCAAGTGAATCAAACTCAGAAGCAATTAGAAAATAAATGCTACAATTCATACTGCATTTTTTCCCCTAAAATAACTATATCACAGTGAAGAAATTCCATGCATTCTGACCAGCTACTTGTGTGTTCCTGTGCCTACGGTTTTGAATCCTGCCTGTGCAGTTATTGTCAAGCAACTATACAGTCAACATGCAAATAAGGCATATATAAGGGAAATGTATGACAGCTATAAGGGAAATGTATGTCTAGGAAAAAATATGTGGTTTGAATGAAGTAATTTTAGAGCTTCATTGCACCTGTGATGGCTGAAACCATCCACTTCATTGTCATGAATACAGAGCATAAAGAATGAACTAGAAAAGGAAATTATGGTTATTTGTCATAGACATTCATTTACTAAATTAAAGCATTGTGCATTGTGTTACATGTATTTTTCATAGTTCAAAATTCATAGTGGAGAGTCCATCTTTCTATCAAACATATGACCTCTAAGAAAAAGAGCATGCTGGTAAGGACAGTACATCAATGCCTCAGAGCAGCAAATCCCACTGCATTGATTTTAACAAATACAGCCAGTCCTCTGCTATTTCACTTGTCTCAGCTGCTTCCAAGTCAGGCTGCAAGATAGGATCTGCCCAGCAACAAAGAGCATTTCTAGAAGAGCATTTCCTTACCCCATTATCCTTGGTTGGACTAAAGCTTTCCTTCTGGATGTCCATCTCTGATCCAGTTGCTAACACTACATTATACATTACAAATGGTATTGTAGGACATTTAAAGCACTCCTGCAGTGTAATTTTAAGTGTTCCCAAACTGAGAACATATAATATGGTTTTAAAGATGGAATATGAACTTCATTTTAGGATTCATTCATGGAATATTGGTATCACATAAGTTGTACTTTGCAATTTATACTGTACTGTTCAGTTATGAGTTATGGCAACTTCATCACTGAATCATGTTTACAAACATTAAAAATGCAGTTAGCCATCTAAAGGAAGAAATCAAATTCAGTAAGGTGAATAGAAAATTGATTTCTAACAGATTTTTGGATTTATGAGTTGAAAGCACCTGCTTAAAAATAAGTATCATAAATACACAAAAAATACATAAATAAAAAAAATACAAAAAATACACAACCTTACCCCTGTTGAAACCTTACCTGTCCTTGAAAAAATACATATTGACTTGAGTAGCTATATATGAGCTCCAGAAAAACACACAGATTTTAGGCATTCTAGCTATCAAATGGCAAACCTACAATTAATATTCTAAACTAAGATTTTGTATTTTTACAAGAGGGTATAGAAAGCACAGTCCAAAAACTCTCATATGTTGTGGCCAATTATACATGAAATCAATGCAAAAGCAATTAAATCTCAGAAGTAGAATTATTGTGCGGTTATTCTGCAAGAATATCATATATCTGCAAGAATATCATTCCAGTAAAACTGTCAATTTGGAGGGCAGAACAGGAATAATAAATATTGCATCTAGTGTTGGCATCTACAAAGAAGTTCCAATCTAAGCCTTGCATATAATCATATAAAATCTTGAAGAATAGCTTAATCATAAGGTCTGGGACCAGATTTGCACACAGATGTGCAAACTACATATGAATGCTTTCTGTTTAAGAAATAAAAGTTCTTTCATAAAACTTGGCTCTTAATCATTATTTATCTGCCTTATGTTACATTCTTTCTGGAAAGGAATTGAGAGAGAGAGAGAGTGCAAGAGAGAAGGGGAGATTAATGATTAAAAAAATGTATTTACACCATCTGGAAGAGCTATATTGCATCCTTGCAGCAGTGGAACTGGCACCATACATATTTCTTGCTTATCCTGGTAACATTATTAGATTGGGTTTGGGAAAAGACAACAACAATTAAACTTTAAGGCACATCTTTGCAAGTCATGATGGTTTTACCATCGTTTTCAAGGCCTCTAAAAAAAAAAGATAAAAATATCAGCTCAGCTATTTCTGGAAAAATATTACTAGAAAAAAAGAAATAAAAAAGAAAGGGTCGCAGTAAGGAATCTCTGTTGTAATGCTTGAACTTTGTTATATCATGTGGCCCAGCCGCAACTGTGGAACGATGGCCAGACGCTGCAGCAGGCTCAATGATTTAGTGGACTTTCCCCATCCGGTGTTTAATCTCCCGGTGTGCAGATCCTGCGCAGGAACCGCTGCTGAGATTTAAGCAGAGATTTTTGTGGTCTGAAAGCAGCCGTGCTACCTGACACAAAAGGAATCATCCTTCCTGACTGAATCAACAAGATCTGTTTTAAGTGAAAGCTTGTCTCATCTGGCAGTTTTTCCTTGCATATCCTGCTGATCCCTCCCAGAAAACATAGAAATATTCTGGCAAAGAAATGGGACCAAAAAGAGGGTTCTTTGTTCCCTGTTTTGCAGTACGGTTTGACAATGAAGATAGAAAGATATCCATAGGTCACTGAAGGTTACTATTGCCTCTGGCAATACTAACTTGATAAACGAATATAACACAAACATACCAACCATATGAACAGAACGGCAGAATCATTGCAAATCCAGAAGCAGACAGGGCTAATAAATAAAGGTTTAATTTCAGCAGCATCCAAAGCAGCATCCGACTGAGGATCTGGATCAAAACTTTCTCTGGAGATTTAAGTAGGACAAAGAGCTTTTATGTTCTTTCTTTGGGCACCTGATGCTAAATCCAGATGGCTGAAGCCTGGTGTTGGACACAGAGACTGCCCATTCATTTGTTGTGCAAATATTTTCCCTCAGCCATAAGTAAGCCAATTTTGGTATTATTGAGCACAGATCCAGAGAGCAAGTGGCCACATTACTTGATCACTTATTCAACTAAATGAGTAAGTTAAGAAAAAAAATCAATATTCTTCAAATTAATCCACAGACAGGCAAGACTGTTAAATGCTTAAAAAGAAAATACTCATCTATTCTTTATTAAATAAATACTTTTTATAAAGATTTTCCTTGTTTTTCCTTTTTTTTCTTCTCCATTATCTGCAGTATGTATAAAACGATTGGGAGGAGCTATTAAGCAAATCATCCGAACCATATAAAAACCCTCTCCTTTAATTACAAAGATAACAGCAATAGTGTTATGCTAGATCTGTTCTACTTTAACCGAATTTATTGAACAGTAACTATAAGCAGATATACTTACTAACTTGCTAAAAGTTATAACAAGTAAAAGGAGCTGCTTAACCTATACACGAGGGCCACCATCTAATCCTCTATCCCTCAGACAGGTTAATCCATTGAAATGGGCTGGGGAACAGCACACAGAGCCAGGACACATGAGGAAGTGATACCTACTCAGACAAAAAAGGTGCCTTGGCTGAAAGGGTGCAAAGGGGCATCTCTGTCTTTCACCACCCTCCCTGCTCTGGGTGCAAGTGACAGAAGTAGCCGTTTCAGCAGCGTGTTGGACTGAGCTCACCTTGGCCCAAAGGGTGACGGGGGACCTTGCCAAGTGAGGTGGGTCAACGGGACATGGGCAGATGCCACATGAGAGGGATTCTGCATGTAGCCCGGAGGAGCAGAACAGCCTCTACGTTCCCTGCACAGAGCAAAATGCTTTTGCTAACTTTGTTCTTCTCCAGCCAGTCAGTGCAAGGTTAGGAGACAGGGCCAACCAAAAGGAGAGGTGCCACAAAGAGGGTAAAGTGGAGGTGCAATTGCTATGTACAGCCCAGCTCACTCATTCATTATGTGAACTATATTATTTGCAAATCATTTCTGCTTTTAACTCATCCTGTGACAAATAACAAAGAGTGAATACAATAAATGAACAAAATCAAAAAAGCTCTCCCCCCAAAAAAACCCAAAAACATAGTGCTACATCTTGACCTTAAAGCAGCTAGACATAACTTATTTAAATAAGTAAGACAAAATAAAAATGTTTACTGTATTCCAACTGTTATGCTAGAACAGAATGTAGATAAACAATGATACATATTTTCTCCTAAGCAAGCATATTATTCATCTACTGCAACAAAACCAGTATCATAAAGTGGCTAAAGGGAAAAAAGATGTACCAAAACTGCCTTTATCACAACCAGTTTCACTGGGGAGCCACCTTTCTTTAATATGCAGGACTACAGCCCTCATCCTCTCTGCCTCCAGCTTCCACAGAGTCTCAGCCCCAAGCTGGTCCTTATTCTGAGCATGTCTCTTCACACGCCTGCCAGGTCCCCTCCTTTGCAAATCAGTGGATGGAGTTGGTTTCCTTTGCAAACAGGAAGAGGAGATATGAGCATTTGAGTAGTGTACAATTCTGTTCTAAGCCTCCTTTTCAAGTTCTCCTTCATTCCCTCCTTCTCTTGAAGTCCTTCCTATTGCTATCCCCTACTTTGTCTCTCCTTGACTTATCTCCTACACTGTACTCCATTCTTCCTGTTCCCCTGATGACTACCTTCACACTCTCTCTCACAGTGTGTTTTTTTTTCTTATTTGAATTCCCAATTTTCTCACTCTATATCTTCCTTTTCCATTTTTTTTTTTACTTTTAGAACTGCACACCTTCAGCCAGCTATCATTATTTCTGCATATTTATGTTTTCATGATCTCTCTTCCTTTCATACTCCCTTTACTGTTAATTTTCAAGTCCTCCTTAGATTTTTTTTTCCTGCCTCTATCTCTCTGTCATTTACTCTCTATCTTCAACACTTTTCTCACACAATTACAGATATTTGAATAGAGTTGAATTTGGAGTAGCTTCCCAGAATAGAGTTCCTCCTTCCAGAGGTCACTTTAGCAGGCATGGTATGCAGCTGTAGATTTAAGAGCAGTGACAGTTGGTGACAACCCAGTGTTTCAGTCTGGCCAGCTGGTCACATAATCTGCCAAAGATATACATGTGCATACTCTCCCTGACTCCCCTGATGGATTTAAATCCAGAGAACAGAGACACAGCTTTCAAATTCATCGGAGTGGAAAGGTGTTAATGAGAGAAGTCAAAAACATAAGACCATAAGAAATGCCCTATGGGATGAGGCCAATGATCCATGTCTCCCTGTACTCAGGGACCAGCCGTGGCCAAGGGAGAGGGTATGTAAGGACAGGATGTGATCCTGGATGTTTTGGGAATTTCACCTCCCTTTACTCTCTCAAAGTCCAGAAGGATAAAGCAGGGATGAACCATCCAGCATTGCTTTTGCTATTCTTTTTATGGACCTGCATTCATGGATTTGTTTAATCCTGTCTGAATCAGCAGATATCCTCTGTCTCCACAGCTTCCTGTGGCAGCAATATCCAGGAGTTCAATACTTACTGCATAAAGTAGCACACCTTTTTACTTATTTTAAAAGTCTTCTGCCAGTTGTGTTGTCTCCTGGTTTCTATCTAACAGAACACTATGAAACAATGAGCAGTAAATCTAATATCTTCACAAGTTTCATAATTCTGTAAACTTTTTTTTTTTTTGATAACTTCTCTCAGCTTTCTCCTCTTCAGAGTGAAGCTTCTCTTCACTTGCTCCATTAATAAAAAATAGGCAGAGAGAAAACCCGAGGACAAATTCAGGTGGCAAAGCCATTGGTGTGCCTGAAGGGCCCTGGGAAAGGACACACTTTTTGAAAAGTCCCCAGCTAGTTTCCTAAACAGTGCTTCTTTTCCAAGCTTAGTGAACGAGAAACACTTGCCCGTTAGCAATACAAAGCTAGATTTTCTTTCCTGCATTTGTATGACATGCTAAGACTTTTCTGTTCCATAGGCTTCTGTGCTGGCTTCAGCCGCATCATGGCCTGGTCCCTGCCCAACCATGAGCATCCTCCTTTCCTCCTTGCCTACTGGGCTTCAGGAATCACTAAAATGTATGTACTAAAGGGAGCTAAATACTAGTACTTCAAATCCTCTCCACTATAGAGTTCTTTATTGAGATTCTTTCTTCCCTCTTTACTCTGTCTTCAGTGTGACTATACTTAAATATTTTTAATAGGGGTAAAATAAAGGTGAATTTATAGGGATGAAAAAGCAAACACTTATTATTGTTTAATATCTATGCAATGGAGAGAAGTGACTTTTATAATCGCCAATATCAGACATGAAAACAACTGAACATCCAGTTGAAACTCTCTAAAAATGTTATTATTCAGTGGTTTGAGGACTAAGTCAGGACATCCAGCACAATCAGAGGAGAATATCCACCCAAAAAAATCTGAATATTTTTGTACTTTATTGTTATCAAAGTTTTCATGGCATTCATGATGTTAATTTTGTACCTATACAACCAAAGCCATAATTTTAAACTGTTACTTAGCCATTGTAATCAAAAGAAATATGAAGCCTTGAAAATGAATCTCAAATGAATAGATTCATTCACTTGAAAATAAATCCAAGGCAAACATTCCAAATGTTTGAATCCTAAATATTTCCTGAGATACATGGTCTCTGGAAGTATCTGGAAGGCTTAATTAAAACACTGTTTACAGAATGTACCCTGATTCTGAGAACTGCTGGCTACTGTGTAAAAGCTACCTGAACGGATGAGGCAAAACAGAAAATTAAGAAATCACTCCACTTTGGAGCTGTTAGTATTCCCGTGGAGAGTATGATTTTGCCATATTTGGGAATGTTATTTAAATGGCTGAGAAAGTTAATAAAATTAGTGCAAAATCAGGGCAAAACTAAATACATAAAAGGAATATCCAGTGGCAACATACACCAAGAACCACATCAGAAGGGCAGCTCAGGAAAGCACTGCTGTATCAGTTACAGCCACCTGGTACTCTTCAAAGCTTTTCCTCACAAACATAACTGTTAAGAGTCAAATTTTTTTTTTTTTTTAATTTTTATTTTTATTTATTTATTTTTTTTTTTTACTGAAAGCTTCATTTCTAAAATATTGATCTATGTCAGATCAAGTTACAAGAAGTCACTTGTGGGTCTCAAGGACCAGGCTTGCCAGCACAACTTAGTGGTTTCCTATTGCTCTCCTACAGCTTCTGGTCCTACCAGCAGGACCTGAGCAGGCTGGACATTCAGCAGAAGGCATCTCCACTCCACTCCCACCACCTCCAGGCCTAGACTCCACTTTGTCCATTCACAAGCCATTTCTTGGCAAATACCTTTTTTGAAAGGGTCGCTGTCATTCTCTTGCTTTGGATCCCTCAAGGATCCTCCTCTTGTCTTCCTTAGCACAGATTTTCCTTCCCTTTGCTGATCTTTGGAGGCAGGGAAGCCCTCTCTTAGGTGGGTGTTGACCCAGCAGTAGCGCTATGCACTTGCACTGCCTGTGTAGCCCATCACACTCTGAGTTGCACCAATTTTGCTGATATTTTTTAGGAATCTAATATAAGAATTAGATCCAAGAAAATAAAAACGTACTATTCTGACCAGCATAGAACATTTTACTCTACAAGGCGACCCATTTCATCTTTACCATTTCTTCTCTTCTTCAGAAGACTACAAATGTACAGGTTTAAATGGCAAAGCAAACAAAACAAAACAAACAAAAAACTACACATCAAAACCTTGGGTTCACCTGTTCTATTGAAGCTCAGTGTTTCATGCAGGTCTACACCACCACGCAGCAAGCAGGTGCTCAGAAAGTTGTTTAGCCCTCACTAGGCCACAGCTTAGCCAGAGGACAGGAGTTTTTTTCTGCGACCATGA
Source organism: Nothoprocta perdicaria (assembly GCF_003342845.1). Lineage (NCBI taxonomy): Eukaryota > Metazoa > Chordata > Aves > Tinamiformes > Tinamidae > Nothoprocta > Nothoprocta perdicaria. The sequence continues at coordinate 641,981 of NW_020456087.1, read as the reverse complement.
GATTGGACATCTTTGGTTGATTTTACTTTCCTTCCAAAGTAACTCTAAGTACCAGCAATATGAAATCCATGTCATTTACAGTAAGGTAACTTTTTCAGCTTTCCAACTTCTTGGAACCCTCAGAAAATGAAGATGGGAGCCATCACAAGAGGGGAAAAAAACCACAAGCAACACATCATCATGGGAACCAGATCTCCCTTCTGGGCTCTTGACATCAAAAAATGCATCCGTCCCCTTGCCCACAGGCTGGCTTGTTCCACACAGCCACGGCTCATGGATGCTGCCCCTCGCCCTGGCCTGGGACACGCTGCTCCCTGCCTAGCAGCCCTGCTTGTGCACGTGACGGCTGGCAAGGCTTGTCAGGAAGGAATTTGCATCCATCCCAGGGACCCTTCTTGAAAATTGCATGTGTACTGCAGTGACTTGCAGTTCACTGACATCCTGACCATTTGTCCTACTTTTTCAACAGCCGTTAATAAGGCCACCATATCTTACTGTTTTTTTTTTTTTTTTTCAATTTTCCCCCTTCCCCAGCTCTACATTTCAGTAAAAAAAACAGAAACCACATCAAGAAGCCTCATTTTTCTATTCATAAACGAAATCAGACTGCCAATAGCTTGACAGTCTTGATGAGAGAGGCATAGTGAGTGGTCCAGTCATTTTTTTTTCTTGGGATACTGAACTCTGTAAGGTCACATTACTGAGGACCGCAATCTGCTTCAATTTATGCATAAACAGTAGTTTTCAGTTTGGCCAATTCTTCTTTAGGAGGCCAAGCTCACTGAAATAATATTTTGACAGTCTAAAAACAAACTCTAGTTCAGACAGTGTTCCAGCTCAGTTTGCTATTGACAGAGTAAATGCATTTATTTTGGAAATCCCTCAGAGGTGACTTAACTAGGAACCTGGATCATTTTGTCTACACTGTAGGACCTACTCATGCTCTCCAAGCCTCGGTAAGGGCTTGCACCCTGACTGTCCCAATGCCATGCTGCTGTGCCAGGCAGGAATCTGTACCAGGGCATCGACGAAAGCTCAAGCAGACGTGCACCAGGATGCACTGAAACCAGATGAAAACTGAAAGGCTTTGAAGGTGCCTAGGCACAAAACTATAGGTAGGAAGAGTTGTGTTCTTTTGTAAGATCTACTTCTGGTAATATCCAAGAGAAGGTGATTTCAGACCCTGAAACTGTAGCAATATTTTTACAGTTTTGGATGCACACATTTTTTTTAAATATCCAGTAAAACAGAACTTTCATTCTTTTCTCTACTTCTAGGCTACTACTTTTCCTGGTGCAGTTACATAATGTACAGACTTGATCAAAATCTTTAGTCTAAAAGAAATGTTTTGGTTAGTTATTTGGCTGTTAGAAAGAGAAACACAATAGAAAATGCCTTTCTAAAAGGAACATATGTAATTCAGTATATTCACACATTTTTAAATTTAAAAATGATAAAAAAAAGACTGAAACACATTACTGTTTAAAGAGTTTTCTATATGTTTTTCACCAGTAAACTAAAATTATCAGCAATGATGTTCTAGCAATTCTGATACTAGATAGAATACTGACAAAAATACGATTTCTAGAGCTCCCATTTGTTGTTTTCCAGTTTTGTGCTTCAATTCTGCTAAATGGAAAATACTTCTCTTCATCTCCTCATCCTCTTTTTGGAGCTGATTTAGCTCCTGTAAGGGTATAAATAGGCTTTACTATTAGAAGAACATAGAAATGAAGAAAACTGAAAAACTCTGTTAATTCAGGAAGTTGTGCATCTGTAAGATCTCTGCTTAACTGGCACAAGAAAGGCAGTAAACAGCAAAAAAAAGCCTGACAAAAACCTCATGTTAAAAGCCAAAAATATGATATGAAAAATCACTCAAGTCAAAATCAATCAAAATAAAGCCATAGTAGATTCTGAAAAACAAAATCAAAAAACACTGCAACTGTCAATCTGTAGAAGTTTCATCTTATGTTATGAGTAAGTTGAATCCTTTTCTGTTGCACAGGTTATTTTTAACTTTTCAGAAGTTAGTATTAAGTATGAATTGTTTACTACAGCAGGAAAAACATCTGCAAACACAGAATGAGGAAACATGGAAGAGCCACAGAGGGAAGTGACCTCTGGAGATCGTCGAGTCCAACCCCTGCTGCAGCAAGGTCAGCTAGAGCAGGTTGCCCAGGACCATCTCCATTTGGGTTTTCAACATCGCCAAGGAAGGAGACTCCACAGCCTCCCTGGGCAACCTGCTCCAGTGCTCAGGCACCTCACAGTGAACGCAGGCACCTTTCCTGCGTTCGAGCAGAACTTCCTGCACTCCAGTTTTGCCCATTGTCTCTCGTTCTGTCACTGGCCCCAGGTGCGAGGCTCCAGACAGCGTTTGAGAGCACAGGCGTTGCCGTGATGGGCACGTGTCAGACCTAGATGTGACGGGGTGGCTACGAAACTGCTTTGCAGCCTGGGGCACTGTGTTTTCCAGGATGAGCATGGTTCCCAAGAACAGTCATACTACATCTGCAGTACAGCACAGTGAATAAAGAGTAAATAATGAGCAATATTTACTCCTGTAAATAAAGAATGTATGGCAGTAAAGGAATTCCAAGTAGAATGCAGCAGCTTTGATAAGGCTAAAATTCCCACATAACAGCTCGGTTAAAAATTGTAATGCTTGTAATCTGAAGCAGCAAAATTATTTCCCATGGGGAAAATCACCAGGATCTGCAAGACCAATATCACTTTACAAATCTGCCAACAAATGGCTTATTAAACCAAAGGAGTTGACTGACTTCCTCGAGAAAGGTGGATTGTGTATAGCAGCATGATCTTCAGTCAGCTAAGTATTTTATAAGTTATTCCCATTTATGATTATTTAAAACCATACCTTAATATGGTTACCTGTGGTTTCAATAAAGAATCCTGAAAATATTTCAGTGAGAAGCAGGATGCATGTACAGAACACATAGGAGGATGAATGTACAGCTCACATAGGTGCTAGAACCGAGGTCTGTAAAAGATCACTTTACTGATGTGTTCTGCAGAAAACCTCCAGCTCCAAGGTGAACTACTCTGCACGGGTAGCCAGCATCCCTTATGTACATCATAGCTCTGAAGTAAGAGCCTCTTTTGCATTCTCCAAGTCTGTGCAATGGGTCAGACATTGCTTATAAACAGAACTTATTTTCCTGACTAAAAAATAAACACATTTATCCAGAAAACAGAAAAGTTGTGTATTTATCAAACCATGCTAAGCAATGCATTTTAAGCAAAACCACACTACAACTTTGGAGGGCAACCTTGCAGGATGCATCTCTTTTAACTCAGTGAGCACTTTCTCTCAGAACTAAGCAGTGCTGTTCCAAGAAAAGCTGCTGACGTCTCCCACTAAGCTGTCAGAAGGCTGGAAGCAGTTAAGCATTAGCAGGACTTTTCAGTGCCATTCTGTTACTGCAAATCAACTAACACATCCTTTCACAATTAAATAAAAAAGGTGGTGCATAGAAAGCTTTTTTTGTGCCACAACACAGCAAGAACTTCACTGAGATCCCAAGCAGGTGGCTGTCACTGTGCTCCCAGGTCACAAGGCTGTATGTGACACAAGGCACACAGTCTCCGAGACACATCTCAAAGACTTTGAAACAAGTTCTGGTTATATTTGTAAAGCAGTCAATACTACTTAATATAGATTGCTACTTCACAATGAAGAGAGAGAGATTTTTATAACTCAGTTGCCCTTTCAGTTTAAAAAATTCTCACTCCATTATGAAGATTTAGAGACAGCAGCACTTAGATTTATAACTTATTTTAACATTTATAGTCTTATTAATCACATTCAGAACTTACTCTCTCACTTGCAGTACTAGACTTTAACTGGATGATAGCTAGAGCTATTCTAAGTATTTACAGAGTTACAGTTTTGATCATGCCCATCAGCCTTAATTTTAATCTCTTTGAAGTAAGGGTCTGCTTCTCTGCCACTGCAGCTCATAATTCAGTACATTCACACAAACAGAAAGCTTTGGACATTCAGTTTAAGTTATAAGGAGGCTAAGGATAGTTGTTCTTACAGTCTGTACTTAAGTTAAAGAGATTTGTTAATGCATGTATTTTAAAATAACCATGAAATTATGTCAGAGCTACTGCACTCTACCCCAATTTCCTGCTTACACACTGAATGACTTACACACAGCAAACATCATAATCATTAGAGAAGTTTATCTCTTTTACGAATGTCTGAACATATTGGAATAAAAGTAAAACATGGTGGAAGAAACTGTATAAAAGTACAATGAGATCTCTTTCAGGCATCTGAGCTCTGGACAACTCTAAAAATTCTATTGTTGTGTTTTATTTTTCAAAGAAAATACTTTATCACCCTTCCCTCTTCCATCTATGGTAGAGTGTAGATATTTTCACATTTTCATGAGAAATGATTTTCTTGCAGGTCCCTATGTTCCCATCAAAAAGCTTAGCAAAATATCAATAATTTTAAAAAAGGCAAGAAAAGAGTACCTCAGTTATTCTGCAAACAAGTCCAAACCTCCCACTCGGAATGAACCTCTGCCAAATTACAGCACAAAATGGTCCCATGGTGAGAATCCTGAAAAGCGAAAGTAAAGTTTAAAGTTTTAGTTTACATGGAGAAAGGAGCAAGAGAAAACTCTGGTGTATAATACTTGCCAAAAAAAAAAAAAAAAAAAAAAAAAAACAGCAACTTGCAAGAGAAGATGCATAAATGACAGCAATTGATTTCTATTCTAAATCTTACTTCATTAAGATTTCATTTAAAATTGATTTATTAAGAATGGAGCTTAATTGTCAGACCTGAATGCAAAAGAATTTTGATTCAGATTCTGTCTCAGAATCTGTATCAGAATATTTGATTCAGAAACAGCTCTAGTTCACTGGTTCCCCAAATATGTAGCAGGCACCAGGAAAGGATGAGAATTTGTACATTTTAAGTGATACTAAAAGGCAAGTGAATAGAAATTCTTAGCTTAACCCTTTGTAACCTGTGTTTCCATACTAAATTCTGGGTAAAGCTTTACTATATCCAGAAAGCGCTTCACATTTTATCTTTCTTAGTGATTGAAACATACTTATTTTCTACTGTGCTATACACAGGAAAAAGTATTAAATCAAATCCATTTGTTAAGGATATTCTGAATACAGCAAAAGCGATTAAGATATAAACTTTCCGATTTCCAGAGGCAATAGCTTTTCTCCCTCACCATACCACCAAGGCAGGTAACTTGCATACTTAATAATATCATTCTGCTCACAAATCCTAACCAGACTTTTCTAACTGATCACTACTGCAATTATATATCCATAGCAATTATTCTCTTCTCGTACTTAATTTCAGGTCTACTTCCTTTCTCATGGCTCAGAAGAGGCTGGTTGTGCTCTTAGCATTTCTGCTTTTTTCTACAATACAAGTGCATCTAGTAAAGTACTCTTCAGCACAGACCTTATCACACTCATTTCCCTATAGGATGGCTACAACATTTCTGCTATGATAAAGCTCTCTCTCTTTTTTTTTTTTTTTTTAAACATTTTGCTATATCTAGGCCCATGGCTATCAGTTTGTGGTTGTGGAGTATTACCAAAAGCCGGAGAAGAGGCTGTGCCAGAAGAAACCTATTTTCAAGAGGCTTAAATTCTGAAATGCAGGGTCGATTTTTCCACTGGAAATCATCTCAGGAAAGATGAATTACAAAAAGGCCAAGAACACCAAGGATTAACTAATTAGGCTATTAGCAATTGCAGCCTGCTCATTCAGTTCATCTGTGACAAATTTCAGGTCATCTGTGATAAACAGCCCTTACAGCTGAAATCTCACACCACACTTGCTAATTACCCTCCTGCATGATTAGGAGTTTCACATGCACGTGCACAGGCACGCACGCAAAAAAAGAAAAGCTGCCACAGATAACAGCAAGGGTGGAAGGCACCCACACAAAAGATAACTGATCTGCTGGATATGTGACTCTCTGGACAGCTTCAGGAATTCTGTAATGTTGGATACAGACCTCTGAGGAAGCCATCAAGGAGAGAAGCAGACAGGGCATGGACATCAAGCACAAAACAGTGTGATATCTTAATCACCCAGGAGCACGACTGAGCGTGCCTCAGAGTCGGTCTTTGCATGGGGGTTGGATATGTGCTTGCTGTGAACTTGATTTATTTTCAGTATCGCCAGCAGGGCAAAGAATTTCATATTTATTTTGGAACATAACAAGTTCCATTCTTTCATTTACTGAAGTTGGCTAAGGAAACCCCTTAATACTGATGGCATTATGACATTTTAGCAAAGGAATTACTCAGAAGCCATTGAGGAGCACAGCCTGCTAGTATGCAAAGAGTGTGCCCAAGCAAGAGAGCAAAGGATCCTGTCCCTGAAAAACAGGCTACTTGGAATTCCACAGTCCTTATCTGCTGTAGTCTTTTGCCATTGGTGAACTAAAGCCAGAATTAATATCCTCATATCCTCATTCCTGGAGTGATCAAAGGAAAAAAAAAAAAAAAAAAAGAAGAAAGAAAAGAAGACAGTTATATTCTTTAGGACATATTTAAAGAATGCTGATTACTCTGTCAAATCTTCATGTCATTTCTCATCCTTCCTACTATCTTCTGCAGAAGTATCAAAGAGAAAACTGCCAAAGCTCCATGTATGTCTCTCCTTTCTTTTGCTTAGATGAGGGAACAGTAGACTCTGGCTTTGGCATAAATTAACCTTTTCTGCATAGTAAAATGTAGGTTTATGATGTTAATTCTGAGGTCTCAAGGTCCCCTCTGCTGCCTCTCACTGCCTTGGGCAGAAGGACTAGCTGATGACTGCAAAGGATGCTGGAGGTCACCTCTGAGCAGAAGTGCCAGTGCAACTTCCATTTCCCTGGGGCATATCAGCAGAATCAGTCACAATTAAACCCCAGTAAGAAGGTACTGTGCACAAACAACTCAAATTTTGGCCTCTATGCTATCCCGGGGGCTGCTGTACATTACAGTGTGCATATCTATCACAAGTCAGGGCTCTGTTTTCTAACTTGACCCAGAAGATGGCTGGAGCTAGGGCAGTCTGAGTCCTCGTTCTTACTCATTCACACACCACTTTTGTTGATTTTGGCTTTCCCTGACGTGTTTAAACATTCAGATTAACTTTGAACAGAGTTACTTTTTCAGTCCTATTCCAAAATCCATGGGCCTTGAAATTGCTACTGACAGAATTCTATAGCTGTGTTAGGGTCTCTTCTCAGTGAATATGTTGAAGGCAGCCTTAATGTCGGTGGGAATCAAGTTAGTTAGCCCTGGAGTAAGCAGGGCAGCCCAGATATGTAAAAAGTAAAGTGATGAATAAAATGGATGAAAGCAATAGGTACCAAAATAAAATAAAATAAAATAAAATAAAATAAAATAAAATAAAATAAAATAAAATAAAATAAAATAAAATAAAATAAAGCAGATGCTTCCAAAGTGTCTTGCTTTCATGTAGCAGTGATATAAAACAGACATATACAGCAGACATGGCATATAGTCCAAAGCAAAAGCCTTTGGCATGAATTTTCTGCAACTTTCATGAAGTCACAGAAATTACTCTTAAACCACACAGCTGATGTAGAATACTTGAGGAGAACAAAATATATTGCTCTTCTATTAAAAAATTTTAATCCTTGAAATGTAAAAACACAAAACTGCTTTCTGTGGGATATTTGGTGACTGAGAGGTTGCAAACTGCTTCTCTTCTATTTTCTGGTTCTGCAGACTGTCTGCAAAAAAAGTTTGGTCTCAGAAGCCAAGAGCAAGTCATCTGCAAAGTCCATTTTAATGATGGAATGCAGATTGTTGTCCATTCGCTCTTTGTATATGTTCTGCTTATCTTTGCAAAGGTAAACTTCTTTGCAACGTCAGGAATAAAACATCTAGAGTGTTATTTCCAACCATCGCTGCCAACAGACCTGACTTCCTCTTTTTTTTAGTTAATCTTTCATTTGCTAATGAAATCAGAAGCTTCTATAAATGAATATCATGTACATCCAAAGTACTGGAGTAGTTATTTGAGAATTCTTATATTTGTGAAAGTCCTGTGAAAAATACAAAGATTTCTATTCCACAAACTCCTCCCTTGTCTTTCTTATGTTTTATCATTTCTTTTTTTTTATCGTATCTCAGTAGTGCTTTTATAACACAACCATCTATTTATCTTCTTGCTGCTTCTATCAGTTTTAATAGGTTTAATTCATTGTTTACTTTTTAGTAAGTGAAAAAAATAGCTATGCAGTCATAAATTGCTTCCCCATCCCTCAAAATACAATTCTTCTCTCTTCCCACCTCTTGAAATGGAGAAACTGATGACTTTTGCAGATGACTTCACTCCTCTACCAGCTTGACAGAACAGCTCACTCCCATCAATGGACAACTGTGACCATGAGTGCACAATGACTGGATATGATCGGTGGTGTGTGTCAGCCTCCTTTTACCCTGTCAGCTCTTCTAGGTGTACTGCAATACTTCTTCAAGTGAGAAAATCCTGAAATCACTTCACTTGACTGTGGATTTATAATCATTACTAAAATGGGCAGAATGTCACACATACTGTTACCAAACCTTTTCTTTCTCTACTGGGAACTTTTACAGTTACAAGCTAGCAACAATCAGTTCAAAAGAGAAGAAAACATCTCATCCTGTCCTATACTCTTCTAGTGACCCACTAATTTCAGATCTAACAGGCTTATATGTAATGCAGCCACCCAATTCTCCTGTATTTTCTATGTTCACCTAGTTAGACTATTTTTCTATTTTAACTGTGATCACAGACTGTGATGTCTCCATAAACCCACCCAGTTCATTGATAATCCTCCAGGAAAATACCAGTCTAAATACCATTATCTTCCCAATCTGCATAGATACGCTCACAAAATGCATGCCTATCTCTCCAATCAGTGCAGTTATGCTCAGCCAAAGAGGCCCTAAAGCCATTTTACAAATTATTTCTGAGTGAGTGAAGCAACCACCAAGAACAAAATCAGTTGTGAGCTTTGATCTGGTAACTCAATCCCCACAGATGTCAAAAAGACAGATATACCATTGGGTTTGAAATAAGCTATATAGAAGAATGCCCTATGGCCCACTTGAGATATCAGTAAAACTCAGGATATAAATATAATACTTTACCTTTACCTAAAAGCAAACAATAAAACTATGATATATGGTAGCACCAGTATATTCTGTGTATACACTACCTAAGAGTACATGAGCTTTGCTAAGCCTGAGCAGAAACACATGGAATTCGCTGCAACTGGTTAATTCAATTCAATTCAAGAAGTCATGGGACAGTTTGGAGCTTACAAACCACCTTATCAAAGATGGAGACTGGGTTCAAATACCACAAGACCGGCCCCTTCAGGGGGATCAGATTCTGAAACAACAACTAGATGTCACTCTTGATAACGTGAGAATGGCTTAATAATGTGAAAGATGCTGGAGGGAAAGTTGTAGCATTTCAGATATTCTGTTTCCATCTGGATTCACTCTGGGTGTTTCAAACTGAGAGAGAAACTTTCCTTTAGGTCCTGCTTGTCTCAGCAATAATCTTTTTTATCTCAGCTATTCACAAGGCCCTCACTAGCATAGGATCTCACGAGTCCTACAGCAGTACTATAACATAGGGGTTTACTGATAAATCATTCAACGAAGTTGGCATCAGGCACAAAGTCATTATGGTCAGATTTTGAAAGGTATTTAGCTACTCATCTACAGTGAAGTGTGAAAACGTATGAGTCTGTGAGAAAGCATAGCCCAAGATGCCTGGACAGTCAGAGAGTGTTAGAACTAGTGTCTCCCAGACCCAAGTTGGTGCCTGGCAGTCAGATCTTCCTCTATATAACAGTGCCCCTTAAAGACTGACCATCAGTTTTTGTGAAAAGAATTTATAAATTTTGGTCAAAATACAGATGAATGGACAACAATTTCACTTCTAAATGCACGCTACTGTGCACCAGCAGCTCTCCAGTAAGTACCCAGCTGTGTTTTCTAGCCTCAGGAAACACCAGGCAATTCCAGGTAGCTCACCTCCCTAGCAAAGAAGTTGTTTCAATAGGTTATTGAAACAGCTCAGCATCAGCCATTACAAATTTAGTCTGTAAGTCTTCACATGAATCCTTTCTTGTTCTACAGCTGATTTCATGCAAATTCACAGTCTCACTTACCTCTTTGCTAAGCAGTCACACGGTGATACTGTAGCTACAATTGCCACGGATGCTCCCCTTTGACAGCCTGCGACAGAAGGACTTTTGGGTCACAGCCTGCGATTTTCAGGAACACAGCATCTTAACTAATGAACCTGGGGCCAGCTATAGAGACTTACACTGCTGTACAGTGCTGCAAAGAAGCCTGCCAATATCTTGTTACGAGGAAGACCCAAGTCCATAGGGCATCAGGTATCTGTGACCCAGCTGGAATCAGGGCCTAGAGGGGGGTCAAGCAGCTAACTATTCCTTTGCCAACATGGACCTGAGCTACCAAATGGAGTAATTGTGGTCTACCCCCTTAGCTTAACTAAACACCGATTGAAACTTGTCATATATGGCACCTAATTTTGCTTCAGATGTACTCAGCCTTCACTTTATCAATAAGGCTTTTGCCAGAAACAGCAGGTTAGAAATTGGAAGAAAATGAATCAGAATATCAGGACAGAAGTGGTGTTTTTTTCACAGTGAATTAATAATTGCCATTTTCATAGCAGCTGGAAGGATACCAAGGATAAAAGACCAACACAAAGACTGCCACAGAGAGACTTTCTTTCATAGCCCTGGTAGGGGTAAGCATCTAAAGGAGAGGTTGGATGCCTTTACTGGATGTACTTTAGCAAGTTTAAATACTGAAACAGTGAAAGAACTTTTATAACAATTTATATGAGCTCAACAGTGATTGCATTTTAACAGCTGCTCCTGGTCCTCTGGGCCACAGCACTGTAATGGAGTCAGTTTTTCTGCTGAAAGACATGATTAAATTGCTCACATATAGTCCCTGAAAAGGTGTCGGTATGAGCAGCTGGAAATTTAGGATCTAACAACCTAAGCATTGGGAAAAAAAAATCATCACCAGTTTATGTTCCCCTGTGGAGATAAAAAATGAAAACTTAAATTCTGGCACAACCCAAGCATTTTCTACAACCAGGCACTCATTTAACAAATTGGAATGAATATCTAGTCTCATTGTTTTCCATGTAAACTCAACCTGATGGTATGTGATGTTTATACCATTTTTAAAGCCACAGGTCATTAATGATTAATAGCGACCTACATTCAGCATAACACTACGTTGCTCTCTAGAGGTTGTATATTGCTCACTATTGAAATCCAGCTACCGCTTTTGGGAGATGAACAAAACACGTATTTTGGAGAGTTCTGTGGATGAGGAAGGGAACCCAGATGCTTGTGCTAAGTGAAACCCATGGAGAAAATCCATAATAATAATGGTCTGCACTGGAAGAAATGCCTTGTTGTTGGGGCCAATACTTGCAATGCAACAAACACTATCTTAAGGCCTCTCATGTTTGCATTTTCCATGAAAAGCCTAAGACAACGCAGAGCATGCCAGCAGCACATTGCAATGCTCAATTTAGGAAATTATTTCCTCACTGTATACAATGCCTGGACCTTCTTCAGCAGTATTTCAAATAGTCTTGATCCTGAATTATGTTTTGAGTGTTGGTTATTACTTAAAAGCAGCTGTGAAATACTCTGCCCATCAACAAAGCACTTGACTTCTGCCTGTTGTCCTGATACAGTAATCATTGCTGCATGGCTTTCTAGCCTGGGTGACAGGGAAAAAGTGCTGCTCTTGAGCAGATGGTGTCAGAATTTCAACAAGTAGCCTCAGTGCTCCCTGTAGGAAGTCTGTAGTTCAAGAAGCCTAGCCACTGAGGTATCTGAAAGAGAACTCCTGGTTCTCTTTGAGAAATCTGGCCATTTTATTTATTCCTGCAGCATTAGAAAACACTCTGTGACACCTCACTATGATGATCTGCTATGCAGGTCTTTTCTTCCTGATGGTGCTGCATCAAAACTGAGGGGTTGTTACAAAAAGTTATCTAGTGACCTACTCTACTCTCTTTTTTGGGCTTTCTCCTTTCCAAGGGTAGAGGGTCTTCATGAAAGAAAATTTGGTGCCACGGTCACCATCAGAGATGGCTAAAGAGACAGATCATGAACTATAAAGAACCAAATTACAGCTTACTCCTTAGACTGCATGGCTTTGCGTTGCTCAAGCAAGGGATTTGCAGAGCATGAACACCCAGTGAGTTAGTCAGATAGACCTAGAGGAACCATTTGTCTTATGACTGTTTCAAAATGATTTACCAAGACATGTCACAGTGGCTTTTATCAGAACTAGTTTATCATTAATCACAATAAATCACAGATGCAGTTTACTTTACAACAGCTTCTGGTGACTGCATTAGAAATGTAAATCTTAGTCATGAAATCGTCAGTTGATTTATGAGCATAATGAAAAGTAATTTCTTTTCTGCCAGACAGTAGAGTGAAAAGCTTATTCTATGGCTCAGTGTATAAATCAGTGGTCAAGCAGAAAAGGCAATGAAAGTCTAAGAACTTGAAATTAAACCCTGAAATACATTTCATCAGTTATGAACTCTAGTGACTTCACAAGCGATTCACTTTGAATCACTGAAATTAAAGACAAAAAATATCTACTGGATCATCTGTATTCCCTTATTGCATCATTCTTCAGTACCAATGATTTTCTCAGTTTTAGATTAAATATTGGTAAGTTTCCACCACTTTCAGGATATGAGGAAAGGGGTGATCCACAAGGCAGGAGTTATTTAAGCCTTAGAAGAAAACCAGATTATTCTAATACTTTTGTGGTTGGTAACAAAAAGCCCACACAGGGTGTAGAAATGCATGCAGGACATGACCATCACTCATTGAGATGGAACAAGGTACAGAAGCTTACCCACTCTCTTGCTTTCAGGGAGAACATGACGACTATTAACAAAATGTTGAATGTTGAAAATGCAGAATGATGAAAGGAAAAAAATACCTTGGCATGTGGAATCACAGACTTGTAATCAAGATTTTTAGGTAACCTAGCATATTCAAGGTAATCAAATCAATACAAATATTCACATCTGTAATTTAAAAGGCAGACAAAATTGTATGAGGCAATGAAACTCCTTTTACTCTCAACCACTGAGACATTGCCATACGAGACATTTCGGAGCATAGTGCCTGCAGTCCCTGCAACTACAGAAATCCATACAGAAAGGCAAAGAGCAGAAAAATGTTACATCATTGCCATGACAGCAGTAACAAATACAGAAACTCATAAAAGTGTTATAGTCCTGATCTTCATATGGATTTGTGTCACAGATGAAAAACTAAGAGAAGATAAATTTATTCTGATATTCACAAATGGTGTGGTGTAACCATGTGAAACTATGAAAGACATTGATTTATTAGTTCCATTTTAATCTAACTTTCTACTGAGCAAGGCAACATGGCCTGCAAAAAGCTCTCAGGCATCATGTCAGATTAACCATTTTCAGTGCTTAAGAAAAGTGTGTAAGTTGCAGCAGCCTTGTGATTTGTGTATCTATTGACCAGTAATTAGTGAGCAACCATCATGACACTGGACATGTATTTTCTCTAAACTACTGAAAGCTAGTGGAGTGTAACTAAAACTAGGAAAAACTAGTGTATTTTGACATATGCCTAGGTGTTGCACAGCTAAATGCCAGGTCAGTGTCTGCTGTGACGAGTGGGAAAAGGTATTATTGACTTTAGTGACCAACAGAGCAGACTTTTATATTATTACAGCAAATGAAAATCTGCCTCAATATGGCCTAAAAAGAGATAATGGAAAGCTGGTTAATGCATTAAAAAGTGTTATTCACTGATTAAAAAGTTATTAAAAAGTTATTCACTGATTTACAGTGACCTGGGACGCAAAGACTGTCATAATAACTGATATCAAGATTTATTGGCTCTTGAACAGGTGAGCTATTAGAAAAGACTTTGAAATAACAAGATCTAGACTAGCTGGAAAGAGATGAGCCAAGGCTTCCATGGCAAAAGGTAGACTATTGACTTTCTATATCTTTGTAATACCTTTCTACTCTTATGTCCACTTACTTTGTTTTTTTGTTGTGCTTTGGGATATTACAGAAAAGTATTGTTAAGCAACTCATAATATGCAAGTTAAATTAAAAAAAAAAAAAAAAACAGAAGTTAAAACACAAGGGCATTTTTGAAATCTGTGCTCATATGAAACTGCCAAAGTCATACTTTGGAGATTAACGTTTTAACACTAGCAAATATAGAATCATAGAATCATAGAATGCCGAAGGTTGGAAGGGACCTCAGGGGTCATCGAGTCCAACCCCCCTGCTCACGCAGGGTCACCTAGAGCACGTGGCACAGGGCTGCATCCAAGCGGGTTTTAAAGATCTCCAAAGAAGGAGACTTGGCAACCTGTTCCAGTGCTTTGTCACCCTCACAGTGAAGAAATGCTTCCTTAAGTTCCTGTGGAACTTCCGATGCTTCAGTTTGAAGCCATTTCCTCTAGTCCTATCACTGTCCACCACTGAAAAGCTTCATGGGATGCATTGAAAAGGCAAGAGCTAGAAGACCTGATAACAGTTTACTGATGTTGAAGGATACATCAACAGGTGTTTATATGCAAGTATTGTTCTGTCTATTTTTTGTTTCACTTCTATATTTTTTCTGTTTTTTTTTTTTTTGTGTGTGTACATATATATATATCTCCTTTCTATACCCATAATTTTAATATATTCTTTAAAAAGAAAATAAATAAAATCTCCTGCTGTTCCCCGTGTCCATTTGTCTTTCTGATCCTCATTTTTGGTGCACATCACCCAGCAAAGGCTTGATAATTGCCTGTTTCTCTACTTCTTCAACTTACTTCTTAATCTACCAATTTTACCACAGGATTTTGTGATGTAGTAGGATCTCAGGTCTGCCCTTTCCAATTGCACATTAAGAATATATTTTCACATTTTCTAAGAATAATTGTTAGTAATTAAAACTTTTTTTTTGGGGGGGGGGGGTCAAGGGAGGTGGTTGTATTGATTTATTGCAGATATTTTGACAATACAGGTGAATTTTCTTTTTCCAAAAGTAAAGTGACCAGTTGCATGGAGGAATTGTGAATGTGAAGTATGCATGTGGAAAGAGAAAATTTTACAGTTCCTTCAATTCTTGGAATTTTCTATGTATTCTCTGAAAAGCAAAGCAACTGAAGAACGTTGATTCAGCTTTTGGATGAGTGGCAAAACTACCTACCAGCCATTCCATATAAAGACTATGCTTAGTTGTTGTAATGCATCATAATATGCTGCTAGAATATTTATTTTCCAACAGGAAATATCAGTTTCTGGAATAAAAATACAATATCCTGTGAGTCAAACATAAAACAGCAGTGTAGACAAGCTATTTATTTTAGCTCGGAAATGCAGAAATTTGCAAGATACTTAGGACAAAAGAAATATAAATATTAGATATATTAATAACTATCTCCTAATATATTTTGTACATATTGATTTATATATTTATGTGCTAATATATTTAATACATTCTAATTTATATATTTATGTGTTATTTTGGATATATTATTTTTGCATTTTTTTAATTTCTCAAGAATTTGAAGAAATTATAAATCACTTTTGACTGACACATAGCTTTCTAAAGCCCTTTACATTAATATGAAGATATATGTTTGTTAGCAGTGTCTAGAGGAAAGGGCATTTCCTACCAATATAAGAAAATTTTTGAGTGTAGAAGTAATGCAACTTCCTCAGTGAAAGCAGAAGGGATAATTTTGGCATGGCTCCTAGCCACATGTGGATTCCTTGAATCACAGTGCACACAGGAAAGATCTGGTGTCAATTCTGGACCAGACTCTGGTCTGAAGACTTCCCCTTTTCAGGAAATTTGAAGAGGTTCAGGTGCTTTTAGCCAACAGATAAAAGCAGACTTCACAAGTGATCAGAAAGACTTGGCAGGGGACATTTGTTTGAGGATACAACACATATCTAAAATTGATGAATGAATCAGGAATTGAAAAAAAAAAAGTTGTCGAGAATCTTTTTGTAAAACTTTACATATAGAAACTAAATCCAATATTAATTAAGAATAAAGTTTTGGAACTCATTCTTTTATATAAATTCAATAGCGTTCATGAATCCTTTCTGGAAAACAAAACTAAAGCAGTAAAATTCTTGAAAAACTTTGGATTTGCTTTCCTGTTTTCAGGCAAAGACAATAGCCAAGTAGCCAAGGAAGCAAGATTAAACAGGCTTACAACTAAAGCAGCCTACAGCTTTTTCTTTTGGATTCTTTAAGAATCTAGTATGTCATAGCAGTATAAATGAGAAAATATCTGTAATCCCAGGTCACAACTAAAACTCATCTCTCAGATTTAGGTGCCAGGAATTCTCTGTTCCTTAGTGGGTCTCACAGTGACATCAATCAATATTACTTCCATACAGAAAGGAAAATTATAAATACGAGCAGTACTTCACATATAGTAATATATTTTTTAAACAATTGACTCCTCAATCTACCAATTTTACCACGGGATTTTGTGATGTAGTAGGATTCGGGGTCTGCCCTCTCCAACTCAGTGGTGTCAATTATCAATTCAACAGTGTGAACTTGAGCCACACTGGCTGGGAGCAGCCCATACACCTTCATGCTCAGTACCAGGCGCACTCCCGTATCTAGAACTGAATGGAAGAGGGTAAGCAGTAGTGCATGGCTTTCTACAAGAGCAACTCATTACTAGGTGAAGGAACAGAAGTCAAGAGTAATAAAACCTTTAGAAAACTTACTACTTTGCTTAGCAGTGCTGGGAAAATATCGGCAGTTATAACCGGTACCATATCCACATCTAAGATTATCAAAATATTTAGGCATTTCTCTATTGCCCAATGAATTTAACATTTGCATTTCTCAGCTTTTTCCATCTATGATCACTTCACTGAGACATGCCGTAGGACATTAAATAAAGGTATTCTATGGGCCTATCCAAAAGTAGCGTTATAAGCCAGTAAAGAAATGTGCATCACCTCTGGAGACTGATGTTATTGATTTTGAACAGGTTACACTATCAGACCATTTAGAGAATGTTATCTGACATCTGGAAATTTTTTTTAAAAAGGTCAAATATAAATTTAATTTATAAATTTAATTTATAAATTATTTGGAAGAAAAATTTTGTCATTTGCTAGCTCTGGAAATTTTGACAGCTGAATTCTTCTACGAAAACTTCTTTCAGACATTCTGGCAATATCAAAGTGTTGATTAATTTTGGTATGATTTGCATGTTTCAGATGTGGTGATATTTCTCTCTTCTCATGACAATCCACGCGTTCCTACCACTTTTTCCAATTAAGGGAAGCCAGGAATGACCATATAGGGAAAAAGTAAGCCTAAGACTTTAGACAGCCTGAATCTGTCTTAACAACAAATGGAAATGTCATTCCAGAAGACTGTTTGTTCAGGAAGACACTGTAATATTACCTCAAATAATTGCCATTCAACCATTCTTCTATTCACATTCCAGGACTGGTCACCAGGGCACAGGCTGTTCTTGGCTATGCAATCCCGTACTGTTGAATACTGAAGCATGACAGTTCAGATTCACACAAGGAAATCTTTGTGGTTAGAACCAGAACTTCTGTGGATTAACCTAACACTACATTTAAATCACTGAAAACCCAAAGTAATGGGTTCCTCATGAAAAGAGGATAAGATACTTCTTGATTTGGTTATGTTTGTAATAATTCTTTATGTACTTATATAGATATAGAAGATTACATAATAATGTTGCAGCATGAAAGCAGAGGTCTAATGAGAGTGACCTCTAATGAGACAAAAGAGCATGTTCTTTCTCCATGCCTCATTTAGTGATTTCTAGAGACAGAAAATGAAAACCAGAGACAGAAAATGAAAAGCATCTTCTAAGATAGATTACAAAATAACTGTACAAGTGCTTTCTTGATAAGCATCCCTCTTACCACTAATGAGTAGGTTTAGATGACTCAGAGAACCAAATGCTCTTTAGAAGGTCTTTATAAGTTACTCCAGGTCTAGGGTTTCTCAATAGTCAGGGGAAGATAAGCATATTCAGTCCACGGTTCATCATATTTTCCTCCAAAACTTATTTCGGAATGGGATCAATGACTTCAGGTGTCTGTCTGTCTCCAGACAGACTACAACAGTCAGCCTGAAACAAATTCCTGTCAAAGTTGGCTCCACCTAACTCAGAAAATATGTCACTTATAGACATTTTTGTATTGACATTTTATTGGTTAAAGTAAACACTTTTAAATTGTTCTTAGCTACATCTGAGTTTTCAGTTTAGTCATTTTAATAGGCACTTTTAGAAAACATCAAGTAGGTACTATGAAATTAGAGACTGAATACATATCATAAATGTTTTCAGTAAGGACTGTCCCATCTGTTCAAATAACACCAATTTAAGCTGCCCATTAAAATGTCTGTTAGTATTTGATCACTGAGAAAAATTGAACTTTCTGATAATATATTCTAGATAGAATGTTCTAAATATTCTACTTAGGTAAATATTTAGAATACTTAGAATGAATTTATTTAGATAAATACTTAAAAAATCTATTTAGATAAATATTTAGAATTTTCATTGTAATTATTTTACTGACAGTGCTATCAGAATAATCAATCACCTCCTAATATTTTAATTTCCTATGGAAAGACAAATCTGTGTCACATTAGAAATTCAGAAAATACTCATGTCTTACTTGCATGAAACCTAGTGTTTCACTTTACCTTATAATTCAGCGACTAAGACATGTACTTTGTATGTATAAATGACTGTTCTCCCTGAAAGGCACTCAACCTTTAACTGTGGCATGAATATTAAAGTACACATAGGTGAGCAAGCTGAATAAATATACAGTGCGAGAGAACTGCCAGTCTCATTTTGCTAAGAGCAGAGGTTTAGTGGCACAGACTGCTGCTGAATATTTTAAATAAAAGGGACAATTTGTTCATGAACATAATGAAATGGAGCCATTAGAACAAACGTAATTTTTATAGAGGAAAATTTCACATAGACACTTTTCCTTCCAACCACTTTGTTCATCTGATTATTCTCAACTGGCCTCCCATTTGTGTATTTTAAAGTTTTTATTGTTGCATAATGACAGCTATGTGAAGAATGGTCACACATACCTAGGCAATGAAAAACTGAAAGGAAAGATGCAGATCATTTACCAAATACCTAGACTGTGAGTCAATATATTTTTGGATGCCTCAATTTCTACCAGTGTGTGATGGAAATTACTAAAACTGAGGACAGCAAGACTGCTGCTGGTAAATTATGGCTTAGAATTAAGCCAAATGATTCAAACCTTAAATCGGTGGGAGAGGGAGAGGGAGAGGGAGAGGGAGAGGGAGAGGGAGAGGGAGAGAGAGTCTCAGGTGTAAGAAGTAATGCAATCAAAAAAAAAAAAAAGCTTTTAAGATTTTAAAAAGCAACAAAGTATGTAATTTTAGCTTGTCAGAAGCTGACTAAAAATCTATTTAGTGACCAAAGAGACTTGTCCTATTCATTCACCATTTTATCACTTGATGTGTCATGCTGTGTTTCGCAGCTGGAGAGTAAACATGCCAAAAGTTGACATTCTAAGTAGCTCTGAAAATATTCAGGTCCCAGACATATTTTTTTTTTTTTAAGCAAAAAGCAAATTTGGCTTCTCCATTTAGAGAAGATACCAAAGGGCATGTGGCTCGGCTAGTCCCCAGACTGGCTGTGATACCAAGGAGGAGCTTACCTCAAATTGATTTGTTCGTATAGTCAGTAGGCAATCTGAGAATGGTAGTAATATTTTTGGAGATCCTGGTTTTGATCCATCCTAGGAGAAAAAAAAAAAAAAAAAGTAATGAGTTTAGCAGTTTTAAATCAAATGCTGCTGGAAAGATATCCACAAATCAGTTCAGCATGGAAATATTTTCTTGTTGGCTTAAACTCTTTAGCTTTTATTGAAAAAGGAAAAATATATGACTTTCATTTATACCATAAAAGGACAAACTACAAATTCAGTGCATTCTATTCTTAAAATATATCTATTGCTCTTTGCAACAAAACATGCTAAATCATTTCTTTGGTTAAAGCTTGATTAAAGAATGGCTTAATAGTAAATTATCACAGATTATGCTAAATTTTATAGCAGAAAAAGGCTTAATTTTGACAGCAAGGCATGAGATGCATCATTCTGATTGTGTATCTTTCAAAATAGTGACACCTAAAAATAGGCAAAAGAACATCTAATTCCTGCTTTAAAATTCTTTAAGGAAAACACATGAATGTTCTTCAGTAGCTTTGTAAAACTTTGCTGAGGTGCCCAGGTAAAATTAAAGCATAATGCATCTAGAAGTCACTGTATTATTGACTTGGAGAATGAAATCCTCTAAGCTGTCTGAATTCTAATCAGTTGGTGGTAATGGTCAAGCAGTTCATTCAAAATTCTCCAGAAGGTTACACCAGAAATATCTACCAAGCAATGTCTGAAGACAGTGTAAACATACAGAGCCTCTGTAGTCTATTAGCTTTTCCTCTGATGTGACTGATTACTTAGTATTATCAGTGAATGTCTACTAGTGAGTGCATATGAACAATATTTTTTTTGTATGTTTTGATTTTTTTTCATTTTGACTCCTTTCAAATCTGACAGGCCACAGAAATTAAGAGGATAACAACTGCCCAAATTCTCCACTGACCCTCCATTCGATCCTGCTCCCCCCTAAACTAGCACGAGAATGGAGCATGGTGATGAAGTGCAGCAGATGATGCTGGAGCACTGCTGGATATCCAAAATTCTTTGCAACTCAGTCTAGAGCACATTTTGACAGAATCAACAGGTTCATAAGAGGCCAGGGGAAATTAGTGAGAATTGTAACAATAACTCAACATAATCTCTTGCATTTCTTGTTACTACCCACTGCAGTGCAGGTTAGTGATGATTTTAAACCTGAATATATCACCCAGACCATAGCTATAATGCTGCATTTTGTCTTATTTTAGATTTAACTTGGTCTTTCATATGCAATTACTTCATAGGTTTTTGTTCATTTAAGAGTAAAATATCTGAACTTTTTTTCATTCAAATAAATAATAACATCTTCCTCAGAAGAAAATATTCAAGACCAATTTTGGAAATGATTTTCAGATTCAGTAATGTGCCCAACAAGCAGCAAAGTGAGACTTTCAATGCATTTCAAGAATAAAAACATTCAAATACAGTATAGTGATGGTTTTCAATTCTGAATAGTCTTTGCAAGATCCAATCCAATAATATTTTTCAATTGCCTTTTAACTTGCAATATTTTGCATTGCCTTGAATCTTCTTTCTGACCTACTAAATAAGTCAGCAGGAGGTGGAAATGTTGTAAATTGTTGTGATTTTATCATTCACCTATTTTAATTGCTTATATATATTCATATCTCGTGGGTTTCTTCTTCTCAACAAATACTAACTTAATGCAGCAATACAAGAAACACAAGCAACTGACGGTCATGCAGTCTAATACAAGACAGGTTACAAAGTGTTAACATTTTTTAAAGAATTTGTAATTTTCTTGCTTAAACTCTGTACAAATTCAGATATTTACTGGAAAAGCACCAAGAATGAGAAAACAAGAGAATGAACGAATGAAAAAGATAGCTGCAAGTAGAAGACACCTGATCTAATTTTTTTTTAGGGTAATTACAGAATTTGATACCTGTGAGAAACAGGTCACATCAGTATTACCTACAGGTGGCTCACTGTAGTGATATTTACACTATCAGCACTTCTCTAATATTACTGTAGAGCTTCTGGGAAGAAAAGCAATAAATTAAAGAATCCTATATTAGACAAAAGAAACAGAGTACAATAGACTTGTCAAATCAATCCCCCCTTCTGTTCATCTCATATCCTGAAGGTAACTAATAGCTACCTCATTTCTAAATCAGCATGCCATCTGGAGCTGCGAGCCGACCAAAAAAACACATTTTCTTTCTATTACAGAAGCAGTGTTCACATTGCTATAAACATCAATGTTTTTACTTTAAAGCCCTTTCAAGCAGCCGTTTATGAATACACTGACTGTAGAAGCAAATATGCAGATATACACAGGTCAAAGCCAGTTTTTGCAAAGTACCATTAATTTTTCTGTAATCCCTATAGGGTTTCATAGTCATTACATGTAAATAATTTTCTTTTGTTTTAATTAATAAAGATAAGAGTATTTTGGCTTTCTTTAATAAAGATAGAGGAATTTTGGAAACATTAGCTGTTCTTATTCCACACAAAGTTTAACAAATATATTTTTAATTGAATATTTCTGAACGTTTACCTCAATACACTCTATCCACTAAAAGAGTATGAGCTTCCTTAGACAAGAGCTTTTTCAATAGCATGCCAACAATTGCAATTCTTAGTATTTTTTAAGGAATACATTCAATGATATATTTTGATTGCATAATCCATAGTATTATGATTAGTCCAGTATGAGAATATATATTTTCTCACTGAAATTGCTGAAAAAAATGTAACAAAAGCAGCATTTGTCAAGCATAGCTTGGATATAATCCAAAAGCTGGACAAAATTTCCTTAAACTATGACTTTTCTATTCTACCATTGTCTATACATATTGATAATATTCCTTGATTTATTTTTAATTCACTTTTATCATATTATAAATTCATTAAATATAATGCAAGAAAGTCTGAGTGGCACTGACAAAAAAGGACAATGAGCTACTTTTAATATTCGAGCCTAGCAGCCACTCCAAATATATTGTTTCTATTGGTGAGATTTAGAGTTATCCACAACTTTTTCATTCACAGTTTTTTCACTCCACTGAATGAGGGCTAAACATTGAAAATTGTATGTGTGCGTGTTCATTTTTATGTGTATGTATGTATATATGTATTTATATATATAAATTTATCTACCTGTCCTTTTCCCTTAATTTTTCCCAGCTTTTAGTGCTGTCCAAAGAGACAGATCACACTTACATTAAAGTATATTTATAAAACAGATGCTATAGCCACATTACAGACATAGGGATTAGCGGGTTTGATTAAGTAATGGGATTTTGTACTTCCAAGTCAGGCATAGCAACATCTCTCTGGTCATATCTATACCTTCTAAAAAGAAGGATCTATTCTAGGACCATTGTGAACACGGTACTGGGTACAACTCTTACCCATCCCGTCACACAGCTGTCTTGGAGGCGGCCTGCAGATTATTTGCACAAGTGCAATGGAGACCCTGCATGTCCTCGCAGGCAGATTCCAGTCACGGATGACCTGCTCTTGCAGGTCTGATGTCTGGTCTCCGTGTTAGCTTCAGGCTACACTCAGTAGACATGGTCTTAGCCTCTGAGCCTGGGAAAGCTAGGCACGAGACTGCTATTCCAGGCAATTGGCACACTGCACAAAGAGTGGCTAGTCAACAAAGAGGGAATATAAGGGGATTTGCCCCAGATCTTACATTTATAAAGTCACCCTCACATTTATAAAGTCATCAAGTACTTATGATTATGCATAATTCTCTCATGCGAGTTTTCAGGTCACACTGTTTTGTCTAATGAAAGATATCACATGTATCACAAAACTTGCCTTACATAAATGCTCACTGACAAAAAAAGACCTGTCCTTTTTCCTTTCCCTCATGTCCTCCAGTCATACAATTATTATTCACTGAATATTTCTCTCTCTCTCTCTCTCTCTCCCCCTCTCTCTCTCTCTCTCTTTCTCTCTCTCTCTCTCTCTCTCTTTATTTTTTCCTCCTCTTCCATCTGGAAATACCTTCATGTACTAAGTAATCTTCAAGGATGTGTAAGGTAAGAGTCTGGATTAAGGAATGTGCTGAACAGTTTCTTTCAAAGGGTAATATAACCACTAACCTAGTAGATAAATGATGGACTTTTACATAACTAGTACCTCAACACCTATTGAAAGTGATAACTCCTGGCGCCACTTGTAAGGTAGTGGATGCAGGCCATGCAGGCAATCACAGCCCAGGCCAAGGACCTTCACAGGACTTGGGTGGAAAGATAGGCACTCCATGGGCTAAGTTTGGATTTGGATACCCAACAGTAGGCAGGAGTTCAATTTTATATTCATAGTACCTTAAAACAAAACAGTAAGAGCTTAGCTAAAATGTACCAATCTTAACTGTCCAGAAAATTTGAGGATTATGTAAGAATTACGTATAAATAATAACTCACGATAGTGCATGGACAATACAGTTGTTCTGTTGCTGCCCAATACTTTATGCAAAATTATTTAATCTAATAGCTACTCAAAACAATTCTGGGAATTCTGTAGCAATCAAATGGAACAGATAGCTATACGATAGATAATACGGTCCACCAATCAGCTCAGCATCTATACTTCATGCAGCTAGGAAAGTCTTCCCTCATCTCTAACACTTTCATTTCAAACATTGCAGGTTTACAGACCAAAGTGAGCAACAGCAGGCGTTTGCCATGTGGGTACGAGGGATGAAAGCTTCCTGGGATGATCTGTGGGTAGTGCAGCTCAGTCGCATTCACAGGAGATAAGGCAGCCCTTTAACTCCTTACAAAAGGCATTTCCTAGTATGAATAGACCTAAGAAGTTAAGTGACATTTCAAAAGAGTATTATAATCAGAGGCAGCTTAAATCAGTGCTTGAATGGCGATTTTTAACTTGCATAGTTCAGATGTTTCTCCTGGCTGCATTTCCCTAATGTCATTATCACTTACTAAAATTTGATACCATCTACAACCTGAGCCTGAATTCTTGACACACACTACCACAGAGGCAAATATTATGCCAGACTAAAGAGCAGCATGTTTTGACAATTACGAAGACAGACGTTGCTCTTCTGCAACAAGGAAGTTTCGGAAAATATGTAAATACTTGGGCAGTTAAATTGTGTGCAATGTATCCACAAGAGAAATAACTTAAATACATAGCCATAAGCTATTGAAATGTCTTTGATTACATATAGTTCTGTCAAGCAAAACAAGACATTCATCTGCCTTTAAGAAATCTGATACTCATTTCTAACCTGAAGTCATATAACTTCAGGCTGAAGAGGCTGATCCTCTCTGATCTCTAGCTAAGTGCATGCAAGTAAGTAGCTACGCTGGGGAGCTAACGTTTCTCAAAGCAGTAAATAGACAACATTCTTAGAGTCAGGATTTGTGTGCCCTTGAGGGTGCAATACTTCCCTTGGAACTTAGAGTTCCTGTTCACTGTTGTCCCAAGAGTCCATCCACAACTCTTTTAGGGGACAGAGCAGCCTGGGGTAGTTAACTTCAGCAACAAGATACTTGAAATTTACTTTCTGTTCATTAGAATTAATTAATTTCAAGCTTCATCACAATTTTAATTGGTTAGATACATTTCTCTTTTCTTCAACTAACCTTTTCCCTCAAATTAGCTGCTGAATTCTCTGCTCTCCCTTATGCGTCCACAGAGGCTCTGATCAAAGTCAGTTTTACGCACACAGTCAATAAATGTTGTGGAAGGGGTACTTCCTCACCAAAAATAAAAGAGAATAATACAGTAATTCTTTACAATTGTATATTATTTTTTTCATATTTGTACGTAAATGCTACTCTAAAATCCCTTGGGATTTAGAACAGTAAACCAAGATGTAAACAGCTACATGGATGCTTCCAATACATTTTCATTGTGATTCACTGTGATAGAAAGCAAAGAAAAATGGCAAAATATTTTCAGAGCCAACATCACCACGGCCAAGTAAGCACTCAGACACTATTTGGGCTAGTTTTTGCATTGTTCACTGAATTATTTCTTGATCTTTTTGCTTTCATTGTTCAGTAGAAGAACTATTAAGTTTATGGTGATTGTTCATCCCTCAAGAAAATTCAAAGCAGGAAAGCTAAAAAGTTACACAAGATGAAAGTGTAAAGGTAAGGCTGGTTGGTACAAAGACAACAGATGACTTCATGTAGGGAGGATAAAGTAGAGAATCAGATAAGGAAATTATGAAGTAGAGGGAATTTAGCTGGAATTTATGACATTATTTTTAATTATTTTTTGCTAAGAATGGCTGTTGAAATTTTATAATGCATTCTTTAATGTCTGTACAAGGTTGTTGCACTGGATCAGATGTTATCCTCTGTGCCCTGTTAGTAACTAGAGGTGGTAAATATGAGGGAGTAGATGAATCCAGCAGCCCTATAGAAGTGAGGCTGCCACAGCTTCATGCTCCTAGGCTCAGCCACTGGAAAGGATTAGCATGTGAAGATTTTTAAGCCTTTTTAATGATATGTTTATAAACATATGATATGATATGTTTATAAAATGCAAGATGATGATTTTCATCCGTTGTGAAGTAGATGCTAGTAAAGTATTTAACTACCTCCAAAGAATAAAAAATGACTATTTGAAGACATTTTTAGAGAAACAGTATCTTAGCAGCGCAAGAAGTACAGCAAAAATGCAAAACAAGACACCTGTCCTTCATCAGAACACATAAAGACACAGACAGTGAAAAGAAAGTACAGCAGTGAAAAGATGTCATTGCCACTACTGACAGCAATGCAAATATGTGAGGATAAAGCTATTATCTTTAGGCCCTCCTTATTGCTTATCTGAAGTGATTATTGTTGAGAATATTACTTGAGTTGGTAAATAAAAGAACTTACAATATCAATTAAAGGTATAAAGGACATAAAACAGAAATTAAGAGCAAGTTTTTCCAGGTCCTTCAAAGAACAGTGAAGTTGTTCATGGTTTTAGCATCACATAAACATCAAAATTTAGAAAATATTAAAGTCTTATAAGTGGGATATTCATTCCCATGAATTAAGGATAAGCTCAAGTTACAACCTTTCCATTGTAATTAAGGGTAGCTGTAGCATTACATTCTCTATCTGATCCAGGGAAGGACTAACCCAGCCCTTTGACGGTCACGTTCAAGTGTCTGAGGGTCTGGACAGGCAACAAGTTACTACAGGATAAACTAGACTACAACCTTGCTCGTAAATCATGGTTGTAGGACACTGGTTAACAGACAACTGAAAACTGCCTGTGGATATACTTTCATACTCAGCCCACGAAGAAATAAAGGAAAGTCTTTACACTGGGGCAGGAATGGGCAGTTCCTGCAGAGCAAATGATACACTGCAAGTTCATACCACGCTGAATGAAATCACACAGACTGCAAAATGGATCCAAAGGCTTGCCATGGCTGACTAAGAAATCTCATTTCGCTGCTTCATTTACCACGGTTCTTTCTCTTTTTCTACCTCATTTATAGCTGCATGGATCCTTTGCTCTATTGTTTACTGAGAGTTCACTGAATAGATTCAACTCATCCAGCAAAAAAACAGAAATTACAGTGTAGATAGCTGGGCAACTAGACAGGTGAAAAAATGGATGATCAGACTCAAGGTGTTAATGAGCCTGTTAGAAGTGGGGTTTTATCCTGGGACCCATCTTGCTTAACATCTTTATCAACAATATTGAGGAGGTGACAGACTGGCCTTACTTTGTGCAGGAGGTGAGACTAGAGAGCTTCAGAGGCACCTTCCTGACCTGCATTGTCCTACAATCCTGAATTAGCAGTCACCTTTGTGATCCAGGCACATAAAACAGTGTCCAGCAGCAGAACAAGTATTGGTTTTGGTTCTGACCATGAACCCTTGCATGCTAAAGGGGAACTATCAGACTAGAGGAAATGACACACATTAAAGAGTTTTTAGTAGTGTGGCTGTTTTTAGAAAGGAAATTTTGTTTGTGCTCCAGCCTCTTAAGCTGCAAGCCACTTTAAAACTGGCCTGATCTTAAGCACAAGAATTGTGTCTTTGATGTCAAAGACCCTTGTGCTTCATGAAAGCATAGCCCTGCATTTTAGATGAACTATAGTGATGAAGAGGAAGATTCTCTGAGCATTCTGTTCAGAATTGAGTTTTCCTTACCTGGTCTTGAAGTCAATCAAAGAAATGCAAGTAGGTTTTTCTGGTCATTTAAGAGTGTTCCTGTGATGTAGACCATGAAAAAGTAGCATCACAAGCAGCTACTTATTTCAGTCATATTCAGGAATACACATAATTTCAGAAGAGATTATGCTTTTGGGTCACAGTGCATCAGTGTCTTGCACAAGAGAGTTTTAAAAAATGAGGGCATGGTAAATATTAAATAAGCAACATTGCAAACAAACTTCCAATAAATCTGCTCAAGCTTAACAAACACAATGAGTCAGCCTTCTTAATCTTCAGAATTTACATTAAGGTCTAACTCTGGCACTCCAAACAAAAAATATCCAACAATGAAATTCCTAAATATTGCACACGAAATAGAGATAGGATTTAGGACTTTCAAACTTCAAACAATGTTGTCATAGACATGCTCAACAATACCCATAATTTTACAAAACATTGCTACATCTGGAGTGTATCTCAGTTTCCAAAGCACTCCAGAAGTGACAGATGAAGTTAATCAGAACATTAAATACATTTCACTGACTGTTTTGAATTAAAAATATTCACTACGCTATTAAAAGAAAAAAAAGCTACCTTTCCAAAAGGATACAGGAAGTAAGTGTGAGAATAACAAATTCAGTCAGATCAAAACACTATGGGTAACAACTTCGTGTCTGAGGAAGAAGAGAGGATTACGGTTTCAGTAGAGAATCATTTTATATAAATAATACTTTTCTTGGACTGGTTTGAAAGCTTACCTCTAAGTACTGCAACTTTATTACGTTTATTAATTGCTTCACTTTCCTAGGAAGCCAAAGGGGGAAACAACATCTATCAAAGAGAACCATTTCCAAATCTGGCCTTCTACACCCAGTCAAGATGCATCAAAATAACAGGCCTTGAAGGCTTGGCACCCAGACAGTGATGTGTGCTTTAAAAGTATTTGGCAGCCAATGAGTTTTTTATGCGTGGCAGCAGAAGATCAGTGGACAGATAACCTCAAACGAGTGGTTGATTAGCCCAACCTTCAGAAGTCATCCCATAAAATTGCCAGCTTTACTAATCATCACTTCTTTTATTTTCTTATCTTTTTGTATGAGGATGTTGAGAAAGTAGAACTATGAACCTAAAATTCAGACGTGCTTGTTCCTTTTGGCATTATCAGGAAAAGATTTGTCTGAGAGAACTTTGCTTGGGCATATTTGCTGCTTCTTCAGTGAGGGTATCCATCAGGTTAGACACTGTTGGGCAACATTGTTTGGTTCATATTTAGCTCCACTGACTCTATCGTTAAATCCATTAAATGTATATTCAGATAAAGAGCTAGCTATGATATTCCAGGTTGTATGGCATATAGAAAGACAGAGAAATGGCTGAAATATATGGAGAATCATCTCTCTAATAAGGAAAAGCCTTTGATCTCCAGGTGCCTGCCTGAACGGAGAGTATGAGCTAGGGAAAACTGGCTAAAGATCAGTCCAAAAAAATCAGAGAGACACGAATAGGTGGGGAAAAAATCCACCTTTGTATAACACAGTTGACTGATACTCATAAGATGCATCTAAAGGATGTGCTGGAATTATGTGCATCCCTTCAGATTTATTCATCTTGTGTCTTATAGCAAGTTTATATACAGAGTTGCTTATATAATCTAGTGATAGGAAAAGTATCTTAAACACATACTAGACTGATTAGCACCAAAAAGAGCTCTGGAATTTTCCTATGAATGTCTGCAATCCATAGTAGACATTTCAGCATGACTGCAAAGCTGACCTTTCTTATTTTATACTAGAGATGTTAAGATATCTTCCTAAAAAGACTTCATATATGGATAAAAAGCCTCCCACACAAGCCAAGCATTTTTCTTCCCATAACTCCAAAGGCTTCAGACTAGTCTCTAGGCCAAGTTCTGAAATCTTATTCATGTTTTCATCAGAAATACAATGCATTCCTTTACTTCCACATTCCAAATTGAAAAAAAAAAAAGGATTCAATTTGTACATATTATAATCCTGGAGAAATTGAAAAAGAATTTTGGGAAAAAGAAAAAAAAGGAAAAAGAAATCAGTTAGTTCTGAGCAGATGCCAAGAGAGGCACAGGAAATCTTAGAACAAATCATATTCAAATGCACGTTCAAAGCAGCTAGTTCAAATGTCATTTACTGGCCAAGTTTTTGACATTCTTTGCCTCAATTCAAAGAACTGATTGTAGCATGAAACTTCTGACAAATACAGATTTTAGCAAGGAATGTGAATAATCTCTCTTTCAGATAGAAAAATGAATTTTCTTATAAAAAAAATCTCTCATGCTGAAGATTTTAGCAGACCATTATCTACAGTGATCTGTTACTGGAGTATAAATTGATTTTTTTGTTAAAGGGAGAAATAAAAGACCATAATTTCACTTCCACTTAAGAGTATAAATGAGGTCTGAAATGGTATGGTTTTTTCGCACACAGGAAAAAAAAAAAAAGTTCTCCTTAACACTGTATAGATTTGGATACTGCCATTTTTAAGCACAAGCATCTATATGACTTTGTGGAGAGAGAAGCTTTCTTCTATTACTTGTGATAGAAAATATGTGCATGTGTGAAAATCAGGTCATGTTTAATTTATGAGAAAGTGTATGTGACAATTCTAAATAATTCATCTTCTAGCTCAGGTGTATCTTTGCTTCTATATTTCAAAATGAAAACTATTCAGAGTACTGATTGTTAATCGCATTTAATTACTTTGTTTTTGTTTCTCAGCATTGTAGTATGTCACATTACCTGATGATTTTTTGGAGCGGTTTAAAGAAGGTTTTGTACAACACTGTGTTATGATGAATCACAGGAATGTGACGTTTGCAGATTCCTTAATAAAGATATCACAGGATGTCATGGCCCAAGAGATTTCAAGACTCATTTATTTATTTATGCATAACTTAAGTTTTCAGACAGTTCTATCAATAAATCAAAAGAAAAAGCAGCTTCTTATCACCTGTATTGAGGCACTAACATTTGGGCTTTTCTGTTGTCAAAACTACCATAGTCTAGATTTCTGTAGACTGCTGTACTGCATTTTGTCTGCATCTTACAAAAACCTAACATTCATGATTTAATCCTTCAAGGAGTTGTAGAAATTTTAAAACTATATGTAAAGCTTTTGCTAATCATAGACTTAAGTGTGATCAAAATATTAAGATATTCTTACTATGTGATGCTAAGTTATTTCATTTGACAAAAAAAAAATGAAACAATCATAATTCTTCTCTGCATAGTTGTTTCCTCCCCACTTTTTCCTTTTGCCACAGATATACAAATAAATGAAAGACCCAACTGATGGAATTTATGGGAATGAATATGAGTATAAGTATTATTCGCAGCCTAGCAATCTGAAAGCATTTTAAAATGCTCTATATGAATAAGCAAAAAGAAATTACTCTGAGTAATGTCTACTAAGGCCATATAAAGTTCACTGTTTTCAGAGTCCTCAGCATAAGAACTTAACCTGAAAGGCAGTCAGAATCACTGGTACTGTCCTTCATCCAAATATTAATTTCTACAATTTTTATGGAGCAAAGGATAACTAAAAAAAACCACCCAAATTTATATTTCCATTATGTTTCTTTGTGATCCGCCAAATTTGCTATACTTGGAATGGGGTTGAGCCTACAGTTATGTTTGGTTACTGCAGTTTTGTATTTCCCTTTTTTCTGCTTGGGTAAAATAAAGTAGCAATGATGAGGAAAAGACATGGACTTCAGCACTTATACGCACTTGCCTACGCTTTTCCTTGAACAACAGGATATGGTGCAGTCCTGCCTTGGTTTTGCTTTCAATCAAACTGACTCAAACATGTCCACTCACATGCTCTGATGTGTGGACTAAGCTTTAGACAGGCTAACATTATGGGACATGTTAGGAGCACCTTACTTTCCTTGTTTTTATCATCATCCCCAGAGATAAAGTTATTCCACAAAAAGAGAAAAAGCTTTGGTTTAATGTTAATACATCTTCGGCTTCCTCTTAAATCTGTTTATTTGCACACCACATCCTTTCACTAAATACATATTGGGCAATTCCAGAAAAAAAAATGCATTTTTTCTCGGTCATAAGAATTCCGAGGATGATTAAGGAACTGTATAGAGACAGACTGCATGCTCCCAGCACTCAATCCTAATGAAATAGTATTCATACATACAATTATTTGTTCCTCTGTTTGCATCCTATCTTTACTGCTCAGACCCCAAACCTACTCATAAAACATCTTGTTCAACATCTGCTAGGCATGCACTGAAATTGTCCCACAAGATGACAATACTGTGGTAGACAAGACTGATAGTAGGATAGGCAGATTAGATTTTAGGAAGATCCTTCAGAATACTACGGCAATGTTGCTTTTGAATTTTTAATCAGAATCATTTACCTGGAAAACAGCTTCAAAGATCCATTCTCATCTAATCAGGAAACAAAAGTAATACCACATGATTTAGAAGATAATAAAAAACAGTTTTTATCATCTCATTTTACTGAACAATAATTGTCATCAGCTATTTCATAATGGGCTTAAAAGCTTGTCCAAATAAATTACCTGTCAGATAGTTTCGCCTAGGAAGCAATTCAAGAAAATATAAAATTTCAGGCTACTTGTAAACACAAAAAGAGATTCAAAGAACAAAAGAAAATATTTCTCAACTCTTTAAATGATTGTGTAATAGCAATTCTTTGAGGGATGAGGAAAGGGAAAGAGAGGAAGACAACACCTGAATATCTACTTAGCTATCTATCTATCTTCACCTGTGTAATTAATATGATTTTGCAACAGAGGATTTGATAGTGTAATCCACTGTGATTCCAGAGTGGCCTGGGTTCTAGTTTGCAGCGTTCCTAGAGTTTCCCCAAAGTGAAGAAAAAACACTAAGCAATCTCAAAAAGTCAATTGCATCATTTCATAGTGGAAAAATAATAAAAAACATAATAACACAACTTCATGTGAAAATAAAATATGAAGTCTGTCATTGTTTCTTGCTAGTAAATTCTCTGTTTAGCCTGTTTAGTCATCCAATCCATCATGTGAACTTGTCAGAAATAAGAGGCTCTCAACGTAGCAGCACAGAAACCCAATGTTTCTTTTCCATTATCATATCACAAAGAGGTTGAGCCTACTAAAACAAAAACCATAAAAAAAGTCTATTTAATAAATAAATAATAATTTTAAAAGATAAAAACAATCACAATGTCTGACAGTTTGCTTTCTAAAGATAGCAAATAGGAAGACATATAACCATGCAGTGATAAGCCTATAAATTGGGATATTCTCCGTCTGCTCGTGCTATACACATGGATGGATGCAGTCATTTCTGCATGTGTGCCTGCAACTCAGTGTTACTACCGAGACACCTGCATGCTTCAGATTTCCCTGCTAAAGAATTGTTACCCATTATTATGACTAACACTGGGTTCTGACGATCCACTCCACAGCAGCTAAAGTGCTCTGAAGAGGAAGAACAAGGGTAGGCAATGGAGGGCTGAAGACTCCAAGTTTGGCCTTGACATTGTTTCTCTTGGAAAAATGAGGTTATTTTGTGAAATAATTATCTCCTTCCTTTCTTAAAATCAGTCCTAAGAAGAGTAATGACATCACAGTTTTTCAGGACATTGATTGGTGAATTAGGGCGTTGATGTCATCTCTCATTTCGCCTTATGTTAGGGTTTAGATTGTAGAAACAGAGGATGCCCAGAGTCCCTAATCCAACCTGCTGCACAAAATAGGGCCTGCTGTGGGTCAGAAAGGCTTATTCAGGGATTTACCCAGTCAGGTCTTGAAGGATGGTGATAGCACAGCCTTTTTTGGCAACTTGCCCCACTGCTCGACATTCCAAGGAAGTGTTGGGTTTTGGACCTTTCCATTCATCTTCCATTTCTAATAATCTACACAAACCTTTACTATTGCTGAGGAATCCCATAAAGGCAAGATTTTTCAAATGGAAACAGAAATAGATCCTTCAGAAAAAAGAAGTTCTACATATAGAACTCAAATATTTGACGGCCACGTCATACTGCTTCAGAATTAGAATCTAGGCATTAGGAAGCCTTCAGTTGGAAATGACAGTCTGATTCAATGATAGTAGGCATAAGTGAGGTGGGAACTATCTAGAAAATTGAGAAGTCACTATCCACAGTCTAACAGGAAATTACTTGTGCTAAGAAGCACCTATTTTAAGAAAAATAATATAAAATCACCAAAATTTCAATTGCTGACTGGATCTGGGTTTGACATGCTTCACAGGACGTACTGTTCTTTCTTCTTCAAGTTGTTTTGACGTGAAAATAAAATCATCTCCTAAAATAAGGGAGATGATTGGTGCCAAGGAATGCTAAAGCAATTTTGGGGTCTGTGTGCGGGGAAATGGCGATAAATATTCATTAAATGGTTTTCATTCCAAAATGATAGTTTTACCATCCTAACCGCTAACTTCCATAAACGAGCTTGCCTTTCCCTGAATTTTCTACAACTGTGGCAAAAAGTTTAAATAGGTTTAATTTACATGCACATGTAATTCATTCTGTGAATCCTGAAGTTTTAAAACTTCTGCCTGGCATTGCTCCTGCAATCTGAGGCAAGGATTCAATTGCCAACAGCTAACTGCAGCAGCTCTTGCTGCTCTAGGCATTGACATGAAAATCCAAGAAATGTATCTTCTGCCAGAAAAGGAGCTAATGCTATAATAACTGTTCATCATTATGGTGTTTTTATGCCACTGACTTTGGCATATTTTTAATTAGTCCTTGGAGTTTTAATATATGACTCATTTGAAACATGATTCTCCATTAACAAAATAATATTTTGGTTCAAACTGTATTGAAGGTTTGAAAATAAACAGTAAAACTTCTAGGCAATGCTTACAATTGGGATGGTAATTAAAGCGGCCTTAAACTCTAGTCTCATAGTAGAGTGTCTCAGCTGGAGATTCCTATCGTTAGACACAGATAAAGTTGAGCTGAGAGGTGATTAGTTTCAAAAACAATAGTCTAAATTTACTTTTTGCTCAGTGTTAAATAAATGTGATGAACTTAAAAAGTCTTTGAGCATCCTGACCTGCTCTTTGATCCCCAACTTCTAGCGAAAATTCCAGGAGGAAAAATACTAGTCTGAAATTTTTCAAACAGTCTAAATCATAATGAACCTACCTTATATGAAAATCTAAAATCTAAAAATCTAATAACACCCCACACTCAGGTTTAGAGTTTTTTGGTTTTTTTTTTTTAGTGGATTTAATGATACTTGCCTGAAGACATTTAGAATTTTTTTGTGTCACACTCAGAATTGCTTAATTAGAAATGTGTAGAAAAAACTAATAATTTAATTTTTATTCTGTTCTAACTTTGGGCAAATTCATATTTTCATAATATTCTTCACTAAAATTTGCCTATAAAAATATGTCTATTAATCTGACTTCTATACTCCTTTTCATGGAATGAATAATGTAAGAAGCCAGTAGTTTTCCATAAAATTTGATACACTTAAACAGAAATGTCAGGACATGCCAGGTTCTCAAGTCTTCTTAGCCTTCTTCTCCTAAAGGAAGATTATGTTCAGCCTTATATGTAATCTGCCCTATTGTTGCTTATTCGATGAAAATCTCAAACTCCTGAATATTCAAACAATCTGTAAGAAATAAGCTGAGCAAACAAACTCCCTTTTCCTCAAAATTTTGGAAGCTAGAACTACCCGATGTCAGCATCTCAGTTCACAGAGCAAAACAGAGAGTGTTTCTGCTCAGGTAATTTTAATTAGTGGCAAACTGGCAGCTGGACAAGGCAAGAGGTAACAGGAATTCTTAACACACTCCAGCAAAAAAGTGCTTCCAGAATGGAAAAACACTTAAGTATTCTGATCTCATGCACCTTAACATTACATTTGCAATATTACAATATATATACACTGATATTATTTAAAGGACAACCAAACCCATTGTGTATAGATTACATTTCAGCCTATTCTCCTGAAGAAACAGCTGATTTCAAACAAAAGTGACAGAAACTAAATATCTCAAAGACATTTCATTTCTACAAGCTTCTCTGAGGTTGGTCCGCATGTGCAAATCTTTCTTATATCTCTCGATGATGCAAAAATGAGTTTTCCATTTAACAAAGTATTTCAAAAACAAATTACTAGTTCTGATATTCATATAAGAGCTTCTTTCAACAGACTTCAGCAAGGTGACAGGGGAACATTCCACATCCCTTATTGTTTAAATGCACCAGTGCTGGAATGCTGAAGCTAACTTTAGAAATTGAGTGTCATATTTTACATGCATGGTACGACAGGTGCTTAATGTTTAATGAGTATGGTTACTGGCACTCATATATATTTATATACTATATGACTCTTGAATAAAATGAATATACTTGGGGAAATAGCCACTATTTTGCATTTAAACAAAGCCCACTGTAGCATATGCTGCACATTTAAAACATACTAGCACAACCTTTCACAGTTGAGATAAATAATCAAAGCAATAAGAAAAAGGACTATTTTAACCGTTGCACATTGATGCTGTGCTTTGAGAAATGCAGTCTGCTTCTGTAGAGCGTCATGACCTGTGCTTAGAACATGACCGTGGTGAAAAGCACAGCTTCAAGTGTTAACTCGTCAAAACTGCCAGGTTGGGAGAGCAGAGTGGATTTTACTATGTGTACCTCTGGCAGGCTGTTCATGATATCCACTGCATAGAGAATTTAAAGAAATATTAAAAGCATGGATATTGCTGTACACACTCACAAGGAGAAGAAAGAGAATTTTAGACAGATCAGATTCTGCTGTAGCCCAAGGCATTTATCATAGTCAGAGATCACTTTGTCTCTAACCTAGGACCATCAATGATCTTAAATCTGTTTCTCTTGGAAGGGATTCTTCTAGTTAAAACTAAAGCTGACAGTGATAGACAACCTGAGCTCAAGGTATGACTGGTGTTCAAACATTTGCACGCCACTATCCCAGAGTAAAAAGAACAGAAATGAGCTAACAAAATTTAAATAACCTTACCCCTTTTAAAGATACACAAGAAACCCAGTTTCCTGAAATTTCTGATGGGTGAAATATGTATTAATAATTACATGAGAAAAACAAACATAAAACATAAGACTCTAGTACCCACTGCTTTGCAATAGCTCAGCCCAATGTGAGCTGCTTTTACAGGACAAAATGTTCTCCTCAGACAAGCTTTTTTTCCAAGTCATATAGTAAATATTTCATCTGAGAGAGAATTTAGCAAAATATGGTATTATATGGAAAGTATGTGAAACATACACAGGGCAAAGCCACTAAAACATCACCATCTTGTCTCAACAGGATTTTTCAGCCTGGGCTCAATCCGGTATCCTGACTATGATTCCCGTAGGTGGAATGTATCCAAAGGAGTTTCAAAAGCTGAGCTTCTGATTCAACTGAACAGGTAGTAGGCAAACCAACAAATCATGCACAAGAAAACTAGAATGGATCTCAAGGTGTAATTTAGCTCTTTTCCTTGCCTAGAGTCAAAGTGGGTAAGCCAAGTACCAGACTTGAAAGACAACCTTTGGGTTCTGAAAAGAGTGGTCAGCTGCCTATCACTGGTATGGGGGACCTCCCTTCAGAATTTCAAGGAAATTCTGAATCTATCCAAAAGGAAAACTTCTTATTCCTCTCAGAAGAAAGATTGATTTAATCCGACATCATACCTTGTTATCACTTGCCAGTTTATATAGCAAGCTGAAAACCTTTCTAAATACTGTGCATGAAAGAGTAATACACGCTTCTCTAATTCATGTAGACTTACAACGATCAGATCAAGCTTCAAGATCCAAACCTTAATTTATAACTTAGAAGTCAGGAAGAAAGAGGATAATTTGGATTTTAAAACTTAAAGATTATCAATTTAACATCTCTTTCTAGCAACTTCCTAATCTCTATTCACAGGATGGCATTGGTTTTGGAGGTTTCTGGAAGAGAAATCAGCGAATCAGCTCTGGAACTAAATATTCTGCTGTCTGCTGCACAATGACCAGTTACTCACACTAGAACAACTAGTATTTACATCAGTGTTTACATTTATACCATTAGAAATGTAAATTTACATCTTCATGTGCACCCAAACCCATCTTCAGTTCATGCAAATTTTTAGCTACAATAGTATGCTCTTCTGATTTGAAAGACAATCAGCAGGATTTGAAACAAGCCTCATGCTACAGAATCATAGAATCCTTTTGGAAACCTTCCAAAGTACTGTTGGAAGGGACCTTTAGAGTCATCTAGTCCAAGCACACGCAGGGTCACCTAGAGCATGTGGCACAGGGCTGCGTCCAAGCAGGTTTTAAAGACCTCCAGAGAAGGAGACTCCACAACCTCTCTGGGTAGCCTGTTCCAGCGCTCTGTCACCCTCACTGTTAAGAAATTTTTCCTTGAGCTCCTGTGGAACTTTTGATGCTTTAGTTTGTAGTCATTTCCTTTAGTCCTATCGGTGGCCACCACTGAAGAGGCTGGTCCCATCCTCCTCACTGCCTCCCTTGAGGTATTTGTATACACTGATCAGGTCCCCCCTCAGCCTTCTCTTCTTCAGGCTGAACAGGCCCAGCTCTCAGCCTTTTCTCACAGGGCAGATGTTCAAGGCCTCATAGCCCTGTGCTGGACCCTCTCCATCCCCTGTAATGTAACTGGGGGATTGTAAAGAAACAAAATATGTATATTGGCCTAACTCATTCTACTTCCACTTAGCAGGATGCAGTCAGAAAAATGCAGGTGTGTTCTATACGTGTAGTCTAATGTTCTTATGTGCCAGCTTGAGGTGAAAAACAAGTGTCCAGTGCTTGTTTCCATGCTGAACACAAAAAGAACTTGAATCAAACCTGGCTCAGGGATACATGAAAACAAGTGACCTCTTCAGAGTAGACTTTCTTTCCATTTACACTAGGCATAACACTAATATAAGAGAAACAGAAAATATTTGCAGATTTTATTTTCGCCTCTCAGAGAAGAGATGATAGTACACAGACTCAACCAGAATAAGAAGAAAGGAAAAATTTGGAAATTCCTCAGTGCACTAACAGCATCCGTGCTGACATAATTTATGGTAAACCACTCATGTTACAGTCATTCATCTATAATCATTCATTAATCTGATATGACTTTTAGAACATCTTCTGCAGTATATGATTCATTAAAATCCCTACAAAATGTTCATTTTTAATATTTTGCAGTTAAGAAATCATTTGAAACCATACCTTTCCATGACTAATTGTGCAGACACGATTACCATTAGTGAGTGACAACCACTTCTAGAGGCACTAGAGACTTACTGACATATGCACAGAATGATGCTGTTTCCAGTCATTATTTTAATACCTGACTTTACAGTCTACAAAAAAATAAATTTAGATTAAAAAAAAGAAAAAGGTAGGATACTAGTGATGCTTGATTGCACATAGGCATGAAAACACAGTGCTTGAGTTGCGGGTATAGACTCCTTGTTGTGACCTGATCTGAAGTCAATCTTTCCCCCACCCAAGATGAGGTTTGAGCTGTCTTTTAAGGAATTACAAAGAAGAAAAACTTGTGTATATTTCTTTATAAGCATTTCATCTTTCCAGATGGTGAAATCCTGAGAAGAGACACCCTACGTTTATAACACTAGATGCAATAGAAAAGTCAGCTCTTTTCCCTCAGTCTATATGCAAACAGTTTACTATAATTTTCAGTGCTTTTGGTCTACTTAATCTGCTCTATTAGAACTGCAGGGGATTCTTCTAGAAGGCTTGGAAAATTATGAGTCTTGAAAAAATTAAGCTAAGATTCACCCTACAGTCCGAGTCTCTAGGAGATATGCATTGCACATAATATAATACGCAGGTAAAACTAGTAAGATCTGACAACTGTGAGAGATTTAGTCCGAGCCTATTACTGCAAAAATGCGAAAGCTTTCTCCTTTTTGTTTATCCTCTTATCTTCCAAGGAAAATCCTGCTGTACAACAAGTATCCATGCAATGTGCATACAATGAAAATTGTCTAGACTTTTGGGAACAGTTTAAGTGAAAATGACAGTAAGCATCCAATGACAATGCCATAAAGAACTAATTTATTCTCAGAAGAAAAATAGAGTCCTGCTTTTCTTTTGTCATGATGTGAGAGCATGGAATTCTGCTTACATTACTGGCTAAAATGCCCAGGGAGGGAGGATAAAGAGATGGCATCAATTCCTATTTGTCATATTCCTTCCTAGGATGAAGAAAGAACAAAACTGGATCCATTCACCCAGCCAGAAAGAGAAAGCTCTTTGAAGTGATACAGAAAAATAAAATGAGAAACTGTAAATATGCTCTTTTTTTTCTAATTATAAAAAACTTTTTATATTTGCATATTGTTTTCTGATTTATTTTTCTAAATAATCTATGTCCTGAAAGTTGTATGGTTATGGTATTTTGAATCAAATGAATCATTTTCCTTTCATTCTGCAACTAGTCTGCAACTTCTCTGTATTCTTTTTTCATTCCTGCAATCTTTTTCTTTAAACTACTACATTAGCATTTTTTAATAATACAGACTCTAGAGACTCAGTAAGCATAATTATCACAAATTGAATTAATCATTCTGAAGGCAGAGACTAACTCTACAAAACTAAGAACACTTTATGAACAATCCTTTTGGATTTTGAGTAGGTATGTATCTTTAAAACACAGATTTTAAAGACATATTTTAAGAAGAACTTGCCCTAATCTTCTCCTTACCACCATTAATATCCTTGAATAAACATGTTGATTGACTCATCTTGAATATGCACCATTTATTGTGCAGCATAAGAAAGTATAAATGACATAATGTGCTTCAAACTAGTTTCTAAAGCTTTATTTTCCCCTTTGGCAGATATGCCTATAATTAAATTCTGTGAGGTCTAATTTAACCTCCTGTTTTCAGAGGCATATACATCACAATAAAACATACATCACAGCTGGCAAAAGTGCACCTCAAATGTTTTAATTACTTGTATAGTGATTCCTCATAAAACTCACAATACCAAATATATGTACCATAATAAAATTGTCTTTTTTTTTTTTTTTTTTTAAATCTGAAAGAAAAACTGCTATGGTCAATACAAACTCAGGCTGCATTACACATTTATCATCGGTCAGTTCACAGGAGAAGCAAGGAGGTATTTCTTTCCAGCTCATTATTTTGGGAATATGTAAGGTATTAATTAATTGAATAGGATTATTTCCAGAGGTCTTTAGACTTCTCTGATTAATAGATAACTGTTTCTTTTAAAAGAGAAAGTATTTCCAAATGCAGGCCCAATGTTGCTCCCATTTAAGTTAATACGATTCACTTTACCCTCATAACTACTTAAATCAATTTTCTTGCTACTCTTCCCATTTATTTGGCTTAAATATAGGATTTGCTTATATCAGATTTTTCTCTTTTGCATGCTTTCTTAAAAAAAAAAAATGCAGACCCCTCTGTGGAATAAGCCTAGTACCGATAGGAAACTCTATTTATTTTTTATATTATGTTCACTGTACTTTCTGTACAAATGGCAGATGCAGATGAAAATACAGATGCTACAGATGACACTAGCTCATGATGCACAAGCTGAAAATTCCTGGTCAAAGCTACTAGCTGAGTGGGAGTCAAAGCCCACGTGCAGTTGCCAAATAGCCCAACGGGCAAGCATGTTCTCACAACCAGATACAGCCTGAACTTGTTAGAGGGGCCCAAGATGCCCAAATTCTCTCTTCTAGTATTCTGCGGATCAGCAGAGATTCTTATACATCCCAAAGGGTCCTATTATCTACTCTACCAGAAAATTATTGCCTACTTTATCAGCTCTTCTTAAACTCAGCTGATCACAAGCATATAGGCAACAACAACGATGAAAAGCATAACAGAGCAGTCCTCAGAGCAGAGGCCCTTTGTGGACCTCTGCTTCCTCTCCCAGGAATATATTGCATGTGTGTATGTGCATGTGCTTTCCACATTCACTATATCCAGGGACATCCCAGAAAACTGGGAAAGTGGTATCCATAATGATGTCTACAAACAAAAGGCTTTGTCCCACAGAATAGTTGGGTTACACATTTCCTCACGTGGATTCCAGAATTTTTCCTTCAAAGGACTTTAAGCTCATTCTTTTGTATTTCAGCATTTAGGTCCTTCAAGTATTTGAATTAAAAAAAAAAAAAGAAAAGCAACTATTACTTCAAAAGAGAAATGTATAATTATCATAAGAAAAAACAAGAGAGACCGTAGTAATATGATAACTATTATTTACAGTATTCTCTGTAAACAGATAGGCTGATAACAGTCAAGCTTTTAAACAGGGTTAAAATATATTATCAAGAATACCTTCATCATTGAAATTTATGAACATCGTAAAGCAATCTTAGCCTCATTTTCTATTTTCCAGTTACTAATTCTTAGATGAGATTGATTTACCCTCCCCCACCTCTCCCCAGAGATTCTTCTCTTTAAATATGTACTATCATTTGCCATAAATTCTTTTAAGTTTTAATCAGAACCTTATCCAATCAAATTACTGCTAAAAATAACCTACACATCTCTATCTTTACATATGTTGAACATTTCTGACGCTATATTTCGCTTCAGTATTTATGAAATTATATCCCAAAAGTGACTCCTCTTAATTTTCAGATTACCGGGTTTTATAGATTTTTTTCAAAGTTTAGTTTGAACAGAAGACAGAGCAACTTGCCAAGAACCTGCCCACATATCTGTTTCAGTGGTGGAACGAGCCTGCTTCTGTCCAAGCAGGTCTTCACTTCCCCCTCTTCAAGTAAAGACCTCTACAAACCAGCAATCCAAGCATTGATTTTCTGTTTGTTCATCAGTTCTGAAGGAAATGAAAAAGGCACCAGCAGAGATTCTGCTGTTGATTTAGGTGGAGAAGTGCAAGAAGGTGCTTCCTACTGCATTTTCCTATCACATTACATTAATACAAGATTTACTATTGCTGGGAAAAATCACAAACATGTGGCCTGACCCACTTTCTCCTGGTGTGGCACGTGCAACCTACCCAAACACACCACAACTGCAATCAATCCGACACTGATAATGTACAAGAAATAGATTTGCTAATGCCTCGCATGCAGGAACAACAGTAACTTTCCCTAATTTCTCTTTCCAACATGGCTCAGTCAAGTTGCACAGACCTCAAGTCCAAAACATAAATGAAAAAGAAATTCAAGCTTCAATAACAACTTAATCTATCCTTATCCTCTCCATCAAGACCATCAAGAACCCCAATTGTTAAAAGAGTATATTTAATCCTGTGAAGATGCAGAGCAGGACTAAGAGGTGAGCATTCCTCATGTCTTCATTAGTAACTGACCTGGTGTTATTCTTGATGCACACATCCAGGGATTCATCTTGGAAGACACAAACTGCACCTAAGAGAGGATCCTCAAATGACTCCATACAGGCTGAAGTCTTTTCATTTTTGCAGCTGGATCAGTCTTCCACAGTCCACCCACATGCAGTGGGTGTGAAATAACTTTAAAATCCCCAAATATTTTCTGCTGGATTTGACCAGAAGTTATTTTTTGTTAACATAAGCCAAAATACATTTTGCTTCCGTATGGTATTAGCCTAAGAGAGGCTAATAAAATTATCAACAGAGGTGCTATTGTCAAATTCTGATGTTAAATTCTGCAGACTGGCAACACCACTCAGTGTGACCAGTGGTGGATGTCTCCTAAGCAATCTGCTCTTTGCCAGATGCCAGTTTTATTGACCTCCAGAAGGCAACATAAAACAGCACATATGGTTTTGTTGTCATTTCC
Organism: Nothoprocta perdicaria; assembly: GCF_003342845.1. Classification (NCBI taxonomy): domain Eukaryota; kingdom Metazoa; phylum Chordata; class Aves; order Tinamiformes; family Tinamidae; genus Nothoprocta; species Nothoprocta perdicaria. The sequence goes on along the minus strand of NW_020456087.1, from coordinate 598,157 downwards.
AGAGATTTGGGAGGTTTTGTATTTCATCCCAAGTTTGTGATGTGTACTGATGTATTATTTTTAAGCAATTTTAGCATTTCTCAGTAGCCGCTGCCAAAGTAATATCTGGTATAAAATGAATGAAGCAAATAAGTAAATCTGTTTTTTGCTACTAAGGTCACAGAAGCTTTTGAAATAAATGTAGAAGACAGCCATTCAATGTTCTAAATGAACAGTCTGTAAAACTATTTTATCACAAAGGAGCACAATTTTAGGACCTAGCTGGATGAGAGAACATGGTCTAACAGCTAAACTCTGAAGCTATAAATGCATTTTTCTCTGCTACAAGTTTGGCAATTGTTAAGGCATAAATAAACACCTACCCCAAACCTCCCTCTCTCCCCAGAGCTTACAGAAATGATGGTAGGCAGACTTGCAATTACACATGTGCAAGCAGAATTTTTGTGGATGACCAAACTGCTTGAGCAGGGACGTTGGACTAGAAGATCGCCAGAAGTTCCTTCCAGCCTCAATCTCTATGTGATTTTTTGATGCTTTTTGCCAGTAGCCTTTCATCAGCGCTTCATCCTGCATTAGTGCAGTATTTGAGTAATTCCAACCCAGAACTGGATTAATTTATTAAAGCAAAATCTTTTGAATTAAGTTTTTTTTTGGCCACTGAAGAACTGACTATTGTTACGCATCAGAGATACTAATTTTGTTTCTCCTTCTGCGCTTCCTTGTATTGACACAAAAAACATACAAATGATCTGACTGCTGTTCTCATAAATATAACACTCTGACCATGTTGGTGAGCTTGTGCTACAGTATTCAACAGACAAGAGCTGTAGATACATGCAGAATAAAATAAAATGGCAAAACTGCAGTGGAATCCCTTTCAAAAACCATTGCTAAGGGCCACAAGATGGTGTTTCTAATACATCTCAGTGCTTTTCATCTAGACACAAGCAAAAATAAGAGTTTGGAAGTCTCACTTCAGAAAGAGCTGTCTTGATAAAAAGAAAAGGGAAAAAAACCCACATCTCCAGTAATCAAGTTACCCATTGTAATATATTTACAGGAGGAAGGAAATGTCTTATTCTGGTCATTCCCCACATGAGCACAGGAAGGATGGACCATCCAACACTGAGACACTGCCAAGCACAGGGACAAATTCCATGTGTGTCTCAATACAGAATTCGTGTTGAAGTAAATTTATTTCTTAACAAGAAGTATTGACAGAGCACAAAACAATCAATCTTATTTTATGTTGTTGTAAGACTATCCTGAATTTTAGACTTGAAATAATACTTATAGATGCAGCTTTATCTTTGAGACCTTGCCTGTTAATCCATAATATTAATTCTCATCTCTCTTTTTGCACTTTGCGCTCAGGTAAGTAAATGGCTCTCAATAGAAAAAATGGTTTCTGGAAGGTTTGTCATTAGCTAGAAAAAATAGAAACTTTTTCTCCCTATTTTAGCATTAGTAGATTTTAGCTGTCTTCAAGCTTCAAATCAAGATTAGGTAAAATTCAAGTAAGAGCTGAAGTGAAAATTTCTCTTAATTTGAAACAGTACTGATGAGGATTTTATCTTACCTGAGCATGGGAAGCAACCAAAAACAATTTGAATGTACCACTAATTCACCTCAAAGGATTTTCATATGATATTGCAGAATTCTACCAAATAATTTCTTGTAATTAAGTTGTCTGCTTCCTTAGAGAAATACTAGCATTTGAGGAAATTATAAGCTCTATTAATAAGAAGTTAGTTGTTTTACTTGAGTAAGGAATAGAGAGATTCCCTGCAGTACAAAAACGCATGCTTTAGGAGTCATGCAATGAGAATGATAGTGTTTTATCTTCTTCAAGGATCTGTGAAATCTAGGTAGAATTGATTTTGTTCTGTCACAAGTACAGCAGAGAAAGAATTTGTCATATCTGCTGCAGAAGCCTATTCTATACTGATACTTCTAAAGCTGAGCGTCAAACTAAAGCTTATCACAATTGTAGATTTAAACAGCATTTGCTAACAGACATTTTTAAAAGATAAGTTAATGGAATTTAAGATTTAAAAGGGCACATGACAGGTAGATTTAAAAAAAGAAAACTTGTGATAATTGAAATATACTGTCTAGCACAAAGAAAATACAAACTTAAGAGAAACTACAAGACAGACTAAAGGCAATATAATTTTCTCAACAGGTTCCTTATTTCTAGACAGGAAAGGTGGTGAAACTATTTCCATCAGAGACAAATTAGGAAGACATGGCAGCATCTGAGAGTAAAAGAGAAAAGAAGAAAAAAAAAGAAAACAAAAGGAATTTTATGGTAGGTCTGTGCATAGAATTATATAGAATTTACATATATATGTATATATATGTGTACATATATATATATCACTTTTGAAATAATCAGTTTCCAATGAAAGAGCAAAACAGAGGTATAAAATGATCTACACTGATCCCTCCTCTTTTCCCTCCTCACCCCCACTCCAAGTGGGGAAGCAGGAATGTTCCTGATTGCGTTTTGCTGGCCTCATATCTTTCTATCAAACAGACCAGTCTCTTAACTTACGGTTATTGTTCTGAGATAATGTGATATGACAAGTCCAGATATTTGAAACTGTTGCAGCAACCCACTGACTGGGAGTAATAAATGACAATAAAGGTCATATTTAATTCAATTTATAGTGGATTTGGCACTGTCAGGGGCATGGAATTTCTAGTTAAGTATCATACAGAAACCATTATGTGCTCTAGGGAATTTTGAAAGTGAATTAGTGTAAGGCAGAGGACATTGTTACAAATTTGGAATTCTTCATATCTGTTAATCAGCAGTCTCAGCATCACAGAGTTATCACATATTGTACTGCTCTAGATTTGCCCAGCCCTGAAATAATTAGCCTAACAACTCTTCATGAGAAAAAAAAAAATCACCAGTCCTATGTAGACTGACACTCTAATTCATCCCATTTTGAATGTTGAAAGTTCAAGCAGCCTGAGTTTCTGACAGCGTGATGTGGACACAGACTAGAGATATCACCTACTGCCCTACAAACTAGTTTTCCAAAGAAAACAGCATACATCTACTTCATATTTAGGCATCTTTTGAGTCATGTTAAACCATGAAGACCATTCATACATATAACCCCAGACAGACATATATCTTTTGGGGAATATATGTAATCGTGCATTATGGAGTTAGAACAGCAGTTTAAGTTGCTTTTTTATTAAGCCTGAAGAGCCATAAAGCTGATTTGCTAGAGTTTTCTGATGACTGAGATTTTGAGTGCCATAAAAGGGATGTATAACCACCTCTATATATTCACACACATGCATATATGCATATACACATGCTTGTCTCAAAGCTTGTCAAAAATAGAGTTCATTAGACATGTCTGACTCACATGCTTGCCAGCAAACAGAAGAAAGGGGTTTTACTTTTTTTTTTTTTTTTAAGATGATGATCCTGCAAATAATCACTATTTTCAATTATTCATTGAACAGATGAACACTCTGTTCACTGTTGTGTATGACAGCATATAAAATTGAGAAAAAGTTAGTTTTGTCCTACACCTAGGTGATTAGCAGTACTATTTTACTGACTTGTATTTATTATTCTTCCATGGAGACAGATATTATTATAAAGTGAGACAAGACCTGCTCCATTACCTTTGGAGTTGAACTCATCACCTCAATTCTCTTTCTTCTGTACAAAATGGTATCTACCCTTGTAATTTAGCCTTCTTACTCACTACTTACAAAATACAGAAAAGTAAATTGTGGAATAGCAAATTCAGTTCTCTGTGCTACGCAGCTTCTTAGCTCAAAGAAGACTTGCAACATTTTTAAAGTGGTAGGGCATAAAGGCTTGAGGTTTACGCCTCTAAAAGATTATCCTGGAGAGTGCTGATACTTGCTCAGCTTAGATTCAAATTGTTCTGTTTTCTTCAGAGATGACCTACTTAAGCATCACCACAGACCTCTGCCTAGCCCTGCAGTACCTCACAACACACTTGACACCAAAGACTATTTTAGCAACAGGGAAAGAGCTCTTTGGTATTTGAACTTATTCCAGAGGATGCATTTTGTACCAACAGTCCCTTCCTAACCCAGCACAAATATTCAACTCATCAGCAACATTCATTCCCTAGCCACTACCAAAAAAGCATGGACAAATAATTATGATTTTATTTTCTGCACACATGATGCACAGATGTGAACTGGGAAAATAATATTGCTTTTTTTTTTTTTTTTTAATAAATTATCCACATTTTATTTACATGCAAGGCACTTAACTCTTTAGGGATGAAAGCTCCTACATCATTATACTACAGCAGGAAAAACACTTGGAGAAAATCTTCAAATGGAGTTGGAGTTAAATCACGCTTTTAAACACTGAATAAAACCTTTGTGGGACTTCATAGTCACCTGACATGCATTCAGTTGAATTGCTGTTCTGGTAAGGTGCCATCTCATGAATGAGTTTCACCTAATGATTGTTAAAATTAATGACAGCACTGATATAAATACCCAGGCCCAGGAGTCTCTTAGACACCCCTTTCCTACAAATATTTTGTAAGCTAGCTGTTATCAAGGAATAATTTGTTTCAGCATCTCTTTTAGAATCCATACTTAAAGATCCCTGGCATCTCTGTTTTTTTTCAATGCCCTCCAGATTTTTAAGAGTAACAATTCATGATTCAGAGATTATTTCAATTACTGTCTTAAGTATCCTGCTACTAATGACTAATGTTTATTAGGCACATTAAAAGTGACTTGATTTGGAAATACTTTGAGCTCTGTCTTTTGTATTGAGGATTACTGTTTGTTTTTTTTTTAAAAAAGGAAACACATCATAAAATTCTTAACTACAAATAATGCCTGAAAATGAAAACAAAGTTGTTCACTGCTTTAGCCTTTTCACTGTCAACTATAGCTTGCACTCCTGCCCTTGAATGCACTTGAGTCTTCTCTTCTCTTTGTCTATAGAAGTTCATTAACTTCCAGTACATCCTTCCATCTTTCTATAGAAATAGTACAGCATGGTACTGTTAATAAAGCCAATACACTGTTACTGAGCCTTCATCAGCTCACGAGGAAGCTTTTTTGCTTCCCTCTTTTCAAATCTACACTCCCAAAGACCTGGGTGTATCAGCTTCTCCTCTTTCCTGAAGGTTGACTTCTGAAGTCACTAGAAGTCACGCTCTACGGTGAAACAGGCATAAACCCAGACCTATGGCTCACTAGTCTCATCTTACCAAGAGCTAACATTTCCTCCATTACCAGTTAAAAGCCAGCTTCTGCCTCATTGTCCACAGATGTTGAACTTAGGGTCAAAACCAAATTCAAAATTCTTCCCTTCACTATAAGCCACTCCACCTCACACACAACTCACATTTAACAGCACTTCTGAGACATACGCTGAGCTAAACCATGAGCATACAGCATCCCACTCACTGGCCCTGTTTTGCCCTAGGCTGCAAACTTCTTCATATCTCTCTTTCTTTTTGGCAAGCAAATTTCAACTAGGGAAGTGGAGGAGTAAGTACGCCCTTGATTAACCCTTTCCTGGCTAATTGGGTGGAGTATGTGCATTGATGTGGTCATGTAAATAGATACATACCTATTTCAAGATGTACATACTTGAAGAAAGGCTTTTGTACTGAATAATCCCCCCTCAAACAGGAATATTTTGCATTCTTACACCAGCTCTACCACATGGCATTCACTGGTAATAACAACTGTTTAGAGGAAGCTTTGTTTTGCTATTCTCTCCCATTTGCAGAGTTTTGTGGGGATGAGGTTTTGTTCTGCTTTTTTAGGTTGTTCTTTTTGCAAAGTTCTATATAGTGCATTGTGGTGCTTTAGTCTGTAGTGAATCTGCTATATTTTTTTCTGTCCCTTCAGTGTGAAACATAAAAATTTGATGTTTCATATAGGATTTAGAAAATATAACAAATAGCAACACTCTTTTTAAATGCTGCTAATTTGATATAATTCCTTTTGAGCTGAAATATTGCTTATGACTGCTAACTCCTTTGGGATACAAAATGGATGATAATTACCTTTTTCAGAATATACATTTCTTCCTCCAGAATCATTTAGTCTCTTCTAGATTTGAATAGACTTCTAGACATGAGCTTTCCAATTGCGATCCCTGGTAAGCATCCCTCTTTACACCAGGGATGGCTAGAGAAGATACGAGGAGGAGAAGATCCTGTCTCCTATCAAGGAGAAGATAGAGCTTTCTACAAACAACTAGCAGAAGTCTCTCCACCACTGGCTCACCTTTCAATAGGAAATTCCATCCATCTACCCATCTGCTGGGAAGGCAGCACAGCAACAGCATTGCACAAGAAACTCAAAAGGTTTCTTGATTTCATTCATTATAATTTCATAATGCAAATGCTCCTCTTGTCCTGCCCTTCACAAAAGGGACTAAGTTGTGACAAATGCAGTCAGGGAGGGCAGCTTGGGCAACAGCAATCATGGCACAACTGAGTCCACAACTGATCTGGAGGAAAGCTGGGAAGGGAAGCAGCAGTATTAGGATTCTAAATTTGGAGAGCAGACCTTGGTTATTCACTGAATTGCGAGGCAGAATCCCCTGGGCAGATGCCATGAGCAGAAAAGGTGCCCGGGAGAGTTGGCAGAAAGAAAAAGTCAGGAAAAGAAAGAAAAGCTCAGGAACAAAGCACCCTGTTGTGCCAGAAGACTAGGAATTGCAGCAAGAGGCCTGCTTGGCTAAGGCAAGGAGCTTCTTGATGACTTAAAATGCAGAAAGGGATCATATAAATAATGAAAACAGAGATAAACTGCCAATGAAAAATATTAAAACAGTGCCCTGACATTTTAGGACAAAATTAGGCAGATCAAAAGGAAGTTAAGGGAAGTTATTCTCCCCATGGCACTGCTTTGGCTGTGCCTAGGTTACTATGTTGAATTTTGGGTCCCTCAGTTCAAGATGAATTAAGAAACTACAAGATATCCAAAAGGGGATGCCTAGAGCACATGACCTATGGTGTTAAGGACACTGGGTTTGTTTAGTCTGACTAAAAGGATACTCAGATGGATCTAAACACAGCCTAGAGTTACTTGAAGGGAATTACAGAGATAATGGATACAAACTCTTTGCTACTGGCAGCTGGTAAAGCAAGGGGAAACAGGCCCAAAATGTGATTTAGGAGGTTCAAGCTGCTCAGGCTGGAGGGCAGACAAAACTTATTCCTCAGGAGGGTAGTGCAACATTGGAACAGTTACCCAGGGAGGTGACAAATCTCCATTTTTGAAGTTTTTGAGAACTGACTAGATAAAGTTAGGGTTGACCTGATTGCTTTGGCAATATTCCTGCTCCAGGTAGTGGACTGAAGTAGAGAGATTTCTGTGGTCTTTTCTACCTAATGTTTCTGTGATTTTATGACTGTATGATTATTATAAAATTTCACATATTTCTTCTGGAATTGTTATTTAGAAGTTTTTTCCTTTGTCCTTTAGTACATTCTATCCAGAACATTTCATTTAGCATATCCGATCACTCAATTTCTTGAACAGAACAATTGCTGCTAAATAACACCTCACTTGAGTTTGCTTGGGTAGAAATAAAACAAAATATTTTATCCTATTATATTTATAGCTTTTGCATAAAGTAGTTACATAATAACAAAACAAACACCACTACAATATATTTGCCATGTACCAGAAATAAATACCTTGCTATGGTCTCTTCCATATCTGGTTACATTAATGGTCACTGTGAAAAGTTTGTTTCTTTTTTATCATTTTGCATGTATGTGTTGGAAGGTGCTTTTTCCTAGATGATTTTGGTATTCTGCAAAATGACATATACACTTAGAAAATAAGAAGGAATAAATACATGGAGAACATATTCTAAATACAGGAGAAGCCTGATTTTTTTTTTTTTTTTTGGCTTTAATTTACACTTAGGTTTAGTCCTGAATAATCCTGAACAATTAGGGATCTTAAAAAAGCAAAGAAGATAACTTACTCAAGAAAGCCAATAAAATTGCCCTGAAATGCAAGTCTTCTCACAAATTTCCAAAATAGAGTTATGTAATATAGTTGCAGTTAAGTATATTTGTAATCTCATGCAACTGCTAGAGGTCTTGGACCTATCTCTTTGAAGCAGAGAAGCCCATGAGGTTGAAGTCATGACCTTAAAAGTAGCATGACCCTCAAAGAGGATGTTAAATTCTGCCTAGGAGAGACCATATAAGGGAAATCTAAGTGACTCACATTTGTGATGGAAGCACTAGCTTCGATAAAGTCTCAGGATTATCTCTTGTTGCTTGACTAACTGACATTTATGGTATGGTATGTCCACTATGCAGGAAATTCCAGCTCATCAAGGCTGATACTGATGTTATTGAGAGATCAGACATGTAAGAGGAGGAACTGTATACTGTTATGGACAGAAGGGTGAAAGTCTACATACTGAATATTAGTATGGACAGATTGTGCAGAAATTAGGAAAATAGAGAAGATATTTTTCAAAAATGAATATAGGCTAGAGATCATGCCTGAAATGGATTTCAAATTTACAGTCACAGTGAAGAAGCTGGTGTTATGTAAATCACTAGTTATTTAGTAATTATTAGTTAATTATTAGTGTAAGTTATTAGTTGCCATATTTCTGGGAATAGTTCCTCAGCTGTACACCATTCATTAAAAGTGTGTTCAGACCATTTGAAAACTATGGAGAGAAAATTTGTGATGAGTACTTTGACATATGATATTTCATTTCAAAAGCTACTACTGCTGTTGGTGGAACGTAAGCTAAATCACAAAGTTTGCTGAATAAAGGACACGAGTGAATTATGTGATTCTGAGAGACCGCTTTCCTTCTATAGAACATGCAATTCTAATTGAAGTCAATAATAAGTGCAGATGTTCTGCCTTTTTAAAAGTCAGGTTGTCTTATCTTAGCTGTTTCTGTTTACCTACACTGTAGTAATTAAGGGCTAGATCCTGAAAGATATTCAGGCACCAACATGAAACTGATGGAACGTCAGTGTTTAAATATTTTTTCAGATTTTATTTTAAAGGTAAGCCCACAAGTTTTAAGAACATCTGTGTTTCCAGCAATTATTTGACTCTGCATTTTCAGCCTTCCAGTGCCAACAGGCCATTCAAACATTCCTGGGAGGAAGAAAGAATATCAAAGAAATCAGCTTTTGGAGTCCAGTGCAATCTGGTGTTTTAGTATGACATTATTAGTAAGAAAGTACATACCAGAACTTGGAACTCCCTCAGGAAATTCTGATGCCTTTACCCTAGATTTTGGACTGAATCACGTCTTGCCGTTCATTAATATTTGTTGTCATATTTTATATGAACACGTTTGAAAGAGCTTATTCCATCAACATCAGCTACTGCTTTGAAATAAGCGGATATGAGTAAATCTATATTTATGTCGGTAAATGAGTTTCACCTAACTGAGTGCTGCTTTTGCATAAGGGCTCCCATGTTGACTTGTAGAATGTTGCCAAGGAAGATGCATCTGATTGTTGCACAAACACGTGCTGCATTACCCAGTGCTAATGAGCTGGTAAAAGTTTCCTCCGTCTCTTGTTAAGTCTGTGTTTAGGTGACATATTTCCTCAGAATTTATTTCTCTTTATTTGATAGTCCCACTTCCTCAGCCCTGCTAATCCACTGTCATACAAGTCTTATTCATCACTAGTTTCACCTTTGCAAAACACTCAACTAAATAGACTCTCAAATTTCTTATGTTCTGTATGTGTAACTTCTTATCTGTCCAGCCAAGCTGAAGATAATCAAGACTTTTAAGTTTAACAAAACCTTTTGTCAATTAGTGCTACAGGACCAAATTCCACAGGTTCCATCATTTGAACCCAGACAGCAAAATCTACAGAAGAAATTATTTGTTGAAAACAAAGGTATACTTCATGCTTTCATATTTCCTGCTCCTCCTCCATCATTGCTTACAGGATCATCTTTACACCAGTTTTAATACATTAATTTAGTCCTTCTAGTTCTGCTAAGCCCCACTGTCTCATTTGTGTAAGAGAAACTATAGAAACTGCAGCTGCCACTTTTTTTTGTATGCTTGATTTTAAACACCGAATTCATTTGGTATTTCTTGGAACCTCCCTTCAGTGTTAGAACTTCTTAAATATTTGCTTAGTGAAAAGTGTTATCACTCATTACTTCAAAGAGTTTTGTTACCCACTGAGGAATTCATGACTTTATACAAGATGGGAGAAAATTATGGGAAGACGGGAAATGATTAATAAAATATTTCTGAACATTATTACAGTATATTTGCAATATTCATCAAGATAATGTTTGAATGTTTCTTATGTTATATTTTTGTTTTGAGTCATAAGCTTTCCTACCCAGAAGATGACATTTAAGTAGTCTTTTTTTGGATGGGTGCAATCACAGAAGAGAATTTCATAACAGGTAAGTGTATTATACTAAGCTTCCTCTGATCATTGTTCTAAATCAATGAGATGAATGGGATGATGTGGTATGATTTTCCTTAACTGGGCAACTTTTAAGTTCTGTATTACTTTTACAATGTGAAAGAATTTAGTCAATTGCTAGAGACTTTTAAACATAATCATTGGTCCAAGTCTTATCTCAATCCTTGGTGTGACTGTGTACAATACCATGAATTGCCAGCTGCAAAAAATATAGACAGCATATATTATTGCAAACTCCAAGTATTCAGGAATGACTCTATTCAAGAACTACAATTCTTGAATACAATAAAATGTTAATTCAGAAAGATTTTGTCCAGTTCCTAGTACTTTTCCCTACTAGCGATCACCAGGACTTGAATCTCACCATATGAAAGCAGAGATTCTCCCACACACAAGACACCATGGTACAGAACTGCATTTACCATGCAGTTCTACAAAAACGAATTAGAAGGAATATTTTTGAGGACAAAATGCTGAATTTAAAATGAAAAGAATTCCAGACTTGTATCACATTCTCAGGTAGAGGGGTGAGTTGGGATGTGGTACAATTTCAGGATTTTTTTTCATTTTAAATTGCTCAGTACAAAAATGTTGTTCATTTCAGGCGACAATTTCTGATGAAAATGAGAAGTTGCTCCAAGCTTGGAATTTACTAAACATATCTGGTGATAGAAATGAAAAACATAAACCTTAGTCCAATTTATTTCATTACTATTGACAGTAAATAAAATCAGAAAGCCCTGATACAAGTCTGCAAAAAATCACTGCTCTGAGTCTAGCAGAAATAGGAGAAACTCCCTTACTTTAGGAGAAAGAGCAGCACAGCCCTGCACAGCTCCTTTCAAGAGAAGTACCAGAAAATGAAGCTCTCTTTAGGTCTGCTCTGTTATTGGAACACTCAAGTGCACACGCTGTCACCTCATACTTTTAGTGTTCACCTTTCTATGGTATTCTTAGAAAAGAGTTAATCACACAGCCCTCTTCTTGCTACAACATCGACCTGCCCAGCATGCTCAACTTTCCTTCTTTCATAAAACACCCCCTCTGTCCCCTTTTCTGTCCACTTTAATCCCATTCATTTGTGTCTTTAAAACACTCCACTTCCAAGATTTCTTCTGCGCATGAAAGATTTTTGGGGAAAAATATAAGTGCATTTTATAAAAATTTTAGATGTACTCAGCTCTAACCAAGAACACCACTAGAAAGCTTGTATGTTCTTAATTAAAATATTGGCACTACAGAAACAGAGGCCAGACAAACTCTTGTGGAGACTTTTGTTCTCTCTCTGCATCAAGATTTGAGATCCAATTCCTCATGTGTACCTAGAATATGATCATCCAGAGCAGAAATGTGCTTAGACTTGACCCCAATTCCCCTATAGCCCATGCACAGGGATAAATTCCACAGGAATGAAGCTGTTGGCATAAGTGAAGGACATGTGGACATCTGGATGTGGCTCTGACTTGAGACTAGAAATGAGACAGGTCTGCACTTCCCGATCAAAGCATTAAAACGCATTCTCCCAACTAACAATTTAGAATTTAGAAAAAATATTCTAGGATGGATGTCCACAATGCAAACTCAATCTATATATTGCCCTGCAAGCCTATTACTTGCTACATTCTGCATGCTTCCATCTGCACTGGAGGAAAACATTCCTGTTGATGGGACAACCTAAGCTGCAATGCCCATTCTGTGAGAATGTTTTTCCAGTTTTGAAGTTTCCAAAGCAGATCACTATCAATGAGATAGAAATTGATATCAATGACATATCAATAAGATAGAAATGAGATAGAAAAGTCAAGAATGGAAAAGTCCTTTCTCATTACATTTCTCATCTATTTCATTTACACTTAGAAATGTGATGCACATAGCATATACGAAACAAGTTCACACCAAATGAAGTTTGCTATTTGAGATCTCAATTAAGTGCTGCCGTGTTCTTATTTTCTGTCTTAGTTTGTCATCGCTAGTTGAGACATAGATCAAAACAAGCAAGCACAAACTTCCAGTGTCTGGAAAACTGTAAGTAGAGAACATGAGAAATTTCTACTGTCTTCTGGTGACACACACTTTGCAAATAATCTTGCTTCCATCAGTTGCCACATTACTTATGGAATTTATGATAGAAAAATTCAAAACAGCACATCACGTATTATTTGATGCCTATTTCCAGTAATACTATGAGATTACAATGTCACCATTTGTGTATTAGCGTAATGAGTTTTGGCAGGGACTAGGACATAATTCTGGCTTGACATAGACACCCAAAATGATGAAAATAAATTGTGTGAGCAGATGATAGACACCGCTGCCAATGTATCTGTCTCACGTGGACTCTGCAACTGATCTCTGTAGCACTCATAGCTACTACGACTACAGTAAGCAAAAGGAGATGTATCTACTACCTGACATGAGAAGAGACATTCAAACCTGAAAGCACAAGGCAACAACAATATATTTCTTAGAACTTCCCTCCCAAGAAAAATCTGGCATGAGGAATAAAAAGACATTCCAACATAGGGCTGGGTTTTAACAACAGACTTTAAAATAGACTTGACACTACTTAGGCAGATTTAATGTTAGCACAGCCCATGAAACCAACGCTCAAAGGATGGCACATACATGGCAGGAGAGTGCTAGTAGCACAAGGAAGTAGTCTGCTGTCTATTCTTCCCATGCCAAGAAGGAACTCCTAAAAATAGGGTCTTGGTTGTCTTCTGTCTTTCAAGGCAGTCTCTGGTTTACTTTGGCTTGCTTGGAAAAAGCGCATGGGACAAGCAGTCGGGCAAATACCAGAAATTATTGCCTCGCAATGTCCCCCAAATTGGCCTAAGAACCCATGACAAAACTCCTAATTGAAATGAAGCATTTTTCAGTTAATTCTCTTTTGTGGTTAAATAAAAAGCTGGCAGCCAAATACAGGCAGCCTGCAACAGACACAAAACCTAGACTCCGTAGTTTTGTTAATTCTTGCATGCATATGTACGTGTAAACACACACACAAGTAGAACCCTGAGAAAAAGTTGGAGGACGGCAACATATTAAATCTGTCATCACAAACCATGCTAGTTCATTCCTAACTCATTCATGACTAAGAGAAGAGAAACAAACAAACCCAATCCTAGCTTGATTACACAATCAGCAGAGCAGCCAGGGCTCCACAATAAGGTGGCTTAAGAAGTCAGGCACATAAAACTGCATTTATAGAGAAGGATCCCCAAAAAAGGATATCAGTGTTGAAAAGACCCATTCACTTTACAGAATGCTAGTGAAATACACATGACTGGTCTTCGTGGTATCAGAAATAAAATTTGACATACAAGTTTGAATCCTTTTACATCTCCGTATTTGAATCTTTCTCAAGAAGAGAGGCCTGGTTTCAAAAAAAAAAAAAAAAAAAAAAAGTTAGTTTTGTTTAACTCAGTGGTAGCAATACAAATGCGTTCAGGTTAAAGTAATTAAATATTCTCTCTTTCTTGGTCACAGATCTAGATCATCTCCTAAACTGGAAGCCCAATCTGAGAATCATGAAATCCACAGGGAAAAGTCAAGCCAAGGGATCCACTCCTACAATTAGCATCTGTTGCTTAAAACTGAAAAAGTCTGGACCACAGCTGAGGAAAATAGTTCAATTCCATTTCATAATGACAGGTCTTCAGGGAATAAAATCCAAAGCTTGTAGCCAGTTGAGTCAAAGGAAGAACTCAGATAAATGACACACAATTTTAGATGAGGATTTATCTTGAGGATTTATCTTGAAATGATTTACTAACGTCCAATTCAAATTTTACATTATTTTAAATGATTTTAAAGTATTATGTACTTTTTGGCTGTCCGTACTGTACAGTTTGAACACGGATGTCAGTATTGCCTGCGTGCTGTGTTAACATTTAGACTCTACATAAAACATAAGAATTTTGAGTTCTGTTCCTAGACCAATGCTTCAGTTATTTGAGTCCTTTCAAATAACATCTTTTTGTGGGTAGGGAGAAGGAAGGAATTAATTTGCCCAGCTTTAATGTATATGCTGTTGAGGACAACAGAGGTAGCTCACTGAACTCATATAATCAACAGCAATCCAATAAAAATAATCAATGGGAACTAGAGATTAATTCAGCTCATTCTAAAGTAGACAACTATACTCGGTTAAATAAATTCTTCTCTAAGCTCCAGTGACTGAGAGCTCAGTAATGAAAGCTTTGACAGATCATAGCTAACCCACCTGCTGCTTAGATATAAACTTGGTTCCAATGAATTCCACTGTTTGTTTCCTATAAAACATATTAAAACTGAATCATCACTGAAAACCCTGGAAATGAATGAACAAGCCCACCCACAACTTCTCCCACTCTTCTGTTTGGCAGAGCTGCTGCTAAAGAATAGATGCATTAACACACACAGAAATAAAAGTCAGGCTATCAGATAGTGCACCTGCTTTTATCCCATAGTAGCTGTGTAACACCTGCATGAATTACAAACTCTGCTGGTTGGGCTTGCTTGGCTATAAAGAATTCAGAAGAGTGATCACCATTTGTCACAGTTATAGATTCAAACTAGAGAGGCAATGGCATGGTAAGAGAATAGTGCCCTACTTTTCATTGTAATAGGTACGAGCAGAAAAAAAAAAAAATTGGTATCACATCACCAAAGGACAGTCTGGTGTGTAATACATGTAACTACTAACCTGGGCAATCTGTGATGGGAGGCAAGCACATGATATTGACACATCCCTAAAAACGTAGCAGGTTGGGTCCTTCATCCTCAGCAACTTATTTAAACACTCCCTTTTATGGACTGCAATACTCCCTGTTTGAAAGGTAAAAGCTAACTGGGAACTGATAAAAGACTTTATTATCACCTCTCGCAGGAAGAGAGAGCGACCCTTGCCTGGGCAGAACCCCTTCAGAGCACTGCAGGTGTCATTTGGTGACGGTCTGTCTCCGAATGGCTGCCATCCTCAGAAGTGCAAGATCTCAAACAGCAAAACTCTAACTCGGGCAGCACATTACTGTTTCAGACTGCATAAAAACTGTCTACATCCTTCTTAAATTAGGAGGAACTTATTTTATCCAAATCTTTACAGGGCAAAGACATTGGTCTCATATATTTTCTTCTATGACATCTTTGATAAAAGCTCTGATCATTTAAAGTGTATCAGGTTGTACAAAAAAAATCAAATTTTGCGCTCTCGACTAGAAAGGGATTATTATTAGAATGCTACCTTATGGAGTTATAGCCTTTTATCACTAACTAGGATACCATTTCTCTTGTGATTTCTTGGAAGGACATTGCAAACCCTTCCCAGAAAGCACCCTGCCCAGGATAGAGCTTCTATACAATTGGCCTCTATATGGCCTCTTTTAATTTAAGCATTGGATTTAAGTGGGAAAAGTGTAGTTCCTTGTTTACTATCCCTGCTCTCACATTTTCTCCATGGATTTTTCAGGAGAAGATAGATCTTAGAAAAGCTTTCTTAGAAAAGCTACTTTGCAAAGATAAATTTTCACTTGTATTTTTACATTTTATAATAAAATCGTTAAACTGTGAAGTGCAACATCAGCAGGCATTTCTGAATTCATCAGTATAAGTTCCCCCATAAAAACACTGCAATTTAAAACATTTCCATCACTTCTCTCTGCCTCATTAGCATCTTCCTTCCTCAGCTTAAAATATTATTGTTCCCTTTGAGCATAGCCCTTAACATCAGAATTTCCCAGTCTGTAAAATGCACATAAAAACACCTATTCATATGGTAAAATATTCTGAGAACAGACTAAGAAAGGCCACTGTGTACCCAATATTACTAATAATTCAACTGCCTGGCTCACTGCATCCCTCCATACTCACCCCCATGAACATTTCTTCAGAAAGTTTTAATAGCATTTAAAGTACACTTAACAGCTTTGCTAAGAGACTTATCCCATCTGACAGGCATTAGCTTGATTGAGTTTACCTACTGGCCAAAGCACTTACAGCTCCTGTTCTGACACAGCCTTACAATGCCTTATTGTTTGCCTCTTTGGCTCATTCTAGGTGATAATGAAATTGGCATCAGTTCCCCCTTCTGAATGGTTTCCATGAGAATTTGAAAAAGTTGTTTGCTACTGCTGGTATTATATAACCTTCTTAGTTTCAGCATGCATAAAAGCATGTTCTTGTCAAATTCCTTATCTCGAGGATTGTATTAATAACAGAACATGAGTCATGCTGGGCATCAGACATGTTAGTGTTTATATACGAGATACTGTAAGTTTAATTTAAAAAATAAATAAATAAAGTAAAACCTGCTAGTCAAAATCATTGACAACTCATTGCCCTGACTATGACTTGGATGGTCCTTCATTCACTATGCTCTGATGCGTTTGTGTCTGTGCATAAGCAAACATTACACTGGAAATTGAAGAGAGGATCGCAAGTTGATGGCATTACCTGACAGAAATATTGCCTTGTGCAGTTAACCTTTAAATTAAGATCTCAACATTGCATTATCAGTGCTGAATAAGGCAGGTCACAAAGCACTGAGTGTTCTGACCCCAATCCAGCAAATTACGGAATCACATGCTTAACTATAGGGACACAAATGGTCCCATAGATTTCAGCAGAATTAAGCAGGTGTTTAAATACTTAACTATTTCAATAGCAGTGTTCAGCACTTTGCAAATTCTTCCCTCAAAGAAACCTTGTACACACTGAGCGTAGGATATCATTACCTTGGGTGTATATATCTACTATAAGAATAACAGTAACTATAACAGAGCATATCTTTCTCAGTAACATTTCTTTATGCAAGAGGTTTGAAAATAACAGATAATACTCTTTTTTTAAATGCAGATCAGTCTGACCTGAGATCAAGGGAAAAAACGGGCATCTTGTCACAGGAAGCCAAAATAAGTAAAACAAATGTTTTGAAAAACAACTTAAAACATAGATACATTCTTCATTGCAAAATATCTGAGACAAGCACTAACTTATGCTGGCCCTGTTAACTTAGCCAATGCTAAACTTTGTGTGTGGTCCCAGTGCACTCAACTGCAGCTATTGCAATATTTGGGACAGTCACATTCGTGGAGAGGTGTACAAATATTTTATTGCTCTTTTTAGTTACATTGATAAGTTGAAAGCATTAAGAAATGTAAAGCAGCTCCTATACACATATTTACCCCCTCCCCTCAAAAAATATTTCTGCAGGGAATGTAATAAAATATTCCTTCACCAATGTATTTTAGTCTATTATGTTTGATACAAGACATTACCAGGAAATAGGGATATTATGAGGCGCTCCTAATCAAGTAGTGTTTAGAACCATGAATAGTTTGCCTGACACTCAGCCTTCTCCAAAGGACTATATTCTTCCATAGTCTTTTTTACTTTGCTGTTTCTACTAATATTAACTGGAAAGTATTAAATGATCCCATGCATAAACTCTTGCCTCAAAACTTGCATCGGTGCTTAAAACAGGATTTCAAGCATTTATGATCAATAGTGGATCTCAGAATATCCTAGAGAGACATCCACCTCATCAGGCTGAAAGTGCCTCAACTCACTAGCACATGCTTTTTTGGCTTGAAATGTACCTGCTTGATTTTAATTTTGTGTCATAGGCATTTCTGAAATATTCTGGTCTGGACAAGGGATGTTATCCACTCTGTGAGATCACCTGTCATGCAGCGATTAGAGTGTAGGACACCTAAATCCAATAGGTAAACTTGAGGAACACTGAATGACAGGAATAGGCCTCTCACAGCGGTGGTACTGACAGCACTCTCTTAACTAGATGGATTTGAAAACATTCACATGAGATGCAGGTGTGTGCCCAAGTCATCCAGTCTGAATTCAGTTTCAAAAAAAAAATCCTTTACCTTTCAGGTATCTTCAGGTATCTATCACTCAGTGAGAGTCTCTTTCAGCCTCCTCTGCTGAAGCTCTTTTAATCTGTGAAGTAAAATAATTAGCTATTAACCAAGGTGGGGAGAGCAGCTCCCTACTTTGTCCATGAAGCCCATATGAGTGAAAAGAAATACAATAGTAGGTACAGCCCCAACCCACTGCCATAAAATAACATCTCATAGAAGGTGACTCACCAGGTAATGTTGTGGACCCCACAATTTTGGGTCCAGAAGCAGCAGAAAAATAACATAGCCCCAGACCAGAAGTAGAGAACCTCTAGATTCACGAGCATCAACTGTACTACTCTGCCCATGGTGTCCAGACTGTTGCCAGCAGGCACAAAAAAAAAAATGGTGCTGCATCACCAACATCATTAAAGTTGGCAGGTTTTACTTAAGGAATAAATTAGGGTCAAGACATCTGAATAACATGGATTCATGCAACAATATCCACTTTCTCTTCCAGAAAAGATCCCAAATTTGAGAGCAATCTTGGCTCTTTTGGCATATAGAACTAATCAGACTCTTTGCCTTGATTCTCTAATTATGACTTTCTCTGCCAATATTTAAACTCTGTTGGACTTTTTCTTTAATATAAAACAGGAGTCAATTATGTTGAATGTTGAAAATCATGGCCTTGGTTTGTTCTATACTGCTGTTCTATACTGTATCTTTTTTTTTTTTAGAAAAGCTTAATACATTAAACTGTTACTATTAGTGAATAAGTTAGTAAATCATAAAACACATTAGACATTCAGTTTTGAAAACCAAACACTCCATATTTGTGTCAAAAATATAGATGTATAGATATATCTAATTATAGTTATGTGTGTATATACATATACACACATACCTATCTAACTATCTCTATACAAAATATTTTATTTAATAGTCCTGCATATTTGAAACTGACTTTTTCTGAGGAGTTGTTTGGGGACAGAAATCCTCTGTAAAGGAACATAAAAAATATTCCTCTCCTGAAGCTTCCTGACATCAGATTTTCTCAGACTTCAAATCATAGCATGTAAAATGCAAAATGTTCTGTATGCTTTTAACTATGTATGCCTTCTCCCTCAACTGAACTATTGTTTCATGCCACTTCTTTAAATTTCGACAGAGTAACATAAAACCTGCACAAGTCCCCCTCCGATGCTCTGGGACAGGTTATCTCTACACGACTTTCTCATGGCCTTCCACTACCCTGTCTTACTTAGAATCCTTGTGCTATTAGACTTCTCCAGAAATCTCCATTCCACTCATTTGAACACATTTTGCCCTCACTTTTGTCCCTTCTTATACATTTTCCCTTGTATTTCTACCAGGAAATCAATGCCCTTCCATGACCTAGCAGCTGGACTTAGAGGGAGATCAGTTTAAAACTAACATTTACAAAGACAAATAGTGATCTTTAGATATTTAAAAATAACCTTTTGTAGCCTTTTAACCTTCTCCCAAAGTTTTAAAATGCATTTCTTCTCAAAGAGGACCACATAACAAAACATGGCCAAGTCATGCTAATGGTATTATAAGTCAAGAATAATGACAAGAATTAAAAAAAAAAAATGCACTGACATTTTCAAAATGCTTACATGTTTATTTTAATCCAATTACTGACTAAATTTCCCAGGGAAGTTTAATACTGAAGTGCCATAACGTGTACAAAATCATGGGAAATTTGCTTTCTTTTTGATGACATTGGGAATGATCTTAATATTGCTGGCATTTTATGAGCCTTTTGAAAGATCTCTCAAAGAAAAGAGTGCAGGTAACCTCAAGAGGATGTAGAATTTTGAGATTTAGTGTAAAATTTAACACAGATCAACTGAGAAATTTTATAACATTTTATGACATTTATCCACCTTTCCAATTTGTAGACTTAAGAAAATAGTCATCCACATGTCTTTAGATATGAGATCCTATAATCACATGTCTTTAGATATGAGATCCTATGATTGTTTCATATTTCAATATGTGAAAAACAAAGAGTTTGCAACCTCAGCTGAGACCTCCAGGACATGATGAAATACACACAAACACACACACATAAAGAAGAAATAAGCAAAATTAATCGTGCCAATAAAGACTAAAATCATGATAATGTGATAATCATTGAGTGAATGAGTCTGCTTCTTTATGACCTTCTACGATTGTTCAAGTTGAAATTACTTTTGGCAATTAATATTTCCCTACATTTTCCACTTTTTAAATTCATTTATGATTTAGCAAACATTTTCACTTCAATTTTGAATTTTTGCATAAAGATCATTAAATTATTACTTTTTGAGAGTTTGTGATGCCTGAAAATTTCATTCAAATAAGGTCAGCCTAGTTTCCGAAAAAATATTAGTTTTCTGATGCTCAGGAAAGTATTTTAATAGTTCAAGAGAAAAACTGTTGAGGATCTGTTTGCTCTGCATGCTCTGATTCCTCAAAGCACTTACTTTTAAACTCACTCTAGAGCACAGGCTCGCACACTCTCTTTCAAGATTTAAGTAGCATTGCTGTATTTTCTACACTTGCAGTCAGTTAGCACTGCGGGATCAGGCAAGCAAACCAAAGGTAACTGAATTTTCATAGCACACTGCTCATATTTTGCCACTCCGAAACTGGTGAGTTTTCAGCCCTCCTCTTCCTTGTAGGTTTAAATTTCTTTCCCTATTTTTTAACGATCTTCTCTAGGGTTCTAGGATAAGACGAGGTGTGCCAAAATTCAGGAATGCCAGAATTTCTCTTGCAGCAGGACATTGTAGGTACAGGGTAGAGATGATGTTATAGTTTCAAAATTCAAATTTATTACGGAGTTGTGGTACGCTTTCAGTTACTGAGCAATTATTGCCATTCCTTAGTAACCCGCTTTGCTCCTGCTCCTAAGCCATTCACATTCTGGAATATTAATTAGTGGCTTTGAGGTCATCTCCAGCCCCTCAGCTATGTCAGAATTCCGCAAAATCTAGAGAAAAGAAATATGAACCTTGTAAGAACCCAGGACTAGATGCAGAAATAGATCTGTTTTGGTCCAACACATCTAAAAAATAATAATAATAAAAATTACATTATCGGCACTCAAAATGTCTACATTTTTACCCAGAGCTTCAGCACAAGGCATTTCAACCCTTGGGGGACAGGAGGTATAGAGATGTCCTCTCTTGCCAGGAGACCACAAGGTCTCCTTGTGGAGAGGAGATCTCCATCTTACTGGCCTTCTGGAGAGGGTCAGATAAAAGAGACATAGGAAAACTTCAATGCTCTGCCAGGATATGCTCCTAAGAATATGCTTTTGATATAGCTGTGGAGAGCTGCAGCACAGAAAGGGAAGGGTGGGAGATGGCTGCGAGTTCTCCTTCGCCCCGGTGCCAGGACCCCGTGCGCGCTCGGAGTGCTTTCCAAACTGGGGTACTGGACATGCATTCTCCCTTCCTGACTCCAAGGGACAGTGTGCAGTGAGGACTACACAAGCAGAGATGCTTCTCGGAGCGGCTGCGTGCTGCTCATCTTTGCTGCTGGTGCGCTGTTGCTTTGTGGGCTTGTGACAGCTTCCGACGCTGGAAATATAGTGAGCCAATTCTAGTTTTCCAGTTTCTAGCAGCTGCTGCCTCCCACAGGGTGACGAGCTCCACGTCCTGCATCTCCACTAGTCCTGCTGTTTGTCCAAGATGTGCCCAAGTTCTGCCTCTGATACCTATATCAGAAGTTGCTGACCCGTCAGCCCCACACCAGAATAAGGCATTTGACTTCTCCTGATTTTGGACTCACACAGAAGACTAGTGTCTAAATTTCCAAAGCTTTTCTTTTTTCTTTTTCTTTTTCTTTTTCTTTTTCTTTTTCTTTTTCTCTTTCTCTTTCTCTTTCTCTTTCTCTTTCTCTTTCTCTTTCTCTTTCTCTTTCTCTTTCTCTTTCTCTTTCTCTTTCTCTTTCTCTTTCTCTTTCTCTTTCTTTTCGTGACTGGAAGATTACCTGCTAAACAAGCTAGAACAGTGGAAGCATACAAGAAAGGTCTTATCTGCTGTTGCATGGAAATATGACTTGCCATAAGGATTTTAGGGTAACTCATGAATGAGTTGTGGTGTGATAAGCCATTAAGAATGTTAGGATAAAAAGATTAAGATAAATTCTGCCCTTGTTCTTTCTCACCATGATTTGGAAATAAAAAGAATTGACTAATGTAATGTGAAAAAAAAAAAAGAAAAAAAAATCCCAGAGAAGCTTCTTAATCAAGCAGTGACATATGTCTAAATTCACAGAATCATCCAGAGTGACAGAATGGTTGAGGCTGGAAGGGACTTCTACAGATCATCTAGTCCAACCCCCCTGCTCCAGCAGGGACTCCTGGGCACGTGGCATAGGGTTACGCAAACATTTACACACGGATGCATATTTAACTCAAATTGTCTATTCCACAGAAATGCAGTGGACGCATACCAAGAGGAGGCAAAGAGAAAGAATAACCATTTACTTCAGTAAGAGAAAACCCTGTTTTGAAAAGAGTTTCCTTTTATTTCTTTTTTTGAGGTGGGGCAGGAGCATGAGGGTGCACTTTTTACTTGTATTAACACCGGGGATTCAAAAAGAAGTATGTTTAAGGGCACTACATAGATACTATTTATCTGTTTTTAATCATTTAAGTAACAAAAACTTGACTGTTTTCTTTATGATCTTTAAGTAAAAACAATTTACCATATTATTCTCTATAATCTGAGAGAATAAATTTACCTGGAAATACTAAGCCCGTACACTCACTTTAAGCCTGAACTAATCTTTTCAGATGAATACTAAACAATTTATGAGTTTAAAATACACATTTGCAGGAAGATGATGCCTTCAGCACTTTCTGGAAGCGAATACTCCGCTGCCTGCAATTATGCAAGCAATTTCACAGGCAACAGCCAAAACATACATGCATATTAAAAAAAAAAAAAAAAAAAAAAGCAGAAGGCTTCTTTCTCAGAGGAAACTTTCCTGGTAACTATTCTGTTCACTGAGCCACAGTTTAGTTGCTTTAATTTGGTGCAATCTGAAAATGACTCCACTGCTCAGCATACTGAGTTATATCCTAGGCATTCTTCTAACAGTTTTATATTTGACACCAGTTACGTAGAGCAGTCTCATTTACTCTAATACTGGAAAGCTAAGCTCTCATTTAGCAGGAATTCACATGAACACGAGTAAAATTCATCATGCATTTTGGTATGGACATTACAAGCGAATAGTATACACCAAAAATTCTGCAGAATTAAAAATTATTAATGTGGTTTAAAAAACAGTCTAGGAGAAATAATTAAAATTGTAGTAACCCCTAACATCTGTATAACAAGAAATGGTTGGAGCCAGGTGTATTGATTTTAAGGCCAGAAAGGAAGAATTATTTCCCAGGAGGAATCTACGGAGCAGAGAACTAGGATTCAATCTGTATAAAAGCACAGCTGAAGACATCCCTACGGGAGAGCTACGTGTGGCTGCGAAGGAAAGGGGCAGCAGCTCTCAGCTCTCGGGCACAGTCCCGGGCACTCGCGCAGGAGGGATGAAGCCACCCTGCCTTATCTCACAGCAAGACCCTCGAGGTCCAGTAAAACATGTACAGGCCTGCCCTATTTTTAGCGTGGACTTAATCCACTCTGTTTCAATGAAAACTCTTTCAGGCATGCGTCCTTATCAGGTGCTTTGCTGTATATAGACTCCGGTCCCTATTAATGGTGGGTTTTAAATGCTATGAAGGTCATATGCTGCTGCTACAAACAAGGCAAGGTCCCCATACCTGCTACAAGGTCCCCATATATCTCATATTTTAAAAAATCTGTTAAAAGTGAAAGGATTCATTGATGAAGTACCAGCCTAAGGCAAAATCTTGGAAGGAATTACCTTCTTAACCACTGCCTTGGCTCAAACACTGGCAGGAGGACATAGCATCGTGTTTTTCAACCACACTTTTTTCATCGAAGTATTTAAATTTAATATCCTCCTGAGCCAAGAAAAAGCTGAAGCACTGGTTATAATGGAACAGGATGACCCAGCTAAAGAATCTGTTGAGAATTTCAGATTACACCTAGGCATTGAGCTTAAAAGCAAGGAATAGAGACTTTTTTTTAGAACAAAAAATTGTATGGAAACTGCCTCAGGGGACAAGAACCAGTTTTTATCAACTTACTAGATCGCATGTGAGAAGATTGAAAATATTTGGAGGAAGAAGAACAGGATTCCCTTTACAATTGTCTGGATCATCAACAGAGTTATTTATTATGGAACAGATCCATAAGGGCGGTTTAGAAGGACTGTCACAACACCTACCTTTTCGCCACCTCAGGGAACTTTTAGTTGTGAACAAGGTAATTCAGCTCCCATTTCAAGAGTTAAGCAACTAAAAATTAGCTCCATAAAATCAACTATAAATGAGTTCTACGAAAGTCAACATATTGTCTGGAAGGCACGTAGACAAACAAGGAAATGCTACCTTAAGCTACAAGCTGTCTCCAGAGTAGATGTGCTTTCTTGTACAAAGAGACTAGGATTCACAGTTCTACTTTTTCTTGGAAATAAATGTTTATGCTAATACTTTCTCACAAACCGCAGCTAGAAGAGGAGGTAGGAGGGCATGAGCTCAGTACAGCTATGTCCAAATGTGTGTTTGCACTTTGGGTGTAAAATTTTGGCTTCTTTACAGAGCAGGAAGCGTAAGTTGCAAAGAGGTGATTTGCCCAGTCCTCACTGAACTTCCCTGTTTTAAGGAAGAAAACTGTAAACTGAGCACACTCCAGACAATAGGGCAATAGAAAAGACAGGACCCATGATACCAATTTTACAGTCACCTTTTAAAGCAGAACCATAACTAAAGGCCAGGAGATTTGACAAAAATGATGCAGCAGCTGAATGTTTGGGAAGGAAATTTGCTGTAAATCAAACAGTCCTCAACTACCATACTGTTTAGAAAAGGTCCTTATAGACATTCTTTTTTTAATGAATTACTTTAAATTGCAATTCACAACAGATTGATTCTGTTTCATGAATAAGAAAGTAGCTCTTTGTTACAATCAGAGAGTTTCTCTCGTCACCACATCAGATGTAATTTTAGAAATATGTGACCTTCAGTTGCAAGCCTCTTACTAATACCCTTCTCATAGGAACACCTCTAGAATGACAGCTAGACAGGGCACAGAACTCTACTGCGACGCTGCCGAAGTCCGTCACTCCTACTGTTGTGCACTCTGTGCCACTTCAGCTGTCTGACGAATCATCCTGCTACGAGTTTGAAGCTTGCAGAGCAGTCTGGAAGCTTGCAAAATAAGATTCATTAAACAAGGTAACGGCGGAAATGGCTTTATCTTTAAGATGAGGCACCGTGCATAACTGGCTTGAGTGCCTGGAGCACTAGGTCCTACCGCTCCTCAGCACCTCCTTCTGTCGCAGTCAATGGAATTTGGCAGAGAAATCACCTCTCTCCCTAATCTGAAAAACAAACTCTCTCCTCTTGACTATCCCCATTTTTTCCACAGACGGAGACTACAGTGACTCGGCAAATGACGTATCAGGTAGAACAAAACTTTGAAAGATGTGTCATTACCAGGGGTGGAAAGGAGATCGTGGGGACACCTGAGTACAGATGCTTGACTTAGGTATGTCATGCTTATCCTCCTTGATAAGCACCACCACCCACAAACTTTTACCTTTGTGCCCTTTATGTGGAGCTGCACTTTACCAGCACCTGGAAAACGGAAATGCCTGAGTCACAATACAGCAAAATACCATCCTGGGAAAGAGAGAAGATTTAATTTTCTGATATCCTTCATACCTCCCCCAGCACAAAAATACATTTTGATTTAAGGTCATTCTGATCTAGGTGTCATTAAGCTAAAGCTAGTGAGTTGGCAAGAGATATATAAGTGTGTCCACTTCTAATCCTGCAGCAAACACTGAACATATATTTTAATTGCAGGGGTTATTCCATTTGTCTGTGTCTCTCCCACTCCTGCCCTCCATTGTGTCATTTTATAACATGGAAGCAGTATGCAGAACATTAAGAAACCGATTTTTATCAGTTTACTCTGAAAATATGAGCAAGTCTTGCTGGATAATCCTTCACTCAGGGCATTATTCCTGCTACCCTAAATTTCAAAGTCCTGTAACCGGGGCAGGTATTGCTGGTTTCTGAAGATCTACATATTTCAAAACAAAAAAGGTACCATGTAGTAATGGATCAAATATGATCCAGCACTGCTGTTCAAGGCATTTTACCAGAAATGAAAAAGAGACTTGTGCAGTGATCTCTGCAACAGAAAACTGTCACCTGGAAACAAAACTATGATATGTAGCATAAGAAAGTATCATCAGTTAGAACTTCTGACTGTGTCCTAATGATATTATCTTCCCCCTAATTTTTCCCTGATAATGAAATGCAAAATCATGTTATAGACCACATGATGTACATACTAAACTCCCTCTGATCTGAAATAGGGTCAAACCAATTTGTGTTTATTTCAATAGGGCAAGGATTTTCCTCTTATTGAGTCAGGTTAAAAATTCTTTAAAATTGTTGAACAATAATAAACACTTTTTGCTTTGGTGCATGCACTGCACATGAAGTCAAGGATTCATCCCATTTATATCATATGCTGCTTTGCTGCTTATTTTAAGGCATGTAAGTCCCTCCATAACACAAAATACGACACGATAAGAACCAGTAGTAACAGAAATAAATTGTGGGATGGGGCAAATCAGTGTTGCCTAATTTGTTTGTTTCATGAGCTGAGATCTAACAAAGAAATTTATTAGAAATGAGTCATTAGAAGTGAGCAGTTTAGCTTCTACATGTGATTCATTCCAAAAAAAAAGCTGGATGCATGTATATGCCAGGGCCTCTGTAGAGAAAATAATGTATCTTGTGATTTATGTTGTTTCTCTATGCAACTGTTGTGCAATAGTTTCATCTCAAACAGCTAAGCTTTCCAATTTATTAATAAATCATGAATAGGCGAAAATGTACAATTCAGAAAGCACGTAACTAGAAACAGGAACCTAAGGCTATCGAATACTCACATGGTTTGAGCAATACTGCTTCTTACAAAGTGTATGAGAATTATGGCTGTTGGAATCCTCTGTTTACTCCAGTGCAATGTTTGGTAACCTTGGCAATAGTTTATTTAATTAATGCTCCACAAGTCAACTCATCAGGCTTGTCAAATAGGGCAGCTACTTAAAACATGGTAAATTTAATCTATATGTTTAGGCCACAGATGCTATATACGTTAGGTAATAGAGAACTCCATCTTCTAAAACGCTGTTAATCTGGAAGATTTCAACAGTACTTAACAAAAATGCAAAACACAACAAAACAAAAACCCCTTGGAAACAAAATAAATGCGTTTTGTTTGCCTAACTGATTGATCTAGAAAACTCAGGCCAAATGTTCATGCCTGAGTCTCTTCCAAATTTTAAGAATTTTAAATCTTTTTTAAATTACTCTATAAAGTGACAGAGCACCACATTATGCTGGATACCTTGTCAACAGAAGTCTGTTTTGGGAACCACTAAATTTAAAACTATTGCATGGCACTTTGCCCTTGACCTGTATCACTGAGAGCGCCAAGCGCACACATGACCGAGGACTGGCGGTAAGAGAAACAGTGAGTAACATCTCAGAGAAAGCTGCTGTAAACCATGACAGCTGAAACTTCTGTTTCTTTTAAGATGCCTCCTAACGTGCTTGCAATCCCGCAATTCCTAAGTGATGTATCAACTTACTGAGCAGGGGGAAAAGATCCTTCGCTAGGTCTGCTTGTCCCTCTCCCTGCATTTCTTATCTGCCTTCTAGGAGATAATACCTGACCTGCAGGAGAGCACCCTTGCGGGCTCCAGATGGTGGAGGCTGCTGCTGATGAGACCAAGGAAGGAGGTGAGAGCCATGCAGGGAGCAGTGGCTTCCCGCTGTACTTCTCCTGCAGCAGCAGCTCCTGGCAAGCCGTGAGCCGGCGCTTCCTCCACTGCCCTTCCCGGAGAGGCCACCCACAGCACTCCGAGCCACACGGCCCGATGGAGAAAGGCAGCGCCAGGGAACTGGAAGCGTTCTCATTTATCAAGGTTTCTTTTATCCGACCCTTCAGCTGTGATTTAGGACTGTGTTCCTCCTAAGAATCTGCTGGGATTTGGCCAAAATGAAAAAGGATGGTTCAGACTTCCTGAGCCGAAGTGAGCAGCTCTGTAGGAACGCTCCCACGTGCAGTGCTCTCCTGCCACTGGGCATACTCATCCCTTGCAGTGTCAGCCTGCACCTACGTGGACAGGCCCTGCATAGCCTGAACACCCTTGGGTGGCAAGAAGGGGCGACACTCAAATTGTGTGAGGAACCAGGACAAGAACTGGAAACTGCAATTAAACTGAGATGGGTGGTTCAGAGGAAGATGAAACATGAGCAGAAAAAGTCAAATCAGTGACCAGGCAGGAGCCAGTACAGAAACTGTGATCTATGACAAGAGAAAGATGAAAGTGAAACTGGAATGAAGAACCTGGAAAGCAGAGACTGGGACTAACTAAATGAAGAGAAATAGACTGGAAGAGGAGTCAGGGATAGGAAACTGAAGGGGATGGCAGTACAGTTCATGCTAGCAGAAACTGAATGGAAAGGCAAACATCCTTTCATGGATGCTGCTGGACAAGAGGCAGATTGGAAGCTGGCCTCTGAGCACCACTCCTCTGATTTCAGAACACACCTGGCAAACTCATCAGCAAAAAGCCTTAAATATTATAGATAACAGGGTGATGACCTACGGCATCTTTGTATTTCCTTTTTGCTCTCTAAAGAACCTATCTTGTCCCAGGCCCTTCGCATGAGGACTCTGCCCACCTGTAAGAGAAATGAAAGCAGATGCCACCTTCTCAAATGCCGGGGAAACTTCCACTCACCCCAAAATGAGTGGAAACTTTCAATCCCAGCCTGTGCTTTAGTTTCACCCCTGGGATAAGCACCTTCCTCCTCTGTTATTGACATACTGTGAAAACTTAAGAAGTATTGCAGTACTTCAGTTGTGGACATCATAGGAAATCCGCTAGAAAAACAACCCCTCAGTATATACCACTGCATCTGATATAGGGTCCATCCATTGAACTGTAACATAAGGTCAAAACTAAAAATAATCCTCTCACCAAATAAAGGCTATTTACCTTTCACACTGAATGAGATCGAAAACTTCTGGATAAAAAGCAGTGGTATTATGTGATTACAAATTATGTGCATTTGCCTATGCATAAAGAGATTGAACCTTACTTCCAGCATTTCCTAGCTTTGGCAAGCATCATACTGCTGCTTTAACTTTAGGTGCCTTTCATAAGTCTGTGTGTTTACATGTGGATGGGTGAGCAAATGTGATTGTGCATGTTGAAAGCACCAAGCTGAAATATTAACCTTCAAGGCCTTGTAAATAACAAATTGCCTTTACATTTTCCAGAAACTAATTATAAACAACTGAACAAATGCCTGAAAGTGGCAAGTGAATACACAGTCTTGAAAAGGTTATGCTTCTTAGCAGACACAAAGAATGTGTTTCTAACATAAGTAGGAACCAGGTGACCTATATCTCCTAGAAAATAAGTAGCCTTTAACCACAGGCACTCAGTCTGGACATTCAAGCAGTCCATGGTTTTAGCATGTCATAATGATATGCAGTGAGCATGGAAAAAATAATCTCAAAGGCAAGGATTTATTTCCCAAAGAGAAATATTAACTACTACTAAATGACAGAAATATCTGTAAGTCAGAGGTTATTTTTAAGATGAAAACTAATCTGGAGGAAGTTTAACCAGATGCATGTCAAGAACAATAAATGACATGGACTTTTATGTGTACCATGAATGCAATGCAAGAATTGTAGACTTGATGTGAAAAAAAGGGAAAAAGAACAAACAACTGTGTTTGAAGGTCCCAGTAAATTCAGTACACAGTTTTTCTGCATATTAAACTTCATGAAATATTATGGTCATCAACTTTAAAAAGACAAAAATAATATTTCAGCTTTTTCAGTGGATAAAGATAGATCACCTGGAAAAAAAGTAACATCTAGTCAAGAAATACTTGCAGCTGGTATTAAGGTCCCTTCTTAAATACTGCATTTTTACTCAAGAACATCTTAAAGAAACGATTCAGCCAGTACCGCTCTACATATCTATGTATCCATTTTTTTGATAAAATACATAGTACCTTATAAATTGTTCTACATTTTTTATTTATAATGCACTTGCTTAAACACTTCACACTTAGAGTGCCATGTTCAAACCAAAAGCCTTTGACCGTGTATCCTCCTCAGATGCCAATATTTTGGGGTTGAGCTTTTGTCAAAGGAGAGGGCTTAAGTGGTTGAAGTGTTTTTTTCTCTTCTGTTTCTCAGCTATAAAAAATCAGAGTGAAAGGAAGAGTGGAAAAATGCTGTTATCAGTCAGGACTTCTACAGTGAGAAACTTTTTGTACTTCTTCAAAATCCAGTGTCACCTCAAAGAAGCACAACACTTCAGCCAAGTCATCCTTCAAAAGGGCCCCCAAATATTTTTTAAAAAATATAAAGGCATCAACACACACCCTTCAAAATACTGTAGCAAGAGGGCATTAATTAAAAAAAAAAAAAAAAAAAAAAAAAAAANAAAAAAAAAAAAAAAAAAAAAAAAAAGACCGAATTCAGGAAGGAGAATCTTTCCATCACCTAATGTACACAGCAGATGTTAAGTAGAACAAAGTATCCCAACTTTAATCTGCTGTAAGCAGCAATGGTATGATAGTGATGACAGCAAAAAATCAATAACACAGAGCAAAAGAGCTATTTTCTATTTTGCTTTTGCTGTGGAAATAGCTAAGGAATGGATGGAAGAAAGTTGTCAAACAAAATTCATCCACATAATGGCTGGGGAGTTTTGAGGAAACTGATTTTCCTTGGAAGCCTTTTGCTTTTCTTTTTCTGTCAAATGTTATAACAAAATGAATTCAAGTAAGTTTGACTTGCAGTTCTGATAACATCCAAAAAATAAACAGAATTGCCAGATATAGGCAGTGAGGTCCATGTACAGTTCTGGTAATACAAACTTCCAGCAGAATAATAAAGAACCACACATTAACTTGCCTCAGTACTGCTAATTTGATGTACACCGATCTCAATTTTTGTGTCTTCAGCACTTTTCCCAACATTGTGAACCCAGTCTTAGAGAATGAGCTGTTTCCAGGGAATTGTATTGGCTTTTACTGTCAGGTTCTCAATAAACGTTTCATCTGTAACCTCCACATTTCTCAAACGAGTAAAATATTGCCAGTTTCTTGCCACTGACTTGTTTAATAAACTTTTCTTCAAGTCCTTGAGCTATGCTTAACATCTTTGTGGCATTCCAATGCTGTCTTTTATTTATTTATGCCTTCTACGTGTATGTCTTCTCTCTGTGTTCAAACTTCAGTCCAACTTCATTTTCATATTTTCTTTCTTTTCCTTTTCATTTATTTTTGCATTGCTTTCCTTTGCTAAGGTTTAAAAAACAATTCTTGAAAGGAAAATGCTCTCATAATAAGCAGCACTTCAGATCTGCTCTGCAGAATATACAGAGCACAGCACACTGACAAAAGAGGTCTATCTCTTCACTTTAATAGTCTATTCTACTTCAGAACAAATCTAGATGAATTACATTGTCAAGAGTTATTTTGCATTCCATATGCCATATGTCATTTTCCAGAGAAAATTAGAATCATTAAGCAGCTCCTATAAATAGATCTCACCTACAAAACACAAATTTGCTTCTGAGAGCAGATATTTGGAATTTCAGTAGCCTAAGTATCTTTGCTGGCTTTGTTCTGGGCAGTGATAGGTTTTATCAATCATTTGAGCAAACATACATCTATTTATGGTAATATAAAGGAAAAGTCTTCGTTTCTCTTCTGCTGATTCTCAGATCAAATCTCTCAAATTTGGAGACAAATAATGTAAATCCTTTTTAAACATTTCTGTGCCAGGATTTTAAGGACTGACTTCATTAGGATTCAAAAGCTATAGATGGTTTGATCCAAGCTGATCTTCAGCATAAATGAAGTAAATATATCTGGAGAAAGAACGAGAGAGATGTAAAAATACTACCTGTGATTTCCTAGAAGAAAACAGCTGTAAAAGCTGTAGGAGCCAAAATAAATAAGCAAGACTTGAGATGCTGGCAAGTGTGCATGGATGGGCTATGGTTTCAGCTGCACTTTCCACAGCCACACTTGAATTTCCTCAGTCCTGGACTTCCTCAAGGGCAGGGCAACCTACTTACACACAGGGAGCTACTTTGCCTCTCCAGAGTGCTCGTGTTGAATCATTTGCCTCTTTCTGACTATACACCCAGCATATATGCCTGTTTATCTGTCACTAAATGAGAGAAAAAAATAGGTACTCAGAGAGGGAAGATGATGTTACAGTCTGTTTCTCCTTAGCTATAACACGTTTCTTTGAGCTCACTGTTTGTTATATGGGAAGGATTGGCAAAAAAAAAAAAAAAAAAAAAAAAAAGAGACACAGCAACTCCACTAGATTTTTTGGCAAGTTAGGAAGTAATATATGAGCATCCTGAAGACCTAGAAAGTAAATTCATGTTCTACAACATTCAGCCATTTATTCTGATGTAGCAGGTTCTGGCTTAACATAGCAGATGAATCTGAAACGAGCATCGTCTCTTCTTCCTACAGTGGATATTAAACTTCCTCTTGCTCCTTTTGAGAAAATACTACATTTGCTGAATCCCATTTTGAGTTTGGGACTTGATGGAATTAAAAATGAGAGGAAAAAGGAAAAGCTGTCTCTTTCTTTCTTCCCTTTTTTCTTTTTTTACACATTTTCCATGGAAACAAATACGCAGACAAGATTTTGCTAAAAAAATAATCACAAACTCCTAACAAAACTCAGCTCAGAGCTTGTAATTAAACATGAACCAGTCTGAATCACACCAATATTGACATTTTGCAGATCGTTGCTTTTCTCATGTCTGATCAAATGAGGCAAAAAAAGTAATCTTAAAGTAATCTTACTCTTCAAGCAAAATACCGTCCCTGTTATCTTATTGAACAAAGAAAGCAAAGTGTCCCAATCTTCTCCCCATATCAACAACCTTTTGGTTTGAAAGACCAAGAATTTTTCTGGAACAGTCGAGGATTTGCTTAGACGTGTAAGGAGAAAGCAAATGACCCTTTTCAGTGCTACCTGATATAAGCATGGATGGATTTTTGGTTTTGCAATCTGCTTGCATTAGGTATTCCTTACAATTGGCTTTATGGAACAAATCTATTTCCACTAAGATCATGTTCAGAAGTCCCAAAAGAATCTTGCAGGCTGAAACTTTCAGCATTGTTAAAACCAGAGCCATCTTGCACATTATTCACTTTCAAAACCACAGCTTTTCACCACGCACAAGAAGTTGGAAAAACATGTTGAAAAAAGCATTCTTCAAACCAAGTTTATTGACATTTTTTTTTTTCGTGAGACAGAAGGTTTTCTAGACACACTGGTATTTTCACAGCAATGTGCCATGTGGCTGCTGGCTATGACATTGGGCATGCTTTAAAATTCTGCAGCATGTGGTAGTAGCTCCGTATTCTTGTACATACCCCACACCCACAGGTGTGGTAATACTTGCTACAGGGCAAATCACAAAGCCATGCAACAAACTGCACTTAGCACATGCTTTTGGCCACTTTATTCACATTTGCCAAGAAATCCATTTTCTCTGGGACTACTTCTGACATTCCAGTCCTCTGAGAAATTCTAAACAACCATTGTTTTAAAAAACACCAGCATGCCGCAAAAATGCTTTCTACTTTCCCCCTAAAAATGATTTTTTTTTTCTCAAAAAATAACCCTGGTTTGATGTCCATGCTGAGCAATATTCACTCTTGAAATATGAGTGATCTATGATGCTATTTTCTGATATAAGAAATTGGAGCTTCAGATTATGGAAAATATCTTGGAGAATAAGTCCTTGGATGTCGAAGAAACTATGAACTATTTATAGCTTTTTTTTTAGTTGAATCATTTGTTTAAAATTTACTGATCATATCCTTCTTTTGTTTTGTTTTGTTCTGCTTTGTTTTTGCAGTCCTTAGACTTAGGCTCCCATCTCTAAAGTATAGATATTCTAAGCAGTGTCTTTCACTTTCTAAAAGAGCGGACAATCTAATACCTTGCCAAAGAAGAAATTAGAGAATTTAGCCCACACATTTTTGATTTTCGTAATGTTCTCTCTAGTTAGCTCTGGAGAAGGCATAGATTTACATTCTGACTCAAGCTGTGATTGCTCTGAAGTGAGCTGTTACTTCTAGGAAAGGAAATGTTTTATCTTTTATCTTTATACCTCCTTAAAAAAAAAAATAAATACTTGGTAATTGATGATTTTGATGATTTTGCTTTGCATAGTAGTAATATTCTCTGTAACGTCCAGATGCCTTTATTTCTATCCATAGCCAGATTCCTTTTGACCATTCCAGTGCTAAAAAGACATTCAAGTGTAAATGGCACTAAGGCCCTGATTTTCCAATTTGGAAAGAGAAAAAGCTAAGTTTTCTATTAGAGCTCAATGCCACTAGAAGATGATGGCAAATATTCCAAATGAAAACAAATTCTTCTTGGTTTCACTGGAGCCATTTTTCATCCAGGATTTGCAGCCCATTAGAAAACAAACCTAATTAAGAATAGTTTAAATGACAAGCCTTTTCCACAATCTGAATTAAAAGAGGATGTGGCAAGTATTCAAGAGATTTTGTCTACTGAATTATTTAAGCAGTTCCTTGCTTAATATCCTGTGGTTCTAAACATGAATTAAATGAAAAATGCTTAGGTCTGGCCTAACTCAACTGTGCAAAATATCTAATCTAATCTAATATCTAATTACAGGCATTCATATATATATAACATAATACAGCAAATGTATTTATCAAACTGGGACATAAAATATATGTAAGGCCCATGACACCTTTTTTTTTTATTTTCAAATTCAGTATAAATCTAGCAATTCAGTGTAGAAAAGCAATGCCATAATTAAGAAATTCAGATCTTCTACTTCGATTACACTTGAAAAAATAAATTCACAGACTACAATGCAAAGGAAGAAAACCCAGACTCATTGAGTATGTAGGAAAGCATTTTTGAAAGGCCTAAATGCTCAAAAGCATGATCGCTAAGAAATAGGCAGTGATGGGAGAATGCCATGAAATGTGCCTATCAAAAACAGTCACTTTAGCACGGCGCAGTGGCAGCAGGGTGGCAAGATTCATACAGACCAGTCAGCAAAGAGAAAAAGTAAATGTAAAAATAAAAGCACTATTAAAAATGTCATGGGGATGACTTCATGGCAGGTAATGCAGTGGA
Organism: Nothoprocta perdicaria; assembly: GCF_003342845.1. Lineage (NCBI taxonomy): Eukaryota > Metazoa > Chordata > Aves > Tinamiformes > Tinamidae > Nothoprocta > Nothoprocta perdicaria. Next base: position 562,475 of record NW_020456087.1, on the reverse strand, counting down.
CAGGGAAGGATGAAGATGTGATACGAGAAAGATGCTTAATAAAGAGAAATGAAAACTCCATGGAAGCTTTAGCTTAAATTTATTCCAAATGTCACTGTGATGAACAAAATAAACATCAGACAAGTTCAAACACAAAAAGAAATGTCAAAATTAGAAAGATAAGCACATAATACAGAAGGCATTCCATGAAGTAGGTTAACTTCTAAACTGTTGCACAGTAAGATGTCCACTTTCAAGGAAAGCATAGACTTCAACGGATTTCAGAGAAGCCCCAAAGAGCCTGAATTTCAAAGAGTTGATTAGTTGTCCTCCTAAATGAAATTAGCAGGGTAGGATGCGGCTAAATCCTAGACAATAAAATCCTAAGTCTTTTTCCACACAAAGTCACAGGTTACAAGAGGTGAAAAAGCTACCACTTGTATAAATGAATTAGATGTTTTAAATATTAAAAATGATAAAGTAATCTAATAAAAATATTATTAAAGATAAGCTCTTAAGTGGTATTAGTCTATGAAAACAAACATGTATTTAAGAGCAAAGTACCCTCAAGAGATTTAAATAATATCAGTGCAAAATAATGGATTAGACCCTGAAGTTCTTACCCAGTTTGTCCTGAGGGAAAACTTTGAACACATTTAATTAGAAATTATTTAAATTCCACCAAAGAGTTCAAGCAATGAGATCAAATCCTGGCACTAGAGATAAACTGTATTTGGAATAGATCTTAGTCTCAAAATAAGATGGAGTCCAAAGAGTAAGAACAGGACACTGTTCACTGAACGGTGAACTTCACTGAAAATAGTTTACTAGCCTAAAAGAAATTAGTACTTAATCGTTAATTTACATGCCAAACCAGGCTAGCTAACTCAGGTGTAAACCACCTTTGAGAAAGACTTTGAGAAAGAGTTTTACTATGAAAGGAAGCTGGGTAAAGGGGGAAAGATAGATAAAATAAGTCAGGAAAGATTCATAAATTTCTTCACCATAAAAAATAACTAAAGTTAACTTTACTTAACTTTAGATCTAAGCTGAGAAAGAGGAGTAATTCTGCAAAATTTCCCTACATGATGGTATTACTGCTGACAAAATATTCTAATTTGGTCTTGCAGCCTGGCCAGTTAATACTCTATGTTCCCAAATGGTTGGCCTATTCCAGTTAGATGCACCATTATACTCAGGGAAGAGGTTGCCTAAGGACAAAGCTAATATTGCAGGAAACTTTGGGGTCACGGGGTCATAAAACCAGCTAATTCCACAATGAGAGCATGCATGGACTGAAAACTTAGACTGCTGCTGAGGTTGTAATCCCATGATATGGGATATGAACACGGCAATTCAATTCTGTCTTAAGAGCATTTTGGCACTATGCCACCAAACGCAACATTTAATGCAACTTTATGTGGGTCAATACTCAAAATGTTCAGAGAATGTGCCCAGCTTAAGAAAACTCAGGTAAAAACAAGGTTAAGCCAGTATTGGACCTGAATTCTCTACATTGCACACACTAGTTAGAAGCTAACAAAGTAACCCCCCATACACACTGGGGATTTTTTTCATATAAAAAGGAGTATTATACACTTTTACATCAACCTTTTTCTGACAGTAAAAATGCCCAATGTCTTACAGTTTAATTACAGAATTACTTCTATCTCTATTATAACTAAGACACATTGCCCTCTGTTACCCGCTAGCACATGGGTCTGAAGGAAAAATCTGACAAAGCTGAACAGAAAACAACACATTTTTGGAACTATTTGGAACTATTTTGTAGAATTTAACAAGAGTTATATCATTGCACAGTACTGTAAAAATGTTGTAGGAAATAGTTACTGAAAACATTTAGATTATGTAATGGTGGATGTTTTACAAATAAAGACACCTCACACTTGAGAATCACTGAAGACAACTCTTGTTGCTGAAGGTCAACCACTCACAACATAAATCATAACATTTTTACCCTAAAATATCAAATATTAGGAGCTCAAAAGAGCAAGGACACTTAAAGAAAAATCAAAAGGAGAACTGCAGTGAAAAATAAAGACCTGTCTTTCAAGTCAAAGTTAATTCTAGCTGGTGATATACTTGCATATACTTGATACACTTCTTCTGAACAGCACGAATTGGTTCAGACATCCTCATCTTTGAATTACCCAGCTCTTGTTAGTCTCGGTCAGCCCCTGTAATGCTTTTAAAATTTTTAGAGTTTCTTTTTGTTGAAAGAAAAGTCAAACTGCCATATTGTTGTCTAGACAATGTTGTCTTTAACTGAAAGCTTCTGCTGAAATAGCAGTAATTTTGGGGGATATATGCTGAAATTGTCCTGGGGTCCCTCTTCTTGCATTTGTCTTTAGACTGGCAATGGGATAAAGGAAACAATGATAAAGCAGATTCATGTGCCAGTTAATTCCCAAGGTGTTTAAGCAGGGCCCTCTCCTATCTGCTGCACAGAGCTGCAGCAAACTCACCCAGCTCCTGAGGGAGAGCTGCCGAGTGGGAAAGGCTCCACACAGTTTTCTAAATCCAAGCAACGTGGCTCGTTTCAGTAGTTCACCCAACTAACAAAACCCTGCAGACTGCTCTGTTCAAAAGTGCTGCTGTGGGAAGATTACATTGATTTAATCTCAGTTTTGATACAGAAGAAGAATCTGCCTGGATGCCACCTGCGGAGCACGGTTTCCCTTTCCAGCAGCAGGAAGGCTCCCACAGCACTGCCAGCTTTGGCATTTAACCACAACCAAGTTGTCCAAGTGGCAGCTTTGAAATTTCTACCTTCTTATTCCGACATTTCAGCAGACCAGAGCTCCACCTAACCTGGCCAGGAACAAACTACAACAGATCATATTTTTGAGGAAATTTATGCCAAAGCAAAGTATTTAGTATTTTAAGAGCATCGTTAGCACACATTTAGGAAACCTATGTCCATGAAGGCTCATATCTGGCCAAGCTCAGGGTTTGTGTCTTGTGTGTTCTATTTCTACCTCTGCAAATCCACAGATCCTTCATACTAAAAGTTTTGGAACAGAAGATCTGCTGCTGTTTTTATCAAAACCTCATTGTTCAAGGATAATAAACCCAGAATACTGGGGATTAGACCACTATCTGATAACAAGACTATGCGGTTACGTGAAGGAAGATAATCTTCATCATCATAATTTCGTAGACCTCAAACCACTCACACGCAATTTAAAAGAAGAAATGCCTCATTCATTTCCTCCTTTAAAACCATCAACTATAGGTAATGAGGCTCTGGACTCTGGAGTTGAACTCCAATGACCTCAGGACAGAAAGAAGAGGGAAATGGTGATGGAGCCTTGACTATTGCCAGGTGGAAGAAGCTGGAGACACCATTAACAACTAGGGTTTCCATAATCGCCATATAATTTAAATCCCTAGTAAGAATGGAAGCAGTAAGGAGATATGAACCCAAGGTGTTCTTGTTTAAAAGGCAAGCAAAAAGAGCTACACAATTTTCAAGCAAAAAAGCAAGAAGCAAATACAAAAGAATTTAACAAGTCCAGCTCAATAATTCTACATTTTCTGAACTATGTCTGTTCCTGTTCAAAACAGTTCAAGACTCCCTCTACTTCAGTAGGAATCGGATTAGGCTGTTAATCAGGAGCTCAGAGCCACATTAAAAATAACACTGGGAGTTGGTTGGTTTGAAAAAAGTATTTTTTATTGTGAAATGTCCTTTTGGACTAATAAAAGGAAAATGCCTTGCATTTTTTTTTCTCATAAAAGAATAGGTCCCAGACATTTGGAAAGTGTCCACCATGAGTCAGAGGAACAGGAGACTGCAAAGTACCCCTTAATGCAATCAAAGACACTCATCCTTGCAGCGCTATTTGCATGTCAGTTCATCAGAGAGGCACTATTTTGGATTTTCCAGAGGCAATCCAAGATCAGACACAGCCTTGGCAAACCGAAGCAAATCATGTCTCAGCCTGACCTGACGCTTCTCCCTCACGAAGCTACAGCAGCGTCTGCAAAGGCTCCCGTGTCGCTGAGCGGCCGTCCCAGCCCAGGGACCCGAGCACATCAAAGACTTCTTTGACTGCCGAGTTATGAGGAGACTCCCTTCTCCCGAGCAGCGGGGCCGGCGAGACAGAGACAACATATTTGCTGTGTTAGCTTTAGAAGTCACACCGTGTTTGCAGAAGGGGTTATCTTGTGTCCACACTCTCTGATCTAAGCTAATGTTTGTTTACAGAGACCGTAAAGCAGGAGGGCTGGAGAGCAGGAATGTTTCGCAGTATTACATGTGGCCTCCTCCATAAAGGGGATCTTTGATATAACTTTTGGAGGGAGGAAAAAAAAGAGTCACCTGTGGCAGCCACATCAGGAGATGCCTATTTACAGGAAAAAGTCTAACCCCTTCTGCAGGATCTGAGTGATCATTTGAATGTATATTTTGTTTTCAATGGTTTCACAGGGAGAGGAAAATAAACCGTGAAGAATATTATAGCTCAGCTCAATCATTTGTACAGCTGGTGGACCCAATATCTGAAATGAAATACTCCAAATCATCTACCACTTCCAGGGGCTTCCAAATACTTTTTTTTTTTTCTTACTACAACACACCTTAGATAGTGTCTGGATTTGTTTGGTCCATATTTTCAAATAAAAATGACCCTCAAAAAACCTTGCATAAGCAAATGTTACCAGCATAAACGACTTCTTGACAACAAGAAACAGAATCCTTTGCAGTGTAATTTTAAGTTTCTCATACTTTCAATTATCCCTTCCAAAAGATAAATTACCTTTATCAGCAGCACAGATGCTGCTATGTTGATTCTTGTTAAATTCTAATGAACAAAAAAAGAAATGTTCTAATGAACAAAACAAAGTTTTAATGAACAAAAGTTCTAATGAACAAAACAAGTCCCCAAATAGGACATAATGCATAAACTGCTCCAGCTCCCTTGAACCTTTGATCACTCTGAAATGTATATAAAATGTGATACCTTTGGATCACTCTGAATTCGATATAGAAATATGTGCTCAGCTCCTCTGATACTATTTATTTCAGCTAGCTCCTCTGCTTGATATAAAATCAGTTTTTTAAAAAAAAAAAAAGCCAATCCCAGCAGCAGCTGGTACAGAACATTAGAGCAGAAACTTCTGAAACCTTTTTGTCTCTAGAGCACTTTCACCTTCCAAGATCTCCTCTGAGCATCCAGGAAATCTCCGATATGCCCAGCCCTTTCATTTTATTCTAATTGGTTTGTCACTTGGAAGAGGTAACAGGGAAATGCTGCTTGCCTTGGCTTTCCACTCATCCTGCTGCCCTGAACTGCAGCCAGAAATGCAGGCCTGGTCACGTAGTGGCTGCATTGAGGCACAGCGGGGCTCTCATGCATATAGCTGCCTATAGCTGCCTATGCATATAGCTGCCTATTGCCCCACTGGGTGAGGGGTGCATGACAGCCCTCAAAACGAAAGAATACAGGCACTTGAGTGTGAATGGGAGCTTAGGGCTAGACTATTCATGCTGTGACAACACCCAAAAAATGTCATTCGAGGTCCTTTTTATCCTCTTTGTGTTTGATCACGGTGGTTTAGTGCACACAAGCAATGCTCCTCATAGCATATGCTAGTCACTAGTCTGGCATAAGCAGATGAAAAGAGCAAGAAGGGACTCGGTCTCTCACCAGCCCCTGTCCCTGCGCTCCTGTGCCACCTCACATACCCAGCACAGCTTCAGGAACCGACCATTGCCAGGGAAAAGCTACAAGGGCAGCTCCCCCTCCGCTTGCAGCAGCCACTTTTCCTCCTCCAAAGCAGCCCCTGCAGCAGCAGGGCAGTCACAGTGTCCCCTGCGCTGTGCCATAAAACCTGGTCCCCAAAGGGATAAATGCCCTTGCCAGATCTGGAACCAAAGAGCACAAAACACCCCCCTGGGGGAGCAACGTGGCAGGGAGGGGGGGACGGCAGACAGCAAGGGACCCCGCTTACCCCAGGGCACGTTCACTCCCTTAGCAGCAGTCTCGCCATCTGCCCCGGGGCATTTTTGCTGTGTTGACTTCTCTAGCCGGTGCGTGAGAGATCTTCTAAGGCCGTTGCTTCTGTTTGCATTCTGCGGATTAAATTTCTCTGTGTTTCAAAGGAAGATCAGGTTAGGGTCCATTGTAGTTAAGGATGATGAGACAAAGGCTCTTAACTTGTAATTCTTCTTCTCTTTGAACATTGAGAAAACATCTTTGTTTATTAAAAAATTTCTGAGAAGAAACATAACGTGAACTAACCGGAGACTATTGTACCACGTCCAGAAGCACAGGGGAAGGGGCTTTTCAGGGTGTTTGGGAAGAGGGGCTTAAATGTGCTTTTACTTACAATAGTTTTACAAAGAAGCTATGAAAACATTTCAATTAATGTGAGGTATTCCTATAAAATCCCTCTAAAAGGCTAAATCAGGAGCTCTCCCATCGACAGCATCCTTTCTCAAAGACTACGCAGGCACCGTGACCGATTTTGGTGTAACGTGCACACAAGTCACTGAAAGGTTGAGATTTTAGCCAAATCCAAGAACACTTAATACACGCCGTGCTTGCTTTCTGCTTGCACACTGTGTTCCGAGGCAACGTGTTCGTGACAGCGGATCTCCAGTTCTGAGAAGCGCAGACCCCTCAGATTAGTGAGGGGCACAGCCGGATTTGCAGCCGGTACATACGGAAACTTCCACCTCTTCAGGAGCAGCTCAAGAGCTCCTCAGCCACCGCGGCTGTTCAGCTGCAGGCCCTGGCTGCTATTGATCTCAGGCCATCTGCAAGGCTGTACATGTTCAGGCCAAGGATTTTTATCAAACTTTGTACACAGATAAAGCTAAAATCATACATGGCACTCAATTTTTCATCATAACAAGCTGACTTCAGCTCCTAGCATGCTGGAGGAAAAGAAAAAGAGACAGAGGACAACAAAAGAGCTGTTAAGATATTCCCTTGGCATGTTTAGAAGTAGTTGCCCTGTAAATGAACTGAGAGCTGCTACTGCAGCAAGCACAAAAATTGAACTGTAATAACAAATAAAGCAGATGAAAGGTGTTAAACAATGCTTTTGTTGCTGCTTAGAACCTCATTCTGCACATGAACCAGACACTTTGTTCTCATGGGATAAGCGCTCCTGTAAAATTCAATACTTTGGAATTCTTTAATATTTTCAAGAATGGTAATGACATTAGCTGGCTGGGAGCTATATTCCTCCTTTTTATCAGGTTTGTCAAGGACACTCTTGGTTTGGTATCGCACATTAGTTTCACGCTGCACTGTTGGAGAAAGGAAGGAGAGATGAGAGTGCAAGGCTGGCATTTCTATGGATTTATGGATTCCTCAGCAGACCCATATTTGTAAAAAGCATGCTTCGATTTTAATTATGCTATTAACATTTTGCAGAAAGGTTGTTCAGAAAACTAAGTGGCATTACATAGTTACGCCATTGTGGTCCGAGACTCCCCATGGCCAAGAACTGCTCGCAGAAGAATGTGAGTAGAAGGCCTCAGTTGGCTTGGTCGACTTCTTGAGAGCCCCACTTCTAACGCAGGTTTCACCAGAACCCTAATCATAACCCTACCTTACATTGGAACTTGCCCCTTGGGACTCTGCAAGCTTGGGGGTGTTTGGAGGAGGCTGCTCTGGCAGCAGCCCCCACGTTACCTCAGCAGCCTGTTGGAAGAAGCCCTTCTGCAGCTGCATCTTTCTATGCAGCCTGTTCTATGGGTCCTTCAGCCTAAACCAAGAACTGGCACCTCAGACAGTGCAGGGTAAAGATCAATTCCTTAACGGTAAGCCTAGCTATAAAACTTCTGCTGCCTCTTTGTGTTTTAAAGGCACTTCTGCCAGCTACCCACTAAGATTTTTGGCTCTCCCCTTTAACCGCAGTGCCCATAAAGGCTGTTGCTCAGATGCACATCATGTAGAACCCCCCATTCTGACACAATCACCAAAAACTGTGGATGGGAAGAGAAATACTGAAGGAAGCCAGGAGCTAATCTTATTTTAGGAGCATGAGGAAAATATGCCAGTAACAGATGAAAAAAAAGAAAAGAGTATTCCAGTAACAGATGTAAGGATGGAAAACATAGAAACATCAGGCACCAGGTCTTCGCAAGAGGCAAAGGCATAAGTACATGTGGCTGCAGCTGGTTTTATGGACCTTGCAACTCCACCTCAACACATGAAACACTTCCTTAGTGCAAGTATGAACACTCAGAAAACTATTAGGTAAAGCAATCTGGATGAAGAACAATCTATCTTGTGTTCCCATCCTCCTCAAGGTTATTTTAACCTGCATGTTTGCTTATCTGGCTCTGCACACAGGTGTGCAGAGAGCTAACCACCAGAGTGGAGCAGATGGTGGAGGATTAACAGAGTTTGGGAAGAGCATGCAAAGCCTCTTCCCAATTGAATAGCCACAACCTGTGACCAAGAGTCCAGGGAAACAAGTAGGGATGAGGTTAGACATGTATTCAGCAACAGATTTCTTCACTGCTTTCAAAATCTACAAGCCAAAAACAAAGCCTCATGTATACCTTGACCATTCACATGCAATCCCGATACAACGGAGATTTCAGAAAACGAGGAAAGAAAAAAACGCACTTCGAAGTCTGTGCTAATTTATCACTCTTCAAACACTACCTTTCTGAAGGAAAGCTAATAAACCCTGATTTACACAGAGATTTGGGAGCTGGGGTAGAAAGTTCATGGGACATTCTTAATTCCAGAGTGCTTTGTGATTCATTTCTTTCATCCAGAGGATCTCACGCCAGACTAAATGAAATATTATTAATAAACGTTAATAATAAACGAACAAACCCAGTTAGCCAGCATCCTGTCCTGTAGGCCCCCCTTCCTTTCAACCAGTCATCTTTAAACTAGACAAATATTTAGCTCTTGCTTTCCCGAGTGCAGAGTGGAACCCGTTATAAAACAGTGTTGGGAGACCAAGGTGATCTGGATAGTTCCAAACCCACAATTCACAAAGGAAATAAAAGTTTGTTCTCTCAGGAGGAAAGTCATGCTTTCCATCTGTGGGATAAAAAAGACAAGACTATTGTACCCTTTAGAAACGTAATTTCTAAAAAATCCTCAAACAATACCAAAAGGTATTTATTTCTGCCTTGCATATTTCCAGTTAGGTCACAGATACATTTGATTTTTAGGAGGAAAATAGAATCATATTTAAAGTGATTCCAGGAAAAATGTGTCTGATGCTGTTTCTATTAAAGATGAATGATCTATATTTAGTTTACAGTTCCTTTCCATTTTCCAATATCCCACCCATTAAATTTTACTGACATTTGAAGTACAGGAAGAACTACAGTGGTAAGCAAGGATCATTTTACAAGCAGTGTAACAACCACATAACCTTTCTGAAATATTAACATTTCTGTAACATTTATCCTAACCTTTCACTTCTTGCATGAATATCATTCATGCAATGATATTCTTGCCTTTTCTGCACAAAGACAAATAAATACATGCAATATTATGCTACATAAAACCATTCTGGGAGGGGAAGTTTTAAGTCTTAAACAATACAATAATTTGCTGTGTTCATACACAACATTTTCTGAGCTATCCTTTTTTTCCTAACATTTCTAGTCTTGCCAAGTTTTGGAGTATGACACGTGCTATATCACCTCCAGCGACACAAACTGTAGGCAAACATTTCCATGGAGTCATTCTTGAGCCAAAGGTTCTAGATTATATATTTGTTCTTCAACTTGACAAATGGGGGCTATATTTAGGACCACTTAGATGATTTACATTGGACTCTGGAAATGTTTTGTTCTTAAATTCATCATTTTGCCGACAGGTTTAATTTTTAATGAGCCCTACATTTATTTGGAGACACAGAATTACACAATGTCTTGGGTTCCCTGATAAGCAGAGCAGAAACGATTAGTGAACAGTTATAGAAAAGTATAGGTGTAACTGATAATGTTGGATAACAAATAAAGATACTTTACCATGATCATATACTGTAAAGAACTGACTATGATAAATTAGACAGCCACACGAGCAATAAATTGTATTCAAAAACAACAGAGGGGAGTTTGTTTGAAAAATACAAAATCCAAAAGGACTAAAATAGTTTCCATTTCCAAAGAAGTGTTACAGATAAAGGACCATTTTAAAGTAAAAGAACAGTGAATAATCTCCATTGAGATTACTAATCACAAAATGACTAATTTAAAAGATTACATGAACCAGAAAGTGAGAAAAGTAGTGACCACCAGGCAGCATCTGAACAGCAATCTTAAGAAGTTTACAGAGTGGTTATCAAGGAGACATGAATAAATTCTGAAGTCATTATACGTCGTTTAAGGAAATGTTTAAGCACACGTTATTCATAGTCTCTTTGTTCAGCTGAACAACCACTTAGGATTGTACCAAAAATCCTGTGACTATTTCAAAATGTTTCCATTGAAAGCAAGCTAGTAATTATCAGAATTTTCTAGACCAATAAAATTGTTAGAAAATTCAACAGGCCCAGCTTTACTTAGAGATCTCTGTAACGAGTTTGGTTTAGAATTTTTTGCCTGCATCAGTTAATCGAGAAAAACCTCTCTCAGTGCTTTCAACATTCAAAATATCTATTCCCAATTGATGACAAACCAGCTGCTTAAAAAAAAAAAAAAAAAAAGAATTTACATGCTTTTCCTTAATAAACATAGGAGATTTCTTCAGAAGAGTTAAGCTTAACTACATAATTCAGACTTATTTATCTAATGATTCCTAGATGTTTTATGTTCATTTTGTTTTTCACATATTTAAAATAACTTCCATATAGATTGGCCCAATTCCTCTGAAAAAGCTGATCTTGTTCTTGCTGAATTCTCTCATACAGGGCATTCCTGGAAAGGAGGAAACTGGAACAAAGTAACAAAACATTTGTTTCTCCTTAGTTTTAGAGACTCTGGACCAAGTCTGAAAAGAAAATTCGAGATGTTCCCTGCCCAAATCCATTTGTTTATACTTTGTGCTTCATACTATTTTATATTATCTTGGTAAGGAAAAAAATCCACTCCTCAGTTCACAATAAGTACAGGTAGATAGTCATGAATTATGTCCATCTTTAAGGACGGGCAGTCTAGAGACTATGCTCTTGCTTATAGAGTTTCTTAAAAAAGCCAGTATGTGGTAGAATAGCTTTTGGTGCTTAAAAACTGAACAGAAAATAACAGCATAGTCATTTCCAACAGGGTTCAAAAGGTCATTCTCAGCAACATGATTAAAGTCAACACATCGCTTGCAGGAAAAGACAAATGGAGCCACGTAAGGGGCAATTCCAGAATCTTAAAGTTTGCATTCATGGACAAAAGGTCGAATGTCTAGGGATCCCAAATGAAAAGCCTTCTCATGTCTTCTCCATTGCACAATGTTTGTTTAAAATATGTTAGTTCAATGCAGAACATATGCAGACAGTTCAAAAGGGAGTAGCCATATTATGATTTAATTTATGTTGATAGCTCCTTGGAATAGTTTGAATTAATCTCAGAGAAAGTGCTTTGCAGTTTTCGTTCAGAGTACAGAATGTACTGGGTAGATCACTAAGTTCTGATGTGTCATCCACCCTCCGCACAGTCCTTAGCCCCAGCTAGGACCTGGCTTATAAAGGCATGAGAACTCTGAGTGACATCACTGAGAAATGTATAAACTTTTTTACATCACAAAACACACAACTAAAATATATCAAGTCAAGCAAGGTCATGACAGCAGCAAAAGTCATCACTAACCTGCATTTAGCAAAGATAATCCATGTTATTCTAGACCATGTCTTCTGTTCAATCTGAGTGTGCGAGATTTTTCACGTATACTTTTACACAAACATATGCTTTTTGCTAGCTAAACTAGCAAAAAGGGGTTCCTAGACACTTAAACTTCTTCAGTGAAGGCAAAAAAATTATTGTAATGTTGAATTTAAGCCTTCTAATATCGGTTACGCACAAACGCTAGACTAAAGACTCCAAGCAAGCACACTTACTCACGAGGCAAAGCTATTTCAGCCTGAAGGGGAATTTCTAGTGGCGAGTCTTCTTCCAGCATTATGCAAGTCAGTCACAGGAGGAGCAATGAAAAGTCAAATTTTATGACTATTGAATTATGACTATGGAATTAGTCTTCTGTGCTCTTTGGAATTTTGGAAAGCTCCAAGTGATGTTATGCAGCACTGCCTAAGCCATGAACACTCTGAAGAGCGCAGAAAGGGAGATTGGTACCTTATGGACCTCACTCTACAGAGAGACAGACATTCTGAGAATAAGACACTCAGAGACAACACGATCACAAGCAAATACATCCTCTGAATCATCACCTGAGCTATGACCAGTGACCACACGCAGAAAGTTAACCCAGTGCAGCATAAAATATAGTAACTTCAAGTATCCTACGTTAAAGCAATTACCACTTTTGTCTTTTTTCTTATCAGCCCAGATTTTGAGAGTATTTCTGTCATTGTAATACCACAATTCTTTCTAGTGGTTGCTCTGCCAAAACGAGGTAAAGTGGAGTGAGTGCAGAAAGAGGGAGGTGAGCTGTGGCTGGAATGTAGATGTAGCACCAAGGAAAGCAAAGAACATGAGGGTAGATAAATGTGAGAGGGTGACATTTTTAGAGGTGCACATTTGGGTCCTTTAGGAAGCAGACTTCAGATCTGCAAGGAATATTTTTTAGCATGCAGGCATGCTCCATGAACCCACAGTGAAACAGCTGCCATCTACATCAAGCAGGATCAGAAACCTGCTCTTGAGTTTCACAGTAGGTTTTTCAGTGGTGTGTGCCTAACTCTCACACTAGATCACAGCTTTCTTCCTGCTCATTTCATCCCATCCACCCACATACACAGTAGTTTTTGTTTGGTCCTCTGCAAAGAGCTTGATATCCAAAAGACACAGAACTCACTTGAGATTCAGGTTCAAATTCCTATCTCGCTACCAAAACCAGAGTTGTTGGTTGGTTGAGATCTATGTCACTAAGAAAAAGCAGGATGTAAGTGGATTAATTTTCTTTTTCAAAATGTGATGCATATGATAAATCAGTTTTAAAAATAAAAATCTGCTTTTGACAGAAATACTCATTGGTCAACTCCTAGCATGGGAAAAAAAAAAAAAGGAAGATAAAAAAAGAGAAAGAAAGTTCTAGATGTTTCTTCTTTATCTCAGATCTACTGTCATGGCTGCTTTTCCTTGAAATTCATTAAGAAAAGAGTAAGTGGATACATGCTACACCTGCAAAAAGGCTGTTACTTTTTAAGGGAAAAGGTAGGAAAAAGGGCCTATCAATATCATTACTCTATTTCCACTTAATGCTGACTACCAGGAAGATATTGTGAATGGGAAGGTAAAAACAAAATTATAGGCCTAGATGAAGGAGAGATGCTATGTCTCGGTCAGACGGTACTGATTTACATTTGCAGAGAATTTGGCCAATGGTCTCGAATCCTGAGTTTGATGCAGAGTTGGCTACATCATATCTGTCTTGCAGAAGTTGAAGTATATTTGATCTTGAAAACGTGACCATAAAATAAATGGATTTGTTCAAATAGTGAATGAGGATTACACAGTTGGGCTTTACGTGCATGGCCTGGAGTAAAAAAAGTTAACATGTGTGCCACATTTACTGTTTTTAGAACAGGAATAAAAATAGCAACCCACCTGATAGAGCTCTAAAATGATCTCAGATCCGTAAAACTAAGGAAAGCCAAAAGAGTACTGACATGTTTGGCTTTGCGTTCAGTGGAGCTGGCTGCTGTTATTTCTGAACAAACGCCGATGTTCCTTGTAGACTGATTACTCGAGGTGCATTCTTTGCAGCTCTCAGCCGGTCCAATAACTCACTGATTAACTCAAGCAAATGCCGAGTTTTGCCATGGACCTTTTTTTTGATAAATGTGCTAACTTTGGATTTGAAACAACGTAAGTGTATATGACACTGGAGCCTTTTATGCCTTTTTTAGCATGAAGATTTGTAATTCATGCTTTTACCTTTTTAATTAAAGAACTAAGGTAGAGATGGAGATACTTGGAGGAGATTGTCACACGGTGTAAGCTGACACAGCATCAGTGAAGGCAATAAAATCATGACAACTTACACCATTTGACCATCTGTCAACAAGACAACCACAATTCTTGAGCTCGACAGTGTTTTCAGACTACAACCAACTTCATGTAGTGGCAATGATACTCCGTCTATCTATAGGAGTCTATATCTTCTGCACAAATTTTTAAATTTACATTCATTTATATTAAAGTTTTCACAAAAAACTAATTTTTCTTGAAGGGGATGATGATGAAAGTTGAAAGAAATGTGTTCTGATATGTTTGTTTTCTCTCACTTTACTGTAAATGAAGAAATTTAAAATACAATGCAGAACTATACAGAAACACTATTTGAATAATCTGCCAATTATCACTTTTATAAAGTCATGCCAACGCATGATCTTCAGTGTGTTCAAGGAGACTTCACATCTACACAAAGAGAAACATGAAGCCAGAAAGACTTAATAGCAAAGCATTTATCTTCCTGAGAGAGTGCTACCTGAGGAACTAAAAGTTTAGATAACAAACAAAAAGAATCATGACAATGGCCATTTCCCTCGAGTACTTCATCTACTCTATGAGACAATACTGCAGCTACATGTAATGAAATCTTAGATGGAATAAAAAAACCCAAAATGTATTCATGGTTAATCTGTAATTACTTCAGTACCTCTCCTCATTTCTGGGGACGGCTGCAAGGCATTTTCACACACTATTGCCTCTTGAGGATTGCACACTGCTATCAGCCTGAGAAAGCAGCTCCTCTCCCTCCTCTTACCTTGTAACTTAGCCCTTTCTTTCCTATTTTTCCTCCAGATTTTATTCCAGAAAACATAATACATTCCATGCAGCAATTAATTGAATTAACTAAAAAATGGTTTCTTAAAAAATATCCCATCATCTTCTTTTCCCTCCTGTCGTCTATAAAATCATCCGCCTTGACCCAACTGAAGCTGGATCATCTGTTAATTCCTACATATAGCCACTGATTGAAAATATTTTGGCAGGATGCTGACCAAAGAATTCCTTCTGTGAATCAATATTCCCATTGTAATGCATTTGAACTAAATCTCCTCTTACAGTAAGAGCACTGTATTTCTGGGATATTGCAGTTGTTCTAAAACAGGGAGTCCTGAAGAAGAGGTGGACTTCATTAGGAAGCTTTCATGTATTAAGTAGGACCAAAGGCAGGAATTTTTGCCTACAGGCTTTTAATAGAGCCAAGATTTGGAAACAATTCAGAGAATTCCAGCAGTTCCTTATGAACTGCAAGGGCCAGCTTACGCCCAATAGCTCTATGAAACATTTAAACCAAGAACATTTAAACATTGTGTGGTCTGCTTGCTAACAATGTTCTTAGGTAGCTCTTCAGAATATTCTTTTAAAGAAAAAGGAGAAAGTTATGAGTAGCTCCTGCAAGGAAAAACTCTTGCTCAGCAGAAGAGTTGTTCACTGGAGGAATTCCACATAGCTGAAACCAGAGAGAACACGAGAGGGGAGGCAATGAGGAGGGTATTTTATGCTCTTGTCAGTATATGGCATTTTTGGAATTCTTCCTGTTGAGCACTAAGGGTTGTTACGAGGCTGGTGTTTCTAGACCCTGCAAGTTTCCATGAAGAAAAAGTGCAAGAAGATTCCACCCTGCCTCTTCACTTCCCCCAAGCTGCTCAGCCATGGGCTGCCCTTTCACGGGGCTGGGAGCCAGGCAAGCCTGCACACATGTGGCCAGCACGCACACGCTCACAGTGCCTGTGTGAGCAACACGAAACAGCTCAGTCCAGTGTCACGCTTCGCTTTACAAAAACTTTCAGATGACTTAAATATGCCAGATGTTGGAGATGAAGGATGTTCTTCTTGCTTACGTTGATACGACACCATTGATAATCTTTATGTTCCGCTGAATTATAGCGACCATGAAGCACCATGGCTGTCAGGTCCAAATGCTCCTCTGTTTGCAGCTTATACTGTTTTTACCAAACACCAACATACACTTCCATACAGAATTAAGTTTAAAGGCTTGTCAGGTGGACAGCACCCAGACATGGTGAAATTAGCAAATATGATCAAAAAATAAGAACAAAGTGATGCAGAGTATCAGACCAAAAGGAGTGCCTAGAACATGGAAACGTGAACCCTGTATTCCTTGTGAACCATGGCACCAATGTCAGGTTTAGAAGAGTCAACAGGCAGCCACTATACACCATGGCACTTCCCAGCCACCTTTAATGAATTTGCTTAACAGGAAAGGAACCAAGTCACAGCTATAACACAATGCAGGATGAGTGCAGGAGGCAAAGGCATTGGCAGTACTCTAATCCCTGAGGTGGAAATGAGGCAGATCAAAATTCATAAAATTCATTAAGTCTAAATTAGTATTTCTTGGAATTTAGAATATGCAGGAGAAATTTCCACTGCTCAATATGCAGGAGGACCACAGCAGCTTCCTACCTTGCTTGGCATTTTTGTCAATTGAAAACGTTCCTTTAGATTGTAGGCAACCTATATGCTGCATATACATATACGTATATATATATGTGACTTCAATAACAATCCTAGCAAATGAAGAATTCTCCCCTACATTGCAAAAGTATTGCAAATGAGAGACTATTTTGCTTCAAATAAACACTCTTCGGGCACGTTGCCACCACAGCAAATGTGACTTTCATTACACTTTAGAAAAGAC
Organism: Nothoprocta perdicaria; assembly: GCF_003342845.1. NCBI lineage: Eukaryota > Metazoa > Chordata > Aves > Tinamiformes > Tinamidae > Nothoprocta > Nothoprocta perdicaria. The sequence continues at coordinate 545,757 of NW_020456087.1, read as the reverse complement.
TGGACTCTTTCACAGTATTTGCATCACCTTTTCTCAAAGCTCTTACCACACAAGAACAATATTCATAGAAAAAGAGGGAAGAGAAGAGGTAAAGTTAAGACCAAAGATCAAAGTTGTAGCAGCCTGCTTGTGCAATAAAACCTTTCCCCTGAAGTGTCTCCAAATAATCTGTTTGGTAACATCTGACACAGCCTCATAGGCGGGAAGCAGGCGTAAAACATCTTTAGGATGTCTGCTCCTCTCATCCAGTTCTGTCATTCCATGCTAGGCTTTTTTGGCACCTGCGCTGCCTCCGACCGAGAAAGCAAAGCTCCGCACCTACCGCGTGCCAGACTTCTCAGGCCACTCGCAACCACAACTGGGGAAGGGCTGTAAGTTCTCCCGTGAGCGTATTGGACCTCCATGCCTCTGACGACCTTCTTTAATGAGTCACTGCTGGAATTTATTCTTTAAAAAAAATAAATAAATGGGCAATGGAATCATAATGTTGTTCAAATGGATTGTGAACTGGATTAAAAGACATTCCACTTCTGGGAAATAACTATTTCACTCTGCTTAGGCAATAAAAAAAAAGGCAAGTTGGATTGGAGAGTTTGACTTACAAATCACAGCCTCAGTTTACTACAGGTCATAGATGGGAGATTCAATATTTTTAGCTCCCTCCTCTCCTTTTACAGAAATATTAATTTCCTATGTGATGAAAAAAGGAATATCCATTACACTAAAATTGTTGTAAAAATTTAGGCATGTCTATATCTTCAAATGCTCGTTGAGTAAATCTCACTGACAGAAAATTAACCACCAGCGTAAAAGCAAGTATGGCCCAGCCCAGAGGCACAAATAGCCACTCAAAGGCTACAGTCAACCTCAGATGTCATCATGGCCATCTAAAATGATGTCCAGCCCAACACGGTGGGTATTACTAGTGGAAGAAGAAATTATCACCAAGCAGTTTATTGTAAACCAGCATGTGGTGTGCTTTGCAGAAGGGAACTGAATACACCGTTTGTTACAGCATCAACACCTTAACAGTAAACAGTTGTGGAACATGGAGGAAAAGTGGAAGGAAATGAATGGCTTTAAGAACATTTGTTTGAAGAGGATTCTTTTGATGACTAAAAACAAGCAAAGTCACAAAAAATACCTTTGTTCATGTCTTCCTGACATGATTATTCATAGGTAAAATCCACGTTCTAGAGATAAGGATTGGAAAGTTTTCTTCCTAGGGCTACACCCTTCAGTTATGAGTTCAGTGATTATTCATGGATAAGGAACTCCAAATATACATCTATATATAACATGGATAAGTCTTGGCATGATGCGTTCAACATAGATGAGTCAACACATTCAACTGCTTAAACCATGTATGGGGAAAGTCCTTGTTCATTAGTGACTAATACTCGTCAGTCCTACTCAGCCGAACAGAAAAAAAACATTTGTGACATTTCACTGCCTTGTCATGCTTTTCACTAAGGTTTCTTGAGTTCATGTGGTCTGAAGCACTACTTCAGCCTCAGGTAAAGGACTTCTTGAGCTTTGGGTTTCTTTAATTGCTGCCGTATTAATCCACACCCAGAATTCACCAAATCACATTGTAATAACTATCACTCACACAAGAAAATATTCATGCAAACAAGAGGCCTGATCATCACAGGGTTAAACCAATTTTAGGGCTATTACACTGCCATAAACCTTTCATTAAGCAGCTCCACATGGATAAACTTCCATGCAGGTACTATATAGGACATTAGTAAATTTTATTCATACTGTTACTTTTTGAAATAAAGAAAGTGTATCTATTACATGATAGGAAAAAAAAAAAAAGATAAATGATCTGTGGTGTTGTGAAAATTAAATTTTCAGCTAAGAAGTAGTTCCATACATTTACCAAGTCATTACTGTTACCCAGGCAGCACATTTTGGTCAAAATAAAGATTGATACAGAAAGAAAGATATTTTAAAAGAACTTCAAGTAACATCACATTTTACTTCTTAAGGTCAAGCTAAATCTTCTGATGCTGTAGATTTATGTAGTTATGTTCTCTGAAGCCATGTTGAGTCCTGCCAACTGAAATTTACCTTTTGAGTTTGCTTCCTACAATTTCCATTTCAAGTGGGAAACTTCCCATCAAAGTTGATCTGTGAAACATCTAAGAAGCCAATAAACATGTAGCAGTGTTACCCAGAGAGTAATTTGACCCTATTTAGTCTATGGAATTGCTAATGCATAATAGCAATTTTTAGGCTCTGTCTCAGAATACCGTTTAAACCTAAATTTCACTAAACACACAGAACCACTAAAACTGCTTCCAAAAGTGCTTCCAAAGTTTTAGTGGGAGTGGAAAGAGTCTCCTAAAAGAACCTTAGTGAACTAGAAAAACCTCCATTCAGAGTCCTTTAGGAATGAGCAACTCCTGGCTGCCCAGAGTCAAAACTGGCCTGAAATCCTTCTTCCCAATTAGGGTTAGGGTTCAGAAAACCAGAGAGCGTAGAAGCACCATTTTGGTAGGAGTGCAGTCTCCTAAAATAACCTTAGTGAACTAGAAAAAAAAAAAATATAACTGGCACAGGCTGCCCAGGGAGGTTGTGGAGTCTCCTTCTCTGGAGGTCTTCGAAACCTGCCTGGACACCACTCTGTGCCACATGCTCTGGGTGTCCCTGCTTGAGCAGGAAGGTTGGACTAGATGATCTCTAGAGGTCCCTTCCAACCTTGAACATTCTGTGATTCTGTGAGCTAGGCATTAGCTGAAGACCATTTTAAAGACATGCATGCCTTTCTGAACGAGGAAAATAGCACTGAGCAGTCATCTTCCATGTAAAGGCCTAAAAGGGCTTTTTTTTTTTTTTTTTTTCCCTTAAGAAATTAATAGATGAGCTGTGGCAAACCTACCTGCAGCCTGGTGACAGTACCCTTTCCACAGCAATCACAAGTGAACACTAATACACCTTTCAGCCTCTCCAGACAAAGGCTGGCTGCAAGTTGCAAATATAGACCGTTCTGTTGCACTGACCCTATTACAGAAGCTGTAACCTCCAGCAAGTAAAGGGAGCACTAGGGCACTAATTTCTAAAACCACCCAGCAAGATTTTCTGCAGCTCATCTGTCAACACATTTACTCTTAGGACATTTGGGGTGACAAATGTGGTGGCAAAGAATTTACCACAGTCTATTTCTACTACTAGTGAATTCACTTGGCTTCAGTAAAAACACTTAAATCCAAAGGACTCCACAGCTAATATTTTCTTCCTTTACAAATGAGTAATCTCTTAGTTGAATGTTAATGAAAGACTACACTCCCAACACTAAAGTCCTCTCTAAACACAGCATAAGGAGCCAAACACAGGTTTCTCCCGCAGCATCTCAACACATTTGTTATCTCTAGGCTAGGTTTTGCCTCTGAGGTTCAGCAGCTCTCTGGTCAGCCCCTTCTCTTCAAGTCTGACTTGAAGAGCAATTTGTTCCAGCTGAGACTGTAGAACTGGAGCAAGGTATAGGGCATCAGAGCTATCTTTTTGATTAAAAAAAATACCTTTCAAGATGATCAGATTGCAATAAGACAGAATTTAGCTAATTTGTTTGGAAACAACAACACATGTTGCTAAAGGAAAAGGAAATGCAGCTGCTACTTGCAAGTGACAGGCAGTCCTCAAACCCTTACCGTTCTCCTGCTATTCCTGCCAGTTCCTCTAACCATTTCCAATCCAGTACAACAGCTGTAACATTGCATAGAAATGCACTAATGCTCTAGGGACACGTACTGTTTGGTAGAAGACCTATTTCTACATAACTAACTTAAATGATCCTTTTAGGTTTTCTTTTTCTTATCTCAGTCCTGATGATTTACAGATTTCACAGGAAGCCTCCTATCAGCCAAGGCATGACTGCACAGCCAGAGAATCTCCATATTTCAGGGAAATGTGTAGGCCAATTGTTTGTTGGAAAACGTACAGATGTAATCTGGGAATGCTCAAAGATTCGGCACCGGGTTACTTTTTTTTTTTTTTTTTTTTTAATAAATACGCTTCTTTCATCGGAACTGTGGCCTTATATGTAGAACCCCGGGTCGTAACTTCCTGTGACGTGCAACCAACAACCATACATGCTTTTCCTTTAACTCATCGAGTTTTCCAGCCCACTGCCTGCGCTTTGATGAAAGGAATGTCATTACGCGGATTACTTAAATTCATTCCAGTGTTTGGGACCTCACCAGAACTCACACCTACACAGGCGAACGGTGCGGAGTGTTCTGCCGAGCACACACTGTCGTGGACACGGGCCAGGAGAAAGGAGCTTTTGAGAAGAAGAGATGTCTGAAGGACGTTTTTAGCATGCTGCCCCATAGCACACATGTCTCCGAAGGCTTTCTCTTGACTGTGCTACACTGGAAACAATGAAGCAAGGAAGCCCGAAAGGGATTTCACACCATGCGTCGATCCTATTGACCAAATCATTCCAGGACGGAGCAAGTGACCGACACTCAAAAACACAATCCAGAACTTACCGTCTGCAACAAAGCAAACCCATAGCACAGTGTGTAATTTCCACTCCTTGCTCATTATTGTAATAACAATAATGTCTCGTAGTATGTCGATTTGGTATTACAGACATTCCAGTAATAAATTCCAAAGAGTTACTGTTTTAATCCAGTGCAGAAACAATCAGCTCATGCTGAATATTAATCTCCTATACAACTGTTATCTACTTTAAAAGAGAAAGCAAGTAAATAAGTAATCCCCATAACACCTTATTACAATATAATACCTAAGCTATTCAACACAGCGGGAGTCAGCAGGACTGAGAAGTTACAGACTTCAAACTGTGCAGCCTCAGTGGAATTTTTCCCCATGTTTTTTCCCCATGTTAATTAAAATAACACTGTTGATCTGAACCTGTGAAACAGAAGCCTGCACAGCAGAAACAAGTCCCAATCAGGGTAGCAGAGAATACCAAAAAAAGTTCATCGTGGTCCCTCGCATCATGGTCACCTCTCAAGACAAAACCCAGGTTCCTGCAAGTCCCTTTCCTTTGCTGTTTACCTACTCTCCCTTTGAATTCTTACCAATTTTCCTTCTTAGTAATCTGGTTTCTTTCTCAGACTACCATGTCTAACTATCACACAGGTTTTATTTGAACCGCCACGTACAGTACTGGCATTTCCTGAACTCACAGGTTAAATAATCTTTAACAATGCAGCTCCTTGGCTTACGTGTCTCATTAAATCAGTGTTCGGTAATTTGATTTTACATCACTTACTATGACTTCTGCTGCCTGTTTTATTCCACATTAGAGGGACAAAAACCAAAGGGTAGGTTAATTTAATTGTGTCTTTGTCATTCTAAAAAGAGCAAACTATTACAGCCCATCACTGCTAAGAATGAATTGTGAAAATACAATGCTTGCTAATTACTTCTGCGAGTCCACTGCAGCGTCATTAAGCAGATTAAAGGAGGAAGGTTCTCTGGATTACAAATAGAGGGAAGGAAGAAAATACAGCTTTTTTCTTTTTTTTTTTTTTCCTGGAAGTGAGAGAAGCACTAAACAGGGCAACAAGCCAAGCTCTGACCGATTAGTCATTTGTCAGATACAAGGAAAGAAAAGATACCGAAATTATCAAAACACTTACTTATTACACCTAGAGTTCCTTCTGTTCTTGGTGCCTCTGCTGCTGGTTGAATTTCATATGTAAAAGAATCTCAGGGTGAAGGTTAGTTCAGTTTACCCCATAACTTCAGAGATAAAACAGCTGCTGCTAATTTAACCCAAATAACACTACCTCCACCGTTACACACAGCTCTGACCTTATTGCTTATAAGGATTGCATTAGGTCTATTTATTTTTAAACACCATTACAAGAGTAGCAGATCAAGGCAAAGCAATTAATAAAGTATAAATTTTGTTTACTGAAGCTTCTATAATTACATCATACAAATTCTATGCTTAAAAATAATCAAAACTTGATCCGACTGCCATAGCAGGATAAAAACTGAATACAAGTGAACTCTAAAATGAGAGATCATTAAAAAAGCCATAAGCAGAAAATCAAGTAAATTTGCAAACAGGAATTAGTTTTACAATTTCTTTGCTCATCTCTAAGCCAGTCTAAACATGGTGACTCATGATTAGTTGTATATTCAAGATAAAGTTGAGAACCTCACCAAATCCTACAGCTAATCAATGAAGCACTTCAGCAGCAGACGTTAGTTGGACTGTAATAAGGAAGAGTTCAAACTTCAGAGAAAACTTGAGAAAACTTCAGACTTGAGAGAACTGAAGCCAAGACCTGCTTTCTTTTCAGGTCTAAGATGTCCCTCACTATCTGCTTTAGTAGAGATAGGTTTTTGTGATTCTTAGAAAGACACTATAAAGCCAATTAAGCATGGAAAAAAAAAAAAAAGCACCACAATGACTCACAGTATTTCCATCTTCACTGTTTCTTCTCTTTCTTTTTGATTTTCATTATACTTGAGATTGAAGCTCTTCCATTTTTGACAATCAAAACCTAATAAATTACAGAACGAAACAAATTAGGAAAGGTTTTCAGTTTTTATATTTAAAAAAAAAAACACTGGGAGGACACCTTTACTTTAGTTAAAAAACATTTTATTCTAAAATATTCCAGGATAAATGTAACAAGAAAGTTAGGTCTCTGTCTTGGAGATGGCTCTTTGTTTGCATCTTTTTGGCTCAGGTATTTGAGCATATGAACCAGAGACTCAGAACAAATGATTTCTGCACCATCCACTCGCGTAGCCCTATATGATCCCAATATATATCACTACAAAGCAAGCCACTGACTTGGAGCCACCTTCTCCCTAAATCCAGCAGTTTACTAAACACACACAGACACTTTGAAAAGGAACAAATAGGTATTTAACATCCTTACGAAGAATTTTTGTTTAATCATAAACATATATTTATATACACATATAAATATAGGAAATCAACTCCTGAAAACCAGTACATTCTGTTCCAAAGCTTTGCCTAGTCCTGTATTTTGCCTTAATAAGTATGAATAAAAAGTAGTTAGTGCTATAGACAATTCCAGCCTGAAGTTTCAAGCTTCCTGTCGCAGCAACTGTTGGAAACTTGCAGGTTTTTCTGCACAGCTGGAACTCATGGGCTAATTAAGTCACACAGACAATTAAGTCAATTAAGGTTGTTCTTACAAGCTAGAAAACACCTGCGTTTTGTCCTTGTCACCTTGTCTTGATGCTTTCTGTGTATTGAGAGGGATAGACATAAGTCTAGCAAGATAAAACCTTCATTAAAATCTATAAGCAGGTACCTTTTTAAAGCAATAAAGAAAGGACTGAATGGAGAAGAGATCACACACTTTAAAAAATGATCTAGAGAAGCCACATAGCTGCTGGAAAACATGAGAGAGAAGGCTAAATGGAAACATTTTTAGATGCAGTATCACTATTTATTACACCTGCTCCTCTGGAGGGGCCCTGAGGGGACTGCATAAGGTGGTAGACTAGGGCCAAGGAGCACGAATCAAGACTTAGCTGTATTTTAGGCCCTCAGGTGCTAACCTTTCCATTATTTAATGTTGTTACAAGTTTTACTAGTGTTTAAAAGTACACTTGCTTTTATTTAGTGAATCAGAGTTTCAGCTAAGTAAAAAGGAGAACTTCGAAGACCTGTGAAATACCTAATTCCTGTATGTTCCCTGAAAGTAACGAATCTAGTTACACATAAAACAGAAGTTATTTGCAGTTTTCAAAATAATTAAGAGTCGCAAAACCATTGTTTTCCCAAGGAGTATGACAGAATATCATCTAGAACTTCAACCCACCTGCACCTAAAATCCAGTCTTTCTTTATGAAAAAATAAGGTTTTATACACAGCCTACTGATACGCATATGGTTACCAATTCAGTAGTGTCTGTCTGAATCTGCTGCCTGCAACAGCTGTGAGAAGTTCCTGTGGCAATATCTATCTCTCAAGGATATTAACATTTGTCTGATAATCAACCCTGGAAAATATAACACTGAAATGGCTGTGCTGTTTAAAATACATAAGTAGTTATCTCCTTTCATAAAAATCAGCATAAGGAATTTCCAGTGATTTCCAAAGGCTGTCCTAGGCCTACAACTACTCCTAGGATTCAGCAGGGACACTGAGCACTGGTTCAGCAACGGTGACACATGCCAGACCAACCCGCTTGCCTTCTGTGATAAAATGACCTCATTTTTGCATAAGAAGAGAGCAGCGGATATCAGTCACCTCAGCCTTAGCTGGGCTTTCAGCACCATGTCCCACAGCAAGCTCTGATCCAGCGAGGGACATTAAGCCATAAAAAGCCTGTCCTCCTAGGCAAACTCCCCGCTTCTCAGTGTGGGGCCCGACCACAGCCCGCCCGGAGGGGCCGCCCTTCTCCTTGCTGCCCCTCACACGTGTCCCCAGGGGCCCCGGGCCCAGCGCTGCGTCCTGCCCTTCGCCGCTGGCTGGGCCCACCACGACTCGCGGAGCAGCCAGGCACAGGAGCTCAGCCAGAGGCCGCGGCTCACGTGAAACCTTCAGCATGCAGCGAGCTCTGACGCTGCGAGTGCCTCCGAGGGAAAAGGAGCCTCAAATCCGGCCAAGCTTCATCCCCCTGCTGTGACCTGTCTTTACTTCTCACTTGTAAAATAAAAGTAATTACATGAGCAAAATTAATGCAAGGCACTCGTGAGTCTGAAATAGACTGAGGAATAGCAAGTTAGGAGTATTGGAAAGCCAAGGCCAGTGATTGCCATCTGTTCTGAATTTATTGTGTTATTAAACCCACGAGAAAAGCCATTTTCATCAGTCCAGAGGATAAAAGGGCCACTGGGGTAGAATGAGAGGATGATGGAGCAGGTTGGTAGACCTGGGAGGGATTTCTACATGTATCCACATTGGTACCTGTAGGACAGGTACCATTCATTTCCCCCAAACGACTTTAAGTATCATGGATACTGACGTACGGTGCAGGAATCCTGCTCTGGAGGTTCTGTGCATTTTAAACACTCATCAGGATAGAGCCTTAGCAGCTGGATTGCTGATACTTCAGTTTGCTGTCTGTTGGGCTGCTGTTACTATGTACACACACTGCACTGAAATGTGCTCTCCTCACCAGAGGACATGCAATTTTGCAACAGCACACCACAGGTTTAAGCAAGGACACACATAAATAAGCATCTCCTACAGACACAACCTGGTTCTGTCCTTGAAACTCAACCCAAAAACTTACTATTTTAGTAAGGTCCCTGAAAAAGCATTAACATTTCTGTTCCTAGAGGACTCTGAAGTGCATTTCCACTTTGCAGTTGCCTCTCACAATTAAAGAAACCCTAACAATCAAAAGTTTCAGAATTCACGAGACAGCTAGTGTAAACTGTGGCTCCACAGACCTCTACAGAAAGCTTCTGATCTCCTAAAACAAAGTCAAGAAACAGTCAGGGCCACACAAGAGCAGATACCAGTCCAGTATGCTGCTGAAAATAACTTTAGAAAAAAAATGGACATTTTGGCAGAATCGTATTGCTGAGAATCTGTGTGTTAATCTTTTTCCATTTGACCTATGTTATGGAACTATGTAGATCTATACATTTACTTTTTATCCTGACTACCATGGGTTTTTCTTCTCATTTATGGAATCTATAGAAAGATCTAAATCCTGCTTTCTATGAATAGAAATAAGACCAGACCAATTCTCTTCTCATTTCTTCCTAGGCATATTCTTAATACCTTTTTCTACCTTAGCCCCCTTAGACAAGGCATTTTCATCTCTTTCTATAAAGAAAACAAAAAGAAACAAACAAAAAGTTTTTGTTCAAGGTAGTAGAAGCTGCTTTTTTAATGTAACATAAAATGTTTTCCTTGAATTCAAAAGCTCTCCATGCTTTTGATAACTCACTTTCAGTTTCTTACTGCCTTAATATTTCAGAACATGGTCTGACACAAATAAACATAAACTGTCACTCCTTCCAATTCCTTTTCATTTCTCTTGCTGACAGGGTAATGGGAAAGATATATGCTGTAAATACTGAAACTACATTATAATACTACACAGCTTTGCCAACCAAACATATAACTCATTTGGTAAATGAAGAGTTGTTGTAAATAGTTTCTAAATAACCCATCAGCTGCAGCTGTCACATAGGAAGCAAATACTCAGCTGCAGTCTGTATGTGGGACTGGATGCAAAGTCATCATTCAACAGCTGCAAATAGTTAACAAACTCAGAAAAAATCAGCCTGTTCATAGCAAGTTGCCCAAAAGAAAAACAGGAGTGAAATCACTGAATGAAGAACCTGGAGAAGATAGGTTAGCTTCTTGATCCCTTGGTGAAATTATGGTGAGCAGGAAAAGAATCCCAGTATGTTACTTGGTGGTCCCAGTTGTCCTTTACTGGGTTGCAGTTTCAGTTTGTAGTCATCTCTCGTCACAACCTTTCTGTCATTTACTGCTGCATTACCTCAGTTTACAGTAAGGAGGTTGGATACAATAACAGACAGCACTCAAAGTACATGCGGGAGGGCCAGAAGTAATGCTATCTATGCTGGAGTAACTATTTTGCTTGGAGGACTCTTAAAACAGGGACCATTTTACTTCTGCATGTTCATAAGGCAAGCAATGCAACAGGGCATAAACCTGTGCCAAACTTAACTGGTTTTGTGAGGCCTGCAGCAAGTAGTACCATAGTCTGTTCTGCAGCCTGTTTCATACGGCTATGACTTTTTTCTCCCCCCCCCCCACTAAGAACATAGCATCAATTAAGTAATAAAGATTAGCTGAGCAGGAGTTTCTAATATGCGCTGATCTATGTTCTGCTCTACAATATCCGTATGCTCACAACCAAATTTTAATATTATGACTATGCCAAGAGAAGCTTTGCTATGATTACTATGTGTTACTGCACTATGGAGTACATGATTTTCATCAGTCTCCTCTGTCTGAACTATCTTTGTGTCCCTGTTTGTCAGTTCTGACTTCAAAACCCCAACGCGTTGGGAGATTATTTGCAGACAGAATCACATATCTACAAAGCAACCCATAATGAAATGAAGAATTATCCAGCAATTAGAGTTCTTGGTATTTAATATTATCCTTTAAAATGGTAATTTCCTGTGTGAAAACAAACCACTGAACTGTTTGTGTTTCTTTGCATCCCTAAAGACTCAAACCAGATTTCCTCCTCAGGCAACTATTTAAACAGAGGCTATCACAGTAGTCAGAACAAACATACAGGACCACTGGAGTCCTGTTCTCCTTTATAAGTGATCCATGTTAAAAAATAAATTATGAATAAAATACAGATTTTTTTAATCATCCCGGTTACATCATCATATATGTTTCAATGCAAGGGCCCATATATTATTTATCATTTATTCAAACTGGAACACTATATTCCAGTGAAAGTGCGCAGACTTTGGAATGTTTGGTTATATTTAGGTTTAGCATCATCTTGGAATATTAAGATTCAAAAATTAAAACTTAGTTCGTTTTTCAGTTAAAACCAATAACTTCACTTACCTGCAGAGAGCAAGAGTTGCTATCCAGGAAGGCTGAAGTGATCTGTGGCCCAGGAAAGCCAGATGCTCGTTAGGCTCGTTAGCAGCACTCAGGGAAATTCTGCAGTTCATGGTCAGGGTCCTCTGCAAGGGTAGAAGTGTTGTGCAAGAAGGCTCCAGGTGAGACCGGGGCCCCACTATGCGTCACATCAACATGGCACATTTGGACTAGATGATCTCTAGAGGTCCCTTCCAACCTTGAATATTCTGTGATTCTGTGAAACACCGATTAGGACATGAATAACAAGGTATCAGCACAGGAACTGGATGGGTATCTGTGGAAGCAAGCCTGAAGTTCAATGCTATTTACCAAGAACTGACTTTATTATTTTGAGATTTGAACCAATCTATTGTTTTCATCTTGGTTAGGATTTACGCCAGGTTGCTAAATGCTCAAGAACTAATTACTATCTACAGTGACAATCAAGCAGTAATCTCCACACAGTGGCCTATAAGTTGTCACTATTTTAGGCCTGTTTTTTCAGAGAAGGGACACTTAAGCAACAAAGTCCTGCCTGCACTTTCCCCAGGAACTTTTAATTTAGCCACTGTCAATTAAATTGGAAAGCGAGGTGGACATCTTAAAGATAGATTAATTTTTATAACTCTCATTAAAATGGATAGGAGAGTTGAACTAGCACCCAGGCAGGGAACAGCAAACAGAACCCATCAGATATTCTGCTGCGCAGCCAACAAACAAATCAGCAGAGGTTTAACACCAAGACATCCAGCATATGTGCTGCTATTAGCTTGTAGGATGCTGTAAAGGAGGCAGGGGAACTGATAATTGTTTTGCTGTTAATGATTATAAACCTGAACTGGAACAGTTAATCTCTAGGAAACTGTAGTTCATTAATGTCACTGCTTGTATAAAACTTCTGCACTTTTTCTATAGCACCCAGACTGTGCTAAACAACCTATAAAGTGGAAAAAATAATAATAATTAAAAAAAAAAGGCCTAAGAGGCCTATGCTTCAAAGATATCTTAAGCTAAAAATAACAGCAATATCATGGATATCCCTGTCTGGGTTAGAATGAGATATACAACAAAAACCCACCAGTGAAAAGATCACTAACTCTCACTTCTATTGCAGGACAGTACGTTCTACTTCCTCTTTTTGTTTTTCCTCTCTCTACCTTTTAACCTGTTTTACATAAACAGCTCCAAAGCTTTCTAAAAGAAAAATAAATAGGTCAAACTTTTCACTTCTCTCTCTCTTTTTTTTTTTTTTTTTTTTTTTTTAACTCTACATAAATAAACTATGGCCACAGCGACTTTCACCTTGCTTGGCCTTCAGATAAATCCATGCCAGTCTCCCCAGCTCCTTCCAAGTTGACTTTTGCAGTCAGGAAACTGTCTAGATATTATGAGCAGTCAATTGAAATAAAATTCAGGTAAAACACTGACGCCTTTTAGAGCTGCTGCTAGTGACATGGAACACTAGATTTTATTCATTTATTTTAACTGAGTTTCAGGGAAAAAGCAAGGAGCATCACGTGACCAGTCTTGCCTTTTTGACAGGCATGATTTCTCATGACTACAATGGGATGCTGCATGAGCAGGGGACCGGGTCCATGCAAATAATTCACATTATATAGTATTTTTGAATAGCTACATATGGAAAACTCCTCAGAGATGGATATAGACTAAGATCACTTTCTCTTATTTAAGCAACAGTATAAACCACATTTCAAAGCATGCCTTTTCTCCCACACCTCACAGGCCCACATTTATTCCCTTGTTTTCTTTGACTTACGTTGCTGCATTTAAAGACTTGCTGAGTTCAGGCAAAAGTCTTTCAAGGCAACGCTAGCTTTTCTCCAGGGAATAATCTCGCTATTTTAAAGTCTCCTTCACTACAGCCCTTGTGTTCTACACACGGGAACCGATTCTGCAGTTGGTCCGCGGGCACAATTCCCACCGGCATCGCAGGGACCATCACACATAGTTCACACACAGGACTGGCCTGCTCCTCATAAGGAAAATGAGAAGTAGTCTGCATCTATTAGGGTTTTTTTTTAAAACCTGGACAACAGCCTAGAGTTGCTATTACGAATATTTCTACTGCTACTGTTTTATTTGATCCATTCAATACCATTTAAAGATAAGAACCTGGAATATTTTAACAGCTCCTCCAAAGCAAGGTTTTCCAATGTGAGAAATTCTTATTTCCCACAGATGTGGCCAGTTAGTTCACCCAATGCCTCCTCTTATATATACAGGTCATGCATTTTCTGAGAAAAGTTGTGGAGAAAACTCATGAATCAATTAAAATACTTTAAACTTGCTGTTGGTATTCAGGTTCTGATAATTTTGCTCTCAAACTAAAACAGCAGAATTGTTAATAAAAACATCAGTTTTGACAAGAGAATAGAATAGCTCTTGGTATAAACAAAGCATATGCACACAGTTAGCTTTTTGGGAAATAAGTTGAAGGGACTGCTAATACTATGAAAAGCCTGACTTTCTTCATCTTCCACTTCTAAGCCTGACTATATGAATTCGCTAAAACTCCCACCTAGTCTTGAAATATTCTCAACTTGGACCTCCAGAACAGCACAAGGACTTCTTGTGAGGTTGCTCTAGTGTCTCACCAACACCCTTCTCCTTCCTACCTAAACCAATCTGTTACATGTAGTGAAGTGCCTGGCATGAGCCCAGAACTCACCCATTTCTGAGGAAGCTCTTAATCCATATCTTAGCTCATATTCAAATACATTTCTGATGGCACTCAGCTCTCTGCTCTGTTTTCACAGGAAAGCAGTATGGAAAGTCCTGATAAAAGGCTTAGCTGATGGAAAAATCCCAGAGGGCAGCTTGCAAGCCTGCAGCATTCACACATGCTGCCAACAAGGCTGGGCCCCTGGAGACAGATCACCCAGATATTGCTCTCTTGGAGGGTGACAGTTAATCTAGGGCTGCCATCCTCTCTTCCCCTGTGTTGGAGAGGACAGATGGATAAGTTGTCCCAGAGAGGCAGATGCTTCCGCTTACCTTAGGAGATCTCATCCACCTCTCTGGAGGGACAGGGGATGCCTAACACAGACAGCTAAAATAAGTCACTACCCAAGTCACCAGTTAACAGTTAGGAAAAGCTAAAGCCTCTACACAAGTCCCTTGATTTTTTTCTTGCTCTCAACAGTGCAGCTTCCTCCAAGACAACGTGCACTCACCCGCTTCTTAACAGAGCTCTCCAGGGAAGGACATTGCGAATGCCATTTTCTATTAACTGCTATACTTAATAACAAATCTTAGTTTCTTTCTCTCCAAAAAAATCATCAACACTTATTTTAATGACTTTGTGGGGGTTTTTTGTTTTGTTTTTCTATAAATATCCTTTATGTGTAATAGAAGAGTTCCCCAGTACAGAATAGACCCATAAAAACTTGGCTCACTCAAAATCTTTTGTATGAATCAGAAAGGCTGGGTTAAAAAGTAAAATGAGCTGAGGGGAGGGAAATCAGCAAAGTACAGTGAATGCATTTAACTGATGAAAATGTCTAGTTGTCATCACTTGGTTGTATGGACTTACAGGGCACGTGTGTCCCGGGAAGGGAAGGTACCTGCCGCGCTCTCACTCCATCGCCCTGCCTCTGCATCGCGTCCTTTCTGCTGACACTCAAAACCAGCCAGAAGCAGCTCCAACTATTGAACAAACTCCCTCTCATCTTTGTAACCACAGAAAAACATTTCAATACCTCTCAGATAAAATCAATATATGCACCCAGTTTAGCCTGTCCCTATTTCCTGCATTGTTTATAAGGATATAAGTTTTTTTTTTTTTTTTTTTTTGAAAGAACCTGGGTTGACCAATATTTGACTGTTTATCACTGAACAGTTTCTTCTAGATGCAAAATTAATAGATTAGAAGAAATAGCTCTTCTTACAATTAACACAAAGCAATGACTCAGGAAAAAAAAAAAAACATCCCAAATGAGCATGGCTCCCAAACACATGCAGGACAGAGCAGGGAGATAAGGATCATTAGCAGCTGAGTGAGGTAGCAAAAAGAAAGGCCTTGTATACTGTGAATTGTGCACAAAACAGATGTATACACTACATGTCTCAGTTTACACTGTTTAACAACCTAATTTTGACCCAGTTAAGTCTAAGAAAGTATTATTATAAATTTTCATTTTATTTAGATTTTGCAGCCCGATTCTCCTCATGCAACATCATCTGTCAGAGAGCTAAATGCTGAGTGAAACGGTCCGTGTACAAGTACTACTGCACAAGGAGCTACTTGGGCGTCTGGTGGATTAGGAGGAGGCTGATGACGGAAGGGGCACTACGCAGCCAGCGAGAGCACGTGGGGGAGCTAACCCCGCTGAGAAACCCCATGGAGCTGCTGGAGCTGCTCCCTCACGCGACCTTCTCCAGCCCCAAGCAGCGCGCACGGGCGCTGCTTGCGAGGCCACCACCGGCACGCCGAGGCGGTGTCTGAGGAGCTCTGCGAGTCCTCTGGCCTGAAGCGCAGGAAGTATTTCCCAGGCCAGTGATATTTTTCGGAGTTTTTGCTGTTTCTGAAAACACTGCAATGCTCCTGCTCTCTCTCCCGTTCCTCCCTCCTCCTTCTACCACGTTGCTGCCAGAATGGAATTTGCATCTCTGACCTCAGTTTTATGTATGTTCAGGAGAACACACCAATGTGAGCTCCTGTTTGCATGCTGCTAGTTGCTTGCTTCCAGGAGAAAACTATTTTGGCCTCCATGTAGGAGGCAGGCGGTATCAGCAACTGTTCCCCCACCCAACGTAAAGTTCTCTGTCCCCTCACATTGTCCTAGAAAATGCTGGTCCAGTTTTGTTGCTACATTGCTTTCTCAAACATTGTCTTAAGGAACATTATATATGTGTGCTATTTTCTTCTCACGCATCTCTCCAGATTTTTTCTTTCACAGTCATCTCCTCCATCTCTTCCCTCAAACTTAGGGGTCAAGTTGCTTTTGCCCCAAATATGTCCTCACCTTCTGTGTCTCAGCAGTGACCCCTATGGATAGCACCAGAACTGGTCAATGAGCACAAGGAGGAGCCCAGGAGAGCCTGGGCAAATCCCAATGGTTCCCTAGACCCTCAGCAAGACACATCACTCTCCCTCTTTCCTTCTTTCTCTCACACACATATATACATTCATGCCAGCTCGTCCCTTAACTGGTTAGAAATAACATGTCCTTGGGATGTTGTGAGAAAATTACTTTTGCTATTTGGGCATCTGTGGCATAGAAAGACAGAACTCAAGGCTTTCCACTCCAAATTCTAGAGCTTGCCCTCCTGTTTTATAGAAGCTGACCTAGAGGAATGTCTCTTTAATGAATCATTTGAAAAATGAGTAACGACTGGTTAGAAGAAAATCTACTGTGTTTGCAGCGATAGGTTGTACATTGCTTTGGAAGATTAAAAATATACAAAATTTGAGCAAAACCTTTGAAAGAAAATGTCTGGGCACCACTGGGATTCTGTGGCAGAACAATAACCATTTTCATTGTCAGAAGTCCCCTTTCATGAAAGAAACAAGAAATCTCCTTTTAGCTTTTGCCATTGGCAATGAAAAAATGGCATTTTTCAAATAAATATGCACAAAATGGCCACACTGCGGTCTGACCCAAAATCTGAGGCAGATTTGAATCTACATTTTTGAAAGACTTCCAGCTACATCTGAATTGATATTCCTAAAATACCCAGTTTGGGGGGAAAAAAAAAAAAAAAAACTACCACAGTTTCAAAGCAAGTGTTGTGTGTATTGATTTAGTTGTACAAAAAAAAAAAAAAAAAAGGTTTTTAGAAAAAGTAATCACTGGTGCACTGATGCTAGTCTAGCAGTGAAGACAGACTGTCAAAATAGCTCTTATGACCTTTCAGATTTCAGCAATTAATTGTATTTTTGTGCTTTTTTTTATCATGTAGCTACCAAAATCTTACACAGCTTCAAACACTAAACCAAAGCTTGAAGACAAAAGTTGCCATCCCTAAAACTTTCATTTTTCTACCCCAGATTCAGTCATACAGTCCTGTACAGACTCAATACCATCTGGTCAAGACTTCTGAATAAAGAGGACTGAAAAATGAGTTAGGAAGTTTCAAAGGAGTTTGATTAACCCCTTAGTTTATAAAGCATCCTCTGAAAAATAAGTTATTATACAGACAATATTAAGCATATATTATATCTCACTGACAAAGCAAAACCATCTATGAAGCTAACTGGCTTTTGCTGAGCAGAGAGCAAGAAAGAGGAGGAAAGAAAGAACCCACATCACTTCCGTTCCAGAGCCAAGCACTTCAGAAACCCCAAAAGCCAGAGGTTATTTATAACAAGAAACTTTCGTAGATAAGAAAAAAAGAAATGAGTCACGGTGACACAACATGATGGAATTTCATCCAGCTGTTTGTGTCCTATGGCAACCCAAGATAAGCAATATCAGAAAAATAAATTAGGAAATTCAGATGGAAGTAAATACTGCTCCCATCAATAACAGATGCCAAAAATGTTTTGACACATAAACATTTTATTGTGTTTCTATACTCCAGAGTTAAAAGTTTTGTAAGTGTAATTCCATCTGCTTTTTGAGCTATTCTTTGTTATCTCTGTTTTTTTCCTATACTTGTATTACTTCTCCTTTGGTACATTAGGCAACATATGTTGGTATACGATCATATACAATTTACTTTAAAATAAATCCCCAAACTCAATGGCCTTAAAATTCTATGAGAGCAATTTTAATGTTAGTTCTCTTTTAGCTTGCTGTCAGAAAAACAAATACTATTTTCTTGTAGACATGTAATAATAATTTTGTAGCACAATCCTGGAAGGCAAATACTTTAATAGATATTTTGGTCATTTTTAGAACTGTTTGGAGCCCTCTACGTGGAAAACATAGCTTTCCTCAAAACTTTGAGAAACCAAGGAAATATTTTCTCTTGTGAAAGTTGAAAAGGTACAAACCATACTAAAAACTGACTCAAGGAAAATCAAAATTCTTAGTTTTATAAAATCTTACTTAGTGAGCATTTAAATCTGAAAACAAAAACCATCTCCTACCAAAGTCAAAGCTAACAATGTTTTCCATTATGGAAAGGAAGACAATTCCTTTCTTTATCAGCTCCTGGAAAAGCACACCCTCAGTTAAGAGAGTATCTTTTCATATTTACTTCAAAAAGAGCCCTAAGTATTTTCTTTCATGCTATGTTATATAAGTACATTTTACGTGTGATTTTGTTGGATTAAAATTAGAGGACAATTGGCAATTATGAAAGCATTCAAAAATACACAGGAAAAAAAACCTACAGTGCTAACCTTCACTCTGATGTTCCCCAACATGTAGCTACTAAACTTTGTAATCCTAATAGTGTATGGGCAAGAAAGATTTATACATAAAAATGACTTGACTAGTAGCTAACCTGTGAATATTTCCTGTTCTTCCAGGCACGAAAATCAGCCACTTCCTCTCTTATCCACCATGTAAGCCTCTTATTTTAAGGAGCAAGCAGGCATGAAGAGGTGCTTAGGTGCCACACTAGTGCTCAGGGCAGGGTGGGCATTTCATGGTGTAAAATCTCAGCGTTACAGAAAGATAAATACCCATTCCCTTGGTTTCACTACAGGAAGGGGAATATACTGCTGCCCTAAACACCAGTGTCTACAGGACACCTAAGAGCACCTGGTAGTTACTGTAAAATATTACTTTGAAAAGGCAAAAGACTTTCAGTGGAGGCCACCAAAGCTAACACGCTCTGCAAGCTTCCAGGAAAGAAGACATCTCGCTGCTCCCAGTGGCAACGTGTTTGTCTCAAACTGGCAAACCTGACAAATTACACCTGTATTTCCAGCACGTGCTTCAAAAATAAATTAAACATAGAAATAATTGTAGGCTTAACCTCTTTCACCTTGGTAATTTTCTTAACTTTCACCTATAGCCTGAAATACCTAAGGCTGTGAACTGGCCAGGGGCAGTGAGCAGTGCTTTACCATTAGCCTTAGAAGCCTGACATAGCCAGGAGATGCCAATTGAGGCACTTGTCACCACGAGTGTGTACCCTGAAGTGCAGCTCTTCAGATGCAGCCACAGAACATGCCACATGCTGGTTATTGATCAAGTGCTGCTCTTAGGAAAAAAAAAAAAAAACCATTAAAATGCAGGAAAAATTGTACAAACTGGGCAGTGAGGGGTCCATGCAGTTTTTAAGAGGACTCCCAGGAAACTGATCCAGTTTTTATGACTTTTGGATATAAAATGAGTTTAACTACAGGATATTCCCAAGGACAGGCCATGTTCTCTGGTGGTACAAGCCAACACTGCCCTGCTTGGGGTCAGCTAAAACAGCTGATGTGTGCACAGGAGGGGCTGGCTGCCCCCAGCCTGATAGATCTGCCTCACTGGTATTTTCTCTGTTCAGATAGAATTGGCATCCAGAAGAAATCTTCTTGGCTATATAGGAAGGACAGGAAGAAATGTCAAGTAGTTTGCAAAAACTATTTAAAAAAAATCCTAACATGAGAATGCACAACTAATTTCCTGCCTTTCCCAGAAGGTTACTTTGTATCTGGAGTTTTTGGAACATATTTATCTCACAAAGTTAATCCCAGAATACTAACCATTTGCACGTAATAAACTGCCGGGTGTCCGTATGATACCTCCTACAGCGTTTTCAAGTGGACTGAAGAGCATTTTCTAAAATCCCATCAACTCTACACAAGAAATGCTACTTCCTATCACAAATTCCTGCCTTTACAAGCACAAACTTGGACTGCCATGGCTTTTCAAACTCTGTTCCAGGGATATAGGTGATCAGAATGGAGATAGAAAGGCTTTCATAGCCTCCACTTAACATAAAAGCTGTAATGCACTTCAGAACAAGCCTGTGGATCAAGATGATGAGTGCAAGTGTATGAAGACTGGAAGATACCCGAAGGCTGAAACCTCTAGCTGGGCATTATCTTACTGTCTTTTTTAGGCACCCCCCTAAGACAAGTCCTGAGCGCTACAGTGCTGAGCAACCTTTCAATTACAGCTACCCACAGTCTAATTCTGCTGACGTTTTCAAGCAGGTATAACAGAGCAGATGCACCAGAAGCATATAAGAGACCTATACACACACTTCAGTGTTTTTTTGCTGAACTTAGATTGCTATCTGGAATGTCTGGCAGCAAAGACAGTATCAATGAGAGCCAGGTCACTGCAGCATGAGTGAAGTTGGCTCCAGCCAAAGGCAAACTGTTCCAATTTCTCTGGCTTCTGTCTTAATTGCTTTTGACATCTCATGAAGGAAGCAAAACAACAGAGATTCTGCTTATATTTCAAAGAGTGAGTGCAGAAAGGGAGGGAAGATTTCTCACCTGTTGCTTCTTACTAACTTAAAGTCAAGAAGAGTCTCCTCAGGATCCATCTTTTCTTGTTTCTCATGCTTCAAAGGCAGCCAAAGGCCCACACAAAGGCTCAAGTCCTGCATAAATGGGTTGTTGAGTGGAACAGTGTTGTGAATAGGCCCTGGAGTCGGTGAATTACAACAGTTTATTGGTATTTTGTCTACTGAGGAGACATGAGCTTAGCACTAGCGCAGTAAAAGATAAAAAAGCAAAGAGCCCATCAGAGGCATAATACAAAAGTATCATAAGAGGTTTTAGAGATCAAGGTATCTAAGATTATTCACAAGTCTTAAATCACATGGGATTGCTCTTGACCATTACACCGGCAAACAACAACACTGGCCAATGTTCTTCCCTCTCAGACAGGAGCATATTTCATTCCTTACTATGGCTCTGCTTAGTTCTCATCTGTGTGACTTTTTAAGTGAAATTTTACATTATTGCAGACTGTGTTGGATACATGTTTGGATCACTGTGCCTGTCTGGCTTGGGCCTCACTATCCTTCCCACAGCATCCGCATCAACTGCCTTGCAAGAACAGGAAGGCATACAGGGAGGGTTCAGTTCATCTAAAGTCTAGTGTTAAGCTCATACAAGACTTCCATTTTACCTTTATAAAGAGTGGAAAGAGACAGAAATATCCAGAAAGCTTTTCCTTCCATTTTGGGCACTTACCTTTGGAGGAGATCGTCACTTGCTGCAGGTGACCATCTCTCTACACTGTACAGAAGAGATATTCGTACAATTGGATTAGACAGCTGACTTCTAGTTGCTAAAAATAGATGTGATAAACCCCACTTGCAACACAATTTCCTAAACCACTAGTAAACTACCTTTTTCCTCTATTTTCGTCTTTCTCCAGAACACATTCCATTTCCTCTGTGCTGCAGTGAGCAGATGAATACATTGCCTAGCAAGACTGTTTTTGAAGGGACTGTTCCAGAGGGATCAATGTCCCTGGTGCCCACCAAGCACATAAATGGCCACATCAAAGTCCAATACCCATCTGACTAAAATGGCTAGGTCCAGTAAAGGACCTCTCTAAACTTTCTTTTCAGGTGATATTTTCATGTTAACAAATGACTACCAGAAAGAACTTGTTTGGACTCAAATTGATCCTTCAGATTTCTGTACTGAAATTCTTTGGTAAGATTGTCTCTTTGTGCTAGCAATGCTGTCCCTTTACAGATTCCTGAGATACAAAAGGGGCTATTTTCACTTGGTAGAACCCACTGGGGAAAATTGTATTTGTGTCTCTGTTCTTCCCCAATAGAGACTATTTTATGAATAACCACAAGTGTCTTTGCATCAACATCCATGACATCCTTAACCTTTAAGAGACTGCAAATAATTGTTGTTCTTCCTGGCACTGAGATTTCTGTACAGAATGGCCATTATTAGGAGTTCTTCTTATTATGTTGTTTTCTGCCTTATAGTGCAATGAGAACTCTCAACTCTCTAAAAACTCCAAGAGAAGAAAAAGGAGAACAAATGTCACATATTTGCTATATCAACTCATAAAACCACAACACAGACAAGAAATGGGTTCGAGCCAAAAAGGTTGGAGCCACATCCCAATCTGCGTCCTCCCACAGAATAAGCAGACTGAGATCCTCTGTTCTGGTCTGGATTCAATTCTGTTGTAGATGGAAATCATTTATACTGATTAAGAAAAGACTTGCCAGAAAAACAGAACAATGATGCTGAGTTTGAATTCGCTATCATGTCTCTCCAAGTCCATAATGTATCTAAAAACATGCAAAGCTCACTGCACTGCTTGCAAGGAAATCTCTGGGGGAGAAAGTAGGAAGGGGCAGACCTCTCCCCTTGCTATCCAACTCCTTTGCTATCCAGTGAGATGACAAACCAACTCACTTACACAACCCTCCACGTTGCTCCTGCCCTAAATGTTGTTTTCTTGACCCCATGCTCTGCCTGATGCTCAAACTGCAGACCTGGCTGCCGATGATGTGCACGTTACCATTTTACAGTCTCTGACTGTTCCTCCTCCAGTCAGCCAGTCCCCGGCTACAGCTGCTCTGTTTTGCTCCTCTTAGACTTTGAAGCTTGGGGAAAAGAATGGCTTTGTATTGGCCTGCTCAGCCTCCTGTTTAGTGCATTTACAGCAACTCCAGGCACTTCTGAATTACATCACCCTCCGTCAGGAGGGGTCTGCTTCGCTTAAACAAGGGCTCCTGCAGCCATCTTTGGAAAGGTGGCAGGTGACTTGTCTCACTTGGACCTTTTCTCCAAGAGAAAAATATTTTTCATACCATATGGGCCATTAAATGTCCATCTTCCTTCAAATTTGCTTTACTTAAGAAGTTCCATATGTGAGATCCCTAAAGACTTTCTTGGATGGAAGCTGATATTCTAGAAGACAGACAGACTAGGTTAAAAGGCTTTTTTGCTCATGATGGTCATTCTCGTGGCATTAATTGCTTGCTTTAGTACAAGACAGCTGGGTTGGGATAACAGAGGGAGCCAAGAGCAGAGCCTGGAGGCTCTTATACCTGCAAGTAAAATTCTACCTCTTTCAAGCAGGCATTTTCTCATGGCACCAAGGAAATAGTGATACTGAGAACCTCCAGGATACAGCAAATCTCAGAGCTAAAGCACTATAAGTCTTCGGCTCAAAAAAAGAAAAAAGAAAAAAAAAAGTAAATGAGGACAAATTGAGGTTGTTTTTTGTTGGGTTTTTTTTTTTTTTTTTTTTTTTTTTTTTTTTTNTTTTTTTTTTTTTTTTTTTTTTTTATGTTTGTTTGTTTTTCCAGCAAATATTTACTCACTTTCTAAAACAAATGCTGTTTCTACCACTGGGTAGGTTGTCACAGGTTGGTGGAAATAACCTAAATTTCCCCTCTCAAAAATAACGTAGCTTTTTTGGTATTAAAATACTGCCCAACTCATAGTGGCACTTTTCTAGCCACCCTTCTGTTTGAGATGCAGGGTGCATTTGAGGGAGCCCTAAAGCACTACAAGGGAGATCGTTATGGCAAATAGGCACTACCACAAGCAGATGTTGTTCATCAATAGATTTTCCAGAGCTACACGGCCTGACAAAAGATTGGGCTGGCTCATGTGCACACTGGAATTTACTGAGCCAAGAAACAGTTGGGATTTCTCGAAACTCCTGTGAGAACTTTTCCTCAACCTCATGATGTTGATTGTCCTCAAGGAAACCTGTAACCTCATCGCCTTTTTTTAATGATAGTGTAGATGTTCATGTCTTGGAAACGCAAGCTGTCACAAGGGCTGAGGTTAAATCGCACATGTCGAAAGAGAACATGGAAAATATTTACATGTCCTATTAACAATGGTTTCAAAGAAAAGGAAGAAGGAAAAGAAGCTAATAAGCCAAACCTTCCAAGAGAAAAACAAACAGCTTTATGGCAATTGCAATGATCCACAACATGGAATTAGGTTGTGTGTTTTCGTCATCTGCCCCACAAGTGACAGCCTTACAGCCCACCAGCACTGTAAAGATGAAGTCAAATGCAGCTCTGATCAGAAAGCTATCAACAAGCAGCAGGCTATGGGTTTTGCTATACTGACTGCCACCACACGTAAGGGAGTCAAATCCAGTTTGCCCAGACAGAGCCCAAACAGTCAGCGTACTGCAACACTTCCATACTTCTGAGGACCATGAATCATCCTGTTCTTCCCTGTACTCCTCCCACACGCAGAGCCTCCAAGGAGGCGGCTCATCCCTCCCTGCGAGGAAGGCCACAGGGAGCTTCCCTCGGGAGCACGTGCAAGGCTGCTGCGCAACCGGCCCTGCTGCGGCAAGACCCAGCGCGGAGCCAGCCTGGGAGCCGGGAGCGCAGCCCGGAGCAGCGCTGCCACCAAGCCCTGCACGGCTGCACGGCACCTGCACACCAGCTTACTGCAGCCCGCTGCACGCAGGGGAACGCTAAGCAGGAAAACTACCTCTTTTCTGCTGGATTATGCTTTTTATGTTCTTCGGGGGAAAAAAAATAAAAAATAAGAAGTATAGTTCATAGCTCAAAACACACAAGCTTTCCAATAATGTTTATCATGCCAAACTCAGCAATTCTGTTGCTTGTTGAAAACAATTCCAGATCACTGGAAAGTGTTTCTGCAACTATAACTGCGCAGTGAAAGGGATCAGCCAATGGCCTTTTTTAATTCTCAAAAATAGAACATACCATACAATCATGACAAAATAACTGTGCTAATACTAGCAATTTACCTTTCTTCTAATGCAGTCACAGCCTCTTGTCTAAACACGTCTGTAAATCAGTCAGGAATTGGTTTAATAAGCTGCGAGATCAGAAGAGACTGTGGAACTGCCTAACCCTGCACAGGAACAGCACCAACTCAGACAGAGAATTATTGGAAAATAAGGTGTTCTCCCAGGCTTTAGCAGGTGGATTAAGCAGGGTTTGAACTCAGAGCAGGGATTAGAAGAGACAAGTATTTTAGCCACGTAAGAGCCACTATCATAAAACAACATCAATTAGGCAGCTCCCATTGGGAGCTCCCAAATTAGGGATTAGGCAGCTCCCATTGGGCCCCTATTCCATTTTTTCTTTCATATCTTTCATAGCCTCCAATGTGGCTAATCATGAATCACTAATCCAGAATGGAAGTGCATTAGCATTAAGAGAAGGTAAAGTTAAGTTATTTTTAGGCTGTTTGTAGGTATGTAAACGACACTTCAACCCAAGGAGAGGTGATGCATTCTTACTTCCAGGCTTCTAATAAAAGTAGGCTTGACTGTACATAGACTATTGGATTGGGAATTCAAAAAGTAACATCAGAAGCAGATAAGACGTTGGAGCATGATGGGAAAAGGACATAACAATCCACTTAATATGGATCTTTTAAAATAAACATTTCCAAATATCCCTTCAGAAAATGCTTTAATTGGAAGAGTATTTGGTTCTGCAACACTTAAGTAATTCAGAAATGTTGCTCCTGGAAAACAATTTATAAAGTCTGCTTCTTTAATTTTGTGGGAAGGAACATTTTTGGCAGGCAGAAGGATGCTGGGGGTTTAGGGAGAGTTTTTCAGTCATTGAGCTGGTGAAAAACACCCTGCTTTGAGAAGGATCAGTTCGTTGGGTTCATTTTTGCTTTCCAAAGGCTAGTCCCTACTCAAGGGAGTTCTGAATTTCAGGGTTCTGTTGAGCTTTAGGAAATGCCTGATTTTTATTTATTTATTTTTTAATATATAGTGTCGTAAAGAAGAGAAAATGAATGATTCCAGCCTTATGGTGACAGACTGAACAAGTAACTTGTGACCCACTAATGGAATAA
Source organism: Nothoprocta perdicaria (assembly GCF_003342845.1). NCBI lineage: Eukaryota > Metazoa > Chordata > Aves > Tinamiformes > Tinamidae > Nothoprocta > Nothoprocta perdicaria. Next base: position 519,574 of record NW_020456087.1, on the reverse strand, counting down.
CTGATCTAGCAAGTCTTTTTCCATCTGTCACTTCTATGACTCCTGCATTTCCCACGTAATGGAATTGAAATGTTCCATCTTGCTGTCATACAATAAGAACATAAGCCATAAATGAGTTTGTTAGCTCTTTGGGGAGCTAATTTAAGACTTTGTGCTGAAGACTTGCATTAATCCATTCTCTTTGAGAAAGCTTCTTATATGACACAAATAGAAAAATATTCTCTCCTGGATATAAAACAGTGTCATTTAAATCAGATGTATCAGAATGAAACAGCAGTAATTAATCTTTCATAGTTTCTTATTCTACTTATCCTTGAATGGATTTCTCAGCGAGTTCATCATTTCCCAGCTGTCTTCTCTTCAGTGAAGTACCTCGTTAATACTTAGGCATAACACTACAGCTGAAGTAAACAGTCATTTCAATTCTAGCTGACATGTATACATTAACTTATATGAAACAAAGTTGTCACATTCCTCTCTACAATACACATTTAACATTAAGAAGGCAAAGTCCTTGGTATTGGGAAAGGGAAGAGGGAAATTAGCTTCCACCAAAAATACTGTCAGACTACACTTATTGAGAGGTTCAACTTATCTAAAGGCATTTAGGTTTTTAAGGGCTGAGAAATAACAGTAGCTTGCTATACACTTCCCTAGTCCACTTAAAGTGACAGACAGAGAGAAATTAAAGGATATTTCAGGGCCTGAACTTTTGCACTGGGGTCTGATTGATCACTGACAGCCTTAGCATTTATTTAAAAATAAGCAGACACATACCATAGATTGGGAAACAAAAGAAGTACCCTGAGTGAACAAGCTACCATGAAGGATACGACAAAAGCTGTGAAGGGAGAACACGATAAGCAACGTTTCAGAGCAGCACGACAGAACATGCACACCGCCAGCCAGGGTTTGCGGGGGACAGCACCTTACTAACGATTTGCGAGGCACCCGTTGTAGCTGTATTTGTTCACACTACATAAATAAGAGGAAAATGAAGAGACAGGCCACCACCTGCAATGCTGCCAGCACAGGTGTCACTTCCATGGGTCCCTCTGCATCCGCCCAGGAGCAGCGAGCTCCACCGCGCTGCGCGGACCTGCCTTGGTTCCCACTACAACCCGCGGAGACTTCCATTCTTGCTCAAGAGTCAAGTTCTTATCCTGGCACCTGGAATTGGTGCTGGGGCAAATGGACGAGGCTCTATTTCACCTACAGAATGACTTATTTCACTGGGACAAGGTGCCAGTTCCCTTCATTGAAATATTTTCCTCTTTCAGCTCATCGCACCAAAAATCAAATTGTGAAGCCATTTTTCTGTTACCTTACCAGGAAGGACTAGCAGATTTTACTGAAATAAAATGAGAGTTGTTGATGATAAAAATGCTAATTCAATAGCAGAAAATAGCAGATGAGAGACACCTCAATCAAGTCAAACTTAAAGTAGTCCAGAAAGAGTCAGCTCTTCCATTCTCTCCAGTCAAGACTTTTTGCAAGTTTAATTCCAAACTCAGGACTGTTCACAGATGCCCTGTAATGTAGAAGTTACTTGGGAAAGGACAAAGCTAAGATCATGCTGTGTAATCCTATATATTTTGAAATCTTTGTCTCATTCTTACAAGCATCTTGGCTGAGAACCATTATTTTGCAAAAGCCAGATGCACTAAATCTCGCAGCAGGCTTGCATACACTCCCAGAGTTGTTTTTCCTCAAGAGGAAAACACTGTAAGATTTAGTAAACAAGCACTCTGCAAGCTGCAAATGCCACGCAGTTTTGCCTCCTAATTCACTCACACAGAACTAAAATTAATTGGAGACACCAGCTCTTGCTCACCAAAGCATTAGCTGCTTTGGACAAGGCAAAAATGGGTTAAGTGGGGTTTTCTTGTTCAAAATACAGGTTAAAAAAAAATAAAGGGAGATTTCTGTGTTCCTTAGCTTTCCGTGTTCCTTAGCTTTCCTTCTGATATGAACAAGGACAGTGCTGCCCAACAGCACCTTTTTCTTGGTATCTTGTAGATAAATATTGTTTAGGGCAAAAGCTGGAGGAATTTGGTGCAAAGAGAAGAATTCCCCCAAACGTTAGAAAAGGCTGAGTCAGGAGTTGATATTTACAGTTCAGACTCTTCTGGAACAAACAGTCTTTCTATGCCCACTGTAGCAAAAGGGCAAGTGATTCACTAGGAGGACCAGCCTGAAACAAAGTCATCAGGACCTTCAGCTGAGACCCAGAAGTGGAGGTTCACTCAGCAGCCTGCCAGACAGTGAGGTCCACATTAAAAGCTCATTGCAGCTGAGGAAGATTTCTTACAGCAGCCAGTAGCTCAGAAACCAGACAAATTCCTCTTCATTTTTCAGAAAATCCTAACTTTCCTTGCCCACATCAGTAAGGAGACATCAGTAAGGTCAGCTACAACTTGACCACAGCTCCAGGTGACTCCAGCCTCCTCCCACTGGTCTCCATTTCTTCCTCAGTGCTGATTTTCCCTCCTGTTTGAGACTTTTCTTTGGTCATTTTATTTGCGTTTAAAACATTCCAGGATTGCAATCATTCCACATTTTTGCCTTGAAGACATTTAAAAACAAAGACACATTAATAAGTTTCATACTCAAATGGGTTATATGAGGAAATTATGGGGAAAAGTGTAGCAGCAATGCAAAATAAATGCTATGTGAAAAATCCACTGGGTAAGACTGTCAGTTTTCTACGAATATCCCCAAATCATTCTTTAAAGTAACACTTTTATCCAGCAGCCACTCACAACTGGGGAGTTTATAGGTCTATTACAAGCCTGCCAAGAACACTCTGGTCACAGTCAAATCCAAACAACCTCTGAGAAAAAAATTCACATAGGGACAAAAAAAGTAATTTTCATTTTGAAGGTATTTAGAGGTAGGAGAAAACTAACTTTCAGTCCATAACTGACAATTAGCATCTCCTATCCTACAAATCAATATTTTCCAAGATAAAAATCAGATAAGGCTCTTGCTTATGGCTGCAGGTGATCAATTTGAAGGAGAATCCATTTGCAAATCTAAAAATCTAACTTTAAATCAGCTTATAAATCACAGGCTTCAGTGTAATTATTCAAGGACATCAGAGAAGCAATATTTTTGACTCAAACCTGTAGTTTTTAGTACAATTTTGTATACAAAAAAAAAAACCACACACACAAAGAGGACAGGCACTGATTTAGCCAAAGGATAAATTCAAATCACCACCCAGTAAAGAAGTGGGGCAATGTAACCTCCACGTTTCTGCTGTTGCTTTTGGCACCCACCTCCATCCCGCACTCACTGTAACAAGAGCTGTGTGTGATCTGCACTTCAGCGATATCCTCCAGACGCAGGAGCTGGGAGAGGCCGATATCCTCCAGACGCAGGAGCTGGGAGAGGCTCACCCAAATAAAGGAGCTTTACACAGATTGCTGCCATCCTGAAGAACTTTACCCATTAGTCTGATCCACAGTTGGCTTGAAGCACAATCATACTTTGCTCTTTCAGCTGAGTTGGACCAGACTTTGGTATCTTCTACGGTGTCTATCACCAAACGACATGGTAGTTATCTCAGGTAGGTCATTCTGCTTTTGCAGGAGCCCTCACTCTTCGCCTAGCTCAGAATCTGCCAGCAACAATTTTTGCCACTGTCATTTCCCATGCAGGTTGACAGTCTTGGGGTTTTATGCCTGCTACTCATGTCAGGCCATTGCACTCGGTGACATTTATACTGGACTCACTTCAGGCTCAGTGACTCTTGCAAGGTAAATTAGATCACAGGAAATAAGCTAAAGAGCTCAGCGAAAAAACGCATGAACAATCCCACTGTCAGAGCTGTTCCCCCACAGTGAAAGGGAAAGGAGAGCAGGTGGGTGGAGATCAGAAGCAAACATGAACACCCAGTGGACATCATCCTGCTGTCACGCGCTCGTGTGACTTGCTGCGTTGATTCTGCGAGTGGTGCGTGTGGGGAGTGGGTGAAGAGTTTTGGAAAATAATCCTGTGAAAACTGTTGAACGCATCAACAAAAGCAGAGAAATCCTGGAAGCCCTGGAAACTTTTACATAAACCTGAATGCATTGAAAGGCAGGGGGAAGTGACAGGGGGGAAGCCTCTGGACTGAATTCCACCTTTTTCTGAAAATTACTGGCCACAAGATCTTTGCAAACATATAGCCAGGAAGTAAACTCCTTAGACATGTATCTGGAAGTAGAAGTTCCTATCTATCTGAGAAGCTGAAAGCTGATGAAATCCCATGAATTCAGAGCATACAGATCAAGGCTATAGTTTCCACTTCCATGGAAAGGCACCCTCCATACATGTTGTCACCAAAAGCAATATGACAGCACAAAGAAAGGCAGCACTTAAGGTAAGTGCAATACTCTAGACCACTTGCCAAAATGATCTACAAGGTTTTTGGAGCCTAAGTCCCCATTTTCAGAAATTATTTTGACCTTCAACTTCTTTATCAACTTGCAAAAAAAGCATTTATCAAATGCTTTAAGTCACATTAGGACATCAGTGGGACAGCAAAATATCACTAAAGAATAAGCAGGGCCTGGAGTTAGAATTGGCAAGGTCTGAAGTTAGAATTTTTAACACCAAAGGAACACGTGGAAAAAAATGGACCAGGTTTCATCTAAGGCACGCTAGATTTTTGAAGTATATCATCCCCATTAATTTTCCTCATTTATGCATTGTCATTTCTTTTCATTGGCTACAAACTTGTGAACCAAACAAAAATGGACTTTTATTTAGTATTATATTCTTTGAGAAAAGCTTATTTTTCCATCTTGCTCAATTTCCTAACTGCAACAAAACCCAATTAATGACCAAATCGGTGCCAAAATAAAGAGCTTTTTTTTCTTTTTTTTTTTTTTTTTTTTTTTTTTTTGGTAGAAAAACCTGTGAAGTGCTTCAAGTAACTGCAAAGGGGTTTGCCCACAACTCAAAACAGAGACTTGCAGCTACATTTTCCTCTCAAAGGAATTATCAGAGGGAGTGCCAGATTCTAGGGACCCTTCAGAAGCTGACAGAAAAGGAGACCACCAGAGGAAAAATAATCAATATTGTTCTTTAGCAACATGCCCGCCCTTCCGGCCATTGCAACACAAGCAACTGTGCGACTCTCCACAAGACATGACATATTCACACTGTTAGTGATGCTCCTCCTGTCTCGGGGGAGTTGCTTTTTTATTTATTTCTGAGGCCTTTGCAAAAACAAATATTTGTTCTCATTTTGCACATCTTGAACACCAATTCCCAACTCCTTTGCTAGGAAAACATGTTCTAGTGCCTGCTCTTTTGTACGAGTAATTTCTACATTAATCTACTTTCTTTTCCCCACATGACTGGATTAAAGTTTTATGGGGCCCAGGGTAAAGCCAAACAATAGGAACAATCTTACTGTCATCGTCACCAAGTTTCACAGAGATTCTAGTCTTATGTTTTCCTCATTCCATCCGTCCCCCCCTCCTTTACGCAATTAATTTCTCTCCTTGCTGTCCCTCAGTCTGAGGTCTTCCCTGCTGCTCACATGAAAGAGGGTAAGTTACTGCCTGTTGAAAGCTTCAGCTGAACTGCAGCCAGGTCAAGCTGAGGTTATATAAAAGTCTAAAGGCAACTTTTTTAGGTCACTTTCTCAGCGACGCAGATTACAAGTGCTTCCGTAAGCAAACTGCACTTAACACTCTGGGGGACAGCCTATACTCAAGTAATACGATGTCGGTAGATAGTTTCTAAGCACATTTCTATCACGTGCGCCCTGAAAGGACACGCAGACCTCGTATCATTCCCAGACTACCTATATAACCTTGCATTTACCTACACTTACGCATAGACAGGAAGAAATTTCAAAGCAGCTATTTTTCCTAAAATAATTTTATAACAAAAGACTTCCCTTATTATTGCTTTATGGAAATGATCTAATCTTTGAAGTGACAGACAAAACTAAAAGCCTCATCATTCTAAGTGTTATGCTCTATATCTATATTGTATATGCTTCTTTATGACTCCTAAGAGAATTTCATGCAACAGCTCTCACGATTTTAAGGAAGTGCCAGTACACAAAAGGTGCCTGCTTTGTTTCCCCCCACTAAGTAGAGTGACCAGCACAATATTTTTGGTTGAACATTCTTGTGACTGGAGACTTATCTGAACATTTGAGGCTTGAGGCCTCTCGGGAACTCTAGGGAATGCATTCAGCTTTGTTGCAAACATGTGTCTTTGCTCATAGCTGCAATAAATTAAGCTGAGCCTACGACTGTAGGCATGAATGAACCAGAAGAGAGCAGCAAAATTGCCCATCTCTGCTATTAGCTGCAAAACTGATTCTTCTGAGCACATTGCTACATAGTAAGCTGCATAATCCCTTACTGTACAGCTACAGAGATGTTCTTCTACAGAACTTGTTCATAATATTATTACAGCACTTTATTCCTTTAAGGTGCAGCTTCCCAGTACAAGCCCTGCCATACATCCCTCCCTGCTTTGTGCTGGGCTTTTCAGGTAAATCTCATCTCACAAATAACGCAAGATAAAGTGACTTGCATCATGTACCTAGCCACAGTCCCTAGTAAAGTCTTAGCAATGAGTTCCACGACAAGACAACTAAGCTCTGAGAAATAAACACTTTGCTCACAGAAAGAGAAACCCAAAGCAGAACACAAGCGACATGAAAAAGAACATCCTGCCACTTGACCACGAGGCCAAAAAAAGAAGACAAACAAACAAACAGGCAGCCACCATGCCCACCCCCTCCGGCTCGCTGCTCCCGCTAGATTAACGGTATCACTTCCAGGGGTTTCCTCAGCACCGTATCCTATGCAAACACTTAGAAAGGAAGGGGCAACAATAAACAGTGCCAGTGACTCAGATTGTCACTGGGGATCACAGCCAGGGGTGTTGAGAACAACTGGCTATTCCAGCCCCCTAAGGCTCCCCACTCCAGCAGGGACACAGTTACTCATGTGGCAGGCACAGCCAAATGACACTGTTCAGATGGACCTAGGCAAGCTGCTGAACACACAATGCAGAATTAGCTGCCTGCAGAAGATCCAGTTCCTTTCCAGACCTGGGATAGCAGCTAATTTTTGTTCAAAAAAAAAAAAAAAAAAACACCCTTAACCAAAATGCAAGACATTAGGCACAACATTTAAAGCATTTCAAAGAATAATAATTAAAAAGACACCCCTACCTCTATACCAATGCAAAAGAAAGAAGCCCCAGCCCTGAGAGGCACTCCAGGCCCACACTGAGGCCTTGGTCCCTGTCCCTGCTTCATCACCCCACTCCAGGCACCTGGATGAGCTCAGGGCATCACATAACACAGCTCAGCTGAAACCCTCTCACCCCACCAAGGCTAAAAGCAGGGCCTCTGCAAACTGTTTTTAAAGCAGTTCCTTAAAGAAATAGTACAACCAACTATATTCTTTTCTCTACTGACTTTTGACCAAAATGAGCAAACAGGCTCTGTCTGGGCGGATGTGTAAAAACATTTACTAACAGATGTTTTTTGAAACGTTTTGAGTTCCTAACAGCATGCTACATTGGTAAGCTGCACGTACTTGGTGACTCGGTTTGTGCTATGGTCCTCGTTGAAGAGATGGGCAAATTAAGGTAGGGATCACAGGGACAATGCTCCTGCCTTTCCTCATACCGGGCACTCAGGGAAGGGCAAGGCCTGGAGCGCCCACCCTGAATCCGCCGAGCCCTTCCCGAGCCATCCCATGGATGGCCTGTCCCCTGCCTTTTTCCTGCGCAGCTCCTAATTTCTCACTTCCTACTTGTCTCCGTAGCTGTTCACCTCTCTGTAGCAAAACGCCTGTGGGCTTTTTGTTGTTAGACAAGTTTACATTTTAATAATTGCCTATGCAGAATTACCCAAGCTGGGAAGGCAAAGAATTAAGTACAAAACCGACATTCCAAAACTGGGTAAGCTTCCCACTGTAGGAACAACAATGGTAATTAAAGAGGAGTTTTGCAATTAAAATAATGTTTTAACTGAGAAGAAAATACCTTTTTCTGAGAAGAAAATAAATGAAAATACTGTTGGTGTCGCTAACATTCTTGCATCATGAAACAACTGCAAGCTGATGTTCTTAAAGCACCATTTATAGGGGGAAAAAAACTAAGCCAACAGGCTTTAAAAGCAATGAATTACCATAAATGAGTTCACATTCCTCCTGTAAATATATCAATGCATGCATTATAAATACTGTCAAAATTTCCCTTTTGTGGTTACCGGTGGCATGCAAATTAAAAACCCCAGAACCTTTCTACGCATACTTTCTGCATTTCAGTTGCATGCATGTAGTTAAACGTTAACCTATTAATATACTTTAACCTATTAATATACTCAATATCTTGTTTATATATTAAGACTTTCAGGACACACTATGTCGGGTTTTTTTTCTTAATAAAGAAAACTTCTAATGTTGCCTTTCTGTTAGAATAAGATGTGGCTGACAGGCTGTTCCTCTTCTGCTATGGACATCAGTAAAGAGGGAAAAGGCAGTTTTGGGTGACAATTCACTTGACCCAGGATCATGTATGAAAAACATGCAGATAGTGATACTGTCAATACCAACTAGCCTAGGGCCAGGACCCAAAATCACTGTCCTATTTGATAGAGCAATATCAGCTTAATATCACGTTCTGACTTGTTAAAATGAATCCTCTTTCACAACCTTATGGTCATACATGTTTGGGTGCAAAAACATACACATAATTCCTTGTCTTTGTTTAGGTTCATAACGGTGCTCATACAGCTTCATATATTTAGTTGCTTACTTTTAAAATACAGAGACACAAGCTGCTCAGAGAACCTCCCCACAAATATGCCTTTCCTGAACATATCGTAGGCAGTGGGGTTTGGATTTATGTTTTTTTCCCTCCAGTCTACATGGGTTACCTGACCTCAAATAACATCTTCCAACAAAGAAAAATGAAGGAGGGAAGGGAAATGCCTCTTTTTTCATGCCAATCACACATTCCATTGCCTGTTTCATTTCTGTCTTCTGAAAGGTCTGATTAAACATGATTTCCTACTTGTTCGCAGATGGGTTATTTTGCATGGAGTATTGCTGGCTTAGAAATAAACATCTTGTCAAACATAAAGCAACACAGACTGATTTATTCAGCAATATGGGGGTTGTTTCTAGCATGTGATGAACTGAAAAGCTACACATTGATTTATTAACCTCAGAAACTAAATGTCTTCCCGATTTTCATCATTCTTGTCTATTTTTAACTAAAAGCAAAATAATGTTTATCTCTGAGGATATATACTTTATTAAATGCAATATATACATACTTGATCCACTTATATTTCCACGGGTGAACTGGAGGCTGTATGTTAGCCCTGCTTTGCACTTACTGTTCTGCAGTATGTTTTAGCAGCTCTGGTTCTGTGGCAGCTACATGTTAAATAATGCTTTCCTCTCAACATGGCAAAAGAAAAGGCTGTTCATGCCACCAACCCAGTACTTTATTTCAGTAGGACATGGACATGGAGGACATGGAGCATATTTGTAGGAAAAGCCATAAGAGGAAAACATATGTACTGGAAGCCAAGCAGTGCCTAGGGTTGTTTCTCTATAAGTAAATTCAGTGATAAGAGACAACAGCAGGATGGCACAATTAAAAATCGTCCAAAAAGAAAAAGCACTTTGCATTAAGAGCAACGGTTCTTAAATCTGTACATGCTTGTAAATATGAACAAGGACACTGTATGTATGTGAATGAGGATACATGCATGAAAGCCAGCAAACTACAGGAGTATCTATCTAGTGTCATGACTGATGAATAAGCTCTTGAATAAGTGCATTTAGCACCTCTCTGCACAGGGAATGACAGGTACGTAAAGGTCCTAAGAAAAAAATGCAGTTGGTAGCCTCAATTCTTGACATTCTTTGCTTGTGAAAAACACTAAGCTGCCATCATGGCATGGGGCAATCCTTTATCTGGCCACTGAAATAGAACTGAAAAAAAAAAAATTAAAAAACACTGGTTTGTGGCTATTTGGCTCAACTTAAGGTCATAAGAGAGAGCATTTGCCTAAGTGGCACTAAAGCCACTGCTGCCCTGCGCCAGCTAGACATGCACCAGCTGGGCAGGAGACGGTGCTGGTTAGGGCTAGGCCTGAGCTGCTGAGCACGGCTGCACTGCTGTGCATTCGCTTCAGACGCCGTGCCAAGGCATAGGAGAGCATGCCTTTGCAGACACAGGCACTCAAATTACATCCTGATGTTTCCAAATAGGTTTATATGCTCAAAGTTTTCCAAAGAGCCTTAAAGTTTGGCTGTCTTCATCAGTGCAGAAAACCAGGCTTGTTCTTAGCAGGCATCTCACTTTGGCTGCTACATCTAAGGCTGCTTTGCGGGAACACAAAACTCCAAGTGGCTGTTTTCAAAAATGCTGCTGTCAAAACCTTCTCTAATTTCAACCCCACAACTAAATAATAGAACTCATTACAGGTATTTAAAGAATATTCTTGGATATTTCTGTAATAAATGATGCAATATTGCTAATTGTTTCCAGGAAAGAAGATGGGTTTTCCTGGCTTTCCCTGCCCAGGTGTAACAGACCTGGCACAGGCTGCATTTTCAGCCTCCACTTAAATAAGCAAAGTTGGATAAAATCATGTTCAGAGGTGACAAGTTCTACCTTACAAACATCTCATATGCAGAATAACTAGAAATTTGTTACAGTGAAGGCCAAGTCCCCTACACAGGGACAAAAAATCAAACATAAAATGAGAATAATTGTCATGACAGCAAAGCCCATTGACAGGACTTGAGGGTATTGATAGAATGGAGATCAGGGTCATGACAGTACTGCAAAACTAAAGGTAAAATGAATAAATAAGATCACTGGCATGCCAGCATACACTAACAAAATGTTTTATATAATAGATAGCAATAATATCTCTTCATTAAGACTTTTTAAGTCTTCAGTTGGGACACATCCTCCAGTGTTGGGATACATCCTCCAGTGCTAGTTACCATACTTTTTAAAAAGCTAAAGACAAACTTAATGAAGTCCAAAGAGAAGTCATAATTTAGAAAATGTTACTTATGAAGAGAGGTTGAAGAAATTGAGTTTGTTTAGAAGAGTGAAGGGAGAAATGATGACAGGCTTCCATTATGCACAAGACTGCGAGTTATGGGGCAGTATCTCTGTGGCCGCTGAAGGAAGGACAAGAAGAAATCTGACCAATTTGCAATAAGAAAACCATCATTACGAAAGTATTTCTTCAAGTAATGAGGGCTGAGCAAACTGCTCGCATAGACTGTGGAATCTTATTGATCAAAAAGTTGATGAGAGAAGGTTGGGCAACTGCCCTTTGAGATGGTTGTTCTCCTTGAGCCCGGTTTATTGCAGAAGCCTGGGCTAGACAACCCTCTGAGATCTCGGGCTGACTTTTCTACTCTGTTCTCACACACTGATGGTGCCATTCAAGAATCCTGCCCACAATATAGATTTTTTTACAAAACCAACTAACAGCTTGGGTTCTTCTATGCCCTTCGGATGCTGTGTCTCCTATCTCCCCATCCACCCTTGCCCAGCTCTCAGGGACTTCAGCAATCCCAATTCGCCCCTCTTTTGTCTGGGCAAAAGAGAGCAAACACTGGGACTGGCCAAGTGCGGAGGTTTGAAAATAATGGGCAGTGATGGAGCATTTCCCTGGCTGTATCACAGTGATGGGTTCACAGAAAAGCTGACAGCTTCACCTGTGCAATTTTGGGATTATTTCTTTATCCAGCTGCCATTTTTCATGACACTTGTATGTACTTCTTTTCTCTGAGATTTCGGCTCCTTTGTCAAATTTGATTGTGTTTAAGCAATATTCAAAACTGGAAGGGAGAGAGCAATCTGTTGCACAAACACAGACAGACACAGCATATGCCTCATTTCCTTAAGAAATTAGGCAGAAACTTCTAGCCCTAACAACTCCCACACACTCAAACCTGAGATAAAATCATCTGGATGCCTACCTTCCCAAGGCTTAGCAACTATTATGTGATAATCAGACTTAGGTGCTTCTTAAAAAAAAAGAAAATAGAGACTGTAAACCAATATACTAAAAGATGAATTTAAAGCCCAAATGTCCCATAACAATTTCCTAGTGGATTTTCTTAACACAGACTGAAAGCATCCCGAGGCACAACTGTTGCAGAGCAGTTGTGCTTTACTTCTTCTTCGCAGACCAACCCTCCAGCCTGTGAAAAGACCACGAGAATTTTCCCTCACTTAAGATCAAACAGTTTGGTTTCTCTGATGTTACTGAGAGTTGTCAGATGGTCATATTTCACATACTCTGAGCAGCTCTGTTGGAGTGAATGTCGAGGTGACTGGATAGTGAGAGAGATGAGTTTTATTTTTCCAGGGGAGAGGACGGTGTGTGGTTCAACCCCTTGGTTTATTCCCTGGATGCCTCTTCTGTCTCTTTCTCTCCAGANAGGACGGTGTGTGGTTCAACCCCTTGGTTTATTCCCTGGATGCCTCTTCTGTCTCTTTCTCTCCAGAACCCCTTGGTTATGCTCCTTGCGGTGCTATCAGGCAACATTGCAGTATCAAACACACTACAACTCTCTACAAGTTTCCACCTATTCCCAATAGCAATTCTGTGACATAATTTAGGACTCAACCTTCCCCAGCTCAGTATATGTACTCAGTATATGAGATTTGAATTCAGAAGACGTGAGTCCCAGTGGGCTGCGCTTTAGATTGAGCACTGTAGCAATCACATCCTAAGGATTTTTTTTTCATGCCAGTAGTCCTTATTTATGTGAGCAAGTCAACAGTGCTGATGATGTATATGAAAATACAGGGGTAAGTAAGTATTTGCAGTATTCAGCACTGCTGTTAAGAGTCTGGGATAAAGAAAAGGCTAAATGTAATTTGAAATTGGAAGAAATATCCTCATATTTTATATGCACTTTGTATCTCATTTCCACTAGACAGCAGCATCCATGTGATTCTCAACTGTGGTGTCTCGAGGACTCTGAGACATAAACTTCATGGATTACTTCATGCGCAAAATAATCTCTTGGCAAGACTTCTTGCTTCCCTGACTCCAAGACACTGTTTGCAAGGAAAGCTTGTGAATAGCTACGTCGGGCAAGTGGGTTATTCCGTGTCGTCCCCAACACGAAGCAAGCCCTTGCAGCCTGGGTTTGCTGGAAGCAGGTACTCTGGACGTGCACACCAGGAGCTGCCACCTCCAAACACTGCAGCTGCCTGCGCGAAACACGCACGTGACTTGAAGCCTTTGCTTTTTATATCCCAGCTCGGCAGTGAGGTTCAGTGTCTGCCTCAGCTGGTTAATCTGCACCAAATTCACAGCACAGGTGAACTGTAATAGAGGATGCTCTATCAGCTCTTGTGAAAGCAGAAAAAAACAGATGGGTGACGTGACAACATGGAGAGGATTTAGGAAATGACAACACTGGATTTTTATTTCTATATTCCAGCCCCTTCCAGACACTGCAATTTAAGCAACTGGTATTTAATAAACTCAGAGCAGTCGCATCACTTCCTAGAACCCTGTTCAGCTTCCTTCTCAGGGTGCATCCGTTCATTCCTGGCCTCTGTTAGTTATTCCAAACGCATATCTTCCCCGCTGCGTAATGACAGCACAGTCATTTCGGTAATATACGTTATTCACTCGCTCTCTCTCATGACTCCCAGCAACAGCCAAACTATGTATTGCACAGATCTTTCAATGCCCTCTTCCCTGGTGCTTGAAAGAAATTATCCAACGTACGTAATGGCATTATTAAGAATGCTGTATTGAACCCATGATTAATTGATTGCTTCTGCCTAATTAAAGGAATAATAGAGCGGGGGAAAGATTTGTATGTGAGGTGTGTATTATGGCATTCTGTTAGAAAGTGGTGTCATTTTGTGGTAAAACGTGTATGTTCCGTGCTGTGCACAGCCCAGCTTTGCCTGGTTGAGTGCCGTGAAGCTAAGGGTGCAGAGCGCAGCCAGGGTGCGGAGCGCAGCCGCGCTGCTCGGCCCGTGGGCACCAGCTCCACGAGTGTCCCCTTTGCTCCTGCAGTGGGAACTCGCCAGGCAGCGCTGGGCTGCGCAGCTGCTGTTCACGGCACACAAAAACGCACCGGGGCTGCTCACACATGCAAATCAGCAGCTCCCATTCACTCCCCTGGATCAAAGGTGCCTGTCTGTAAATGTAGAAACACCCATGCTAAGGCTCTCCTCCTCAGAGCAGAGCATCTGAAAATGCCTAACTACAGGAATGTGCTGAATCCTAATGAAAACGGAGGAAAATCTACTGGGCACTGAATCTGAATGCAGGCTCCAGCAATTCACTGACCAGGAATACACTGCTGAGGCAGAGACTAGGTGTCTATATCTAAGGTTACCTTTGATCCACTGCTGACAAAGGAAGGACATGAGAAAGTCTTTTGATAGGGAATACTGGTTTTCTTCTTTCCTCTTTATTCCTTCATAGACAGAGCAAACTGAGCTGAACTTTGAAGTACAGTCAACGTTTCTGGTTTCAGGAATAGAGTGGGGGAGTAATTTTGCTTCATACTTTTTGATAAATTCTATTCTTCTTAAAACGAAATGATTTCTCCTACTAGGAAAAAAAAGCTTTAAAATGATTAACTGGTTTTACTTTTTTTGTGTGGTAAAACCATTATACAATCTTATACATCACCCTTGTAGGATAATCCCATCACTACAGTTAATTCCTTTAGATAACATTCTTCTCATCAAACTGGATTACCTTTTGCCAACACCAAAACCTGACTGGTGGCGAACCGATGTGCCGCGCAAACAGGATAATGCAGAAGAAATTCAACTGCAAAAAGCTCCCCTTATTAAGTAGATAGGACTTTGCTCCATAAGCTAGTCATTAATCAAGCATTTGCAATTTTCCACGCATTTCTGACAGGCAAGTTGGCCTGCACTTGATGGAAGAACTTCAAAGATAAAAATACACAATTTGATTTTTGTACGCAGGCAGCCTGTGGATGCGATTTGCACGGGAACCCCATGTGCAAACAGGGAACACCAAGAAGCAGGATATCCTTGTCAAACACATACACACCAACATATACTGGGAAAATATTCACTTCTAATTTACTTAATATCACTTTTAATTTACTTATTTGACATAAAGTGCCCTTTTCACGGAGATGACAGATCTGCTGACCAACCACCTACCTGCTGGTTTCCTCGCCATATGGAAGGGTTATGCCCTGCACTCAAACCTCCACCCCTCTGTACCCTGGGGATGCAGATACCCCTAGGTGTATCTGTATCCTTTGGGAACTAACCCGTAGCACAGCAAATTCCAACAGGAAATGCACCACCAGAAGCAGTGGATGTGCAATTCCTCTCATCCAACCTCAGTCCCCAAAACTAAACTAGTTGCTTGTTTCTTCCTATAGGCAGAGGGCACCTCTAGGAGGGGATTCATTTCACCTAAAAGAAATGGGATCCATAGGCTTCTGAAAAGGCAGTGCTGTATTTTGTAGAGGAAGGACCTAAATAACAGGCTTAAAAGGAGGGAAGATGAATCCCATCCAAAATAAGCCAAAGGAATTCTGTGTATCATAAAAACTTTAGAGCTTTGTTAAGTTGTATGATAACAGTGACTCTATATCTTCAGTGTTGTTCCCTTAAGTTCATGTTTTATATATTTATATTTGTACATCATATACCTTCCACTTTCAGCAAAAGATAAACTGTATCCTTTCAAAGCTTTTTTTCAGTGTGACTAAAACTTGATACACACCAGATAATCTGGTGTGAATTGCTTTAATACAATGCATCATGAAACAGTAGCACTGTTTCAATGTCAACCATCTATTTTATTAATTCTAAATTATAGCTTCAGCAGATAGCTGAGTTTCCAATTTCCAGGGATGTAACTTAAAACATACAAAAAACCCCACTTCTGTGTGCTAGGAGATAATACTATAAAGAGATTCTAAGCAGGAGGTCTTACCAGGAGAGAAATTCACTCCTTTTATCATGTAAATTTTACTTTATGATTTGCGGTTTGCCTTAGATTGAAACCATACCTTCTGCTTTGGTTTACTTTAAAGAAAATTGCAGTCTGAAATACAGTCATACCAACAGGCTGCAGAGTTGAGCATGTATCCAGCAGTGAATATTCAATGAAAGTGGAAAAGGACCCCAAACTAAAGAGGAAGAAAGAAGGATGTGGTTCCAACGCTCACAATAAGAGGGTGGCCAGTGGATTCACCCTATGAAACAGCTCCGTGTTCCTGGGATGAAGCTGCTGTGGTGAGCACAGCAGTGGTGAGCACAGCAGCTCCCCTTCCCAAGTGCACCCAAATCCCAGCAGGTAAAATCCAGTTGAACGCAGCCTTCCCTTACGATGAGAATAAAGCTGAGCATCAAATCCTGACCTGGACTTCATGGTGCACATCAGGGTTGGCTCCACAGAGATCAACAGGGCTAAGTGAACACGCTGCGATGAGAAGCTGAACCTAGAGGGGAAGAATAAGCTTAAATTGAAGGGCAAATTTGGTCCCCATCATTGTGGTGCATTTTTGCATTATAAGATACCAAGTGTGAGATAAGGTAATAAGATACTTGCTAGAGATTCTTTAAAATCTATAGACGTGTCCAAATTACAGTGTTTATTTATTGATTTATTTTAATTCGGAGGAAGTGTGAGGGTTTCTCTCTGGGCTCCAATGCATTTTACAGGTGCGCTACCTAGCCTGTTCTCAGAATTCACTGCGGTTGCGGGGGTTTCTCAGCAAGAGGGTCCTCCTTTGGCGAGCCCAGGCTGCAGACTCATCCACGCACCCTTGGATGAGGTAAGAGATAAGGGCCGGGCAACACTTTCCGCTTCGCAGTGGGCAGTTCCCGGCTGCCTGCCCCGGCCTCTCCCGCAGGGCAAGATGCCCTCTGCAGCTCTCCTACGGCCCGCCAATCTCTGCCTATTTCCACATGAGGAAAGGCTTGATGGCCACGTTCTGGGCTTATATAAATGTCCCTTTGGCTTGTCCCCGTGCGAAAGCGATGAGTGTAACAAGGGTTCAGCGGGTTCAGTATGAGGCACGTAGAGCTACCTGTCAATTAACGGTGCCCAGGTAGGGCGAGTCCGTCTTGCTTCCTCACTCTCTATGTGTTTTCCTGGCAGGGCTCTCCCCATCCTTCTCTCTCGGATTCTTATCCTGGGGCTCAGCAGTTCCCTCCTGCACACCTACAATAAGCAGCCCTTTTTCAGGCGGCCTCCTCTCTCCCTCCCTCGGTCAGGAGGGCTGGCAGTCCCCTCGGCGTGACCCAGCGCCCGCAGTTGTGTGCGCACCGGCTCCTTCACGGAGGCGCTGACACGGGTCCCAGCTGGGGCGCCGCGCTGCCCGCGTTATCGGGGCCCTGCGCACCGCACCCGTCACCCCGCACCGGGCACCCGGGGCCGCGGGCGCGTGCGGGGGGTCGAGGGGAGCCGAGCGGGG